>NW_009953962.1:300896-324317 GCF_000747805.2 Chaetura pelagica
ATCCCCTCCCCCTCCCACCCAGGTAGGGAAGGAGAGAGAGAAAAAGAGAGAGACTTGGCTGGATTGAAAACTAAACTACACAGATTTAATTAAAACACTAATGAATGATATAAAAGAATATATACAATTATATACAGATATATATTCAGGTATGGGCAAAAGCCTCTCACCTCCCTCCACCCCCAGCAACTCCCACAGCACTTCCCTGAGCTGGGAACAGTTCTGAAGAATCCTGGAGCTGTTGCTGGAGAAAGCACAGAGTGATGAGGGTCACGAGAGCTGGAGCCTAAGGGTCGAGGGTGATGGATGGACGGAGTCCTCCCTGGACACCGGCCATGGATGGAAGAGAAGGGAAGGAGAAGAAGCAGGAAGGAAGTTGTCTTCTGTGATCTCTGACCTTCCTCTGAGTTTACATAGATATATGGAATGGAATATCTCTGGCCAATTTTGCTGTCTGTCTAACTCAGCCTCCTATGGGGGGGGTCACAGATCTCCCCATAGTGTTTGAGCCGGCAGAGTGAAGGTGCAACCTTGAAGCCTCAGTAGTTAGAAAAATATTCCAGTGTCTTATCAGCCTAGCAGAACATGCAGTTGCTAGTTAAAAGAAAGCTTACTGAAGGAAAAAAAAAAAAAAAAAAATCAGTAAAAGGAAAATTGGCTTCATCCTGGCTCAAACCAGCACACCAGGATTTTGTCAAAGTTTAGAGTTATTCTCGGAAAAGAATTGCTGATATTAAGTTATCCAGAAGAGGAGGTAATTGTGGGGTGGTGATTCTTCCTGCTGCTGAATGAGTTGTACCTGTGCTGCTACAACTCACTGAAATGTTGAGCTAGTGTTTTCTCAGCAATGGGACTACTGGAAAGAAACTGTTTTGCAAAAAATATTCTGCCACCTAATGGCATTTAAAATTATACTAAGTGTCACTCATGCATGATGAAACAATGGAATATTAACCTTCTCTGCCAGAACTTTTCAGGTGGAGTTCTGCCACCTTTTGACATGAAGTGTGAAAGTATGAGTCTTTAAATGTTCAGCTAAAAATTCATATTGTCAGTGGAAAAATAATTGACAACATCCTTAGATCAATTAAGGTTCATGTACTCGTTTTTTGACAGCTACCAGCAAAACATCACAACAGTTTTGAAAGAAAATATACTCAGTGTATTCTTTGACAAAATGTCACTTGGTTATCCCAAGTGTCTTTTCCAACCTGAATAGTTCTATCCTAAAGTATAAGGAAGCCAAATAAACTAATCTGCAATGGTCATTTAGATTTTTATTAGAAGGCAGCCTGAGATGTTTGGATTTTTTTTAATTATTAGGAAAAAATAGCCATTGATTTCCCTTCTGTCCAAACATTCTGGTCCCAGCAGTCCTAGAAAAGCCAGATGCGTTATACAAATTTACCCATGAGGATCAGGAAGCCAGAAAAAGAGCCAGCAAAAACCACTCTACTATGACTCGAAGATTCTCCCATTGGGATACTAAAAGCTGGTCAGTAGCAGATGACTGTATAACAGGCAGGCAAAATGTTAACCAATCTGTCAATTTTCTAAAGAGGCAGAGTTCACTTTACCTGTGCAGCCAGGTCAAGAGATAATTAAACATACCAGTAAAGCCTTAAGGGTCAATCTATGCCAGTTTTATTTGTTGTCTAGGATTATTTGTTTCTTACTCAATGTCTATAAATGGAGAAGAATGAAATAGGCAAATCACAGGTATGGCATACCACTGCATGTGCATTATCAGTGTTTGCTACAGGATTTCTTTCTAAATCCGAGCTGTGCCATGGAGATGCTTAAGGTTGGAGTTACCTTTGTTTTGCTTCAGAATGCATTTCTGGGGAGAGAATAATGTTCAAGGACTTAGCTGCATCTGGGATCCCTACACATTTTGGAAAGACCGAATAGTAGAATCACTATGGTCATTGGATTGCAATGTTGAAAGGGAAGGTGGCTTTCAGTCACTATACTGCTATTGACATAAAGAGATTTCATGTACTTAATCATTGTGCTAAGACATGAAATCCTAGGTATTCTGAAAAATTTTACATGGGAAAAAAAAAAAAAAGAACCATTTTATGTCCACAAAATGTGATCTAATACTGAATAAAAGATACTTTTTTTACCTAACACATAAATATCCACATAGCTGAAAGAACCAATCCTGTTTTTTTGTTGCTTTTTTAAAAATTAAAATGAACAAAAAAGGATACCAGTGGGCCTTTGGTTGTAGCAGCTGTAGAGACCGAGGACACTGAACAGCTGCATACTTTGCCTGGCCTTTCAGATGGCCTTTCTCTAGAGGGGTTGCTAAAAGTTGAAGACCAACAGGTGCCAATTGCCACTTCAACGGTGCATAGACGACAATATCGCACCAAGAGAGACTCTGTGATGCCCATTCATAAGTTGATCCGGCAATTGGAAAGTCAAGGTGTGATCAGCAGGACTCACTCACCCTTCAACAGTCCTATCTGGCAAGTGAGAAAGCCTGATGGCGAGTGGAGGCTGACAGTGGACTATCGTGGTCTGAATGAAGTGACACCACCACTCAGTGCTGCTGTAGCAGACATGCTAGAACTTCAGTACGAGCTGGAGTTGAATGCAGCCAGGTGGTATGCCACTATTGACATTGCTCATGATGTTTTCTCTATTCCTCTAGCACCAGAGTAGAGGCCACATTTTACTTTCACCTAGAGGGGAGGCTAGTAAACTTGGAATCGACTGCCCCAGGGGTGAAAACACAGCTCAACCATTTGCCATGGACTGATCCATGCTACACTGAAGAAGGGTGGAGCTCCAGAACACCTGTAGTACATCAATTACATCACTTTGTTGAGTGATATGCCAGAAGAAGTTTTCTAGAAAGGCAAAAAGATCATCCAAACTCTTCTGGATGCTGGTTTTGCTGTGAAAAGCAAGGTCAAAGGACCTTCATGAGAGATCCAGTTCCTAGGAATCAAATGACAAGATGGACACTGTCAGATCCCAGTGGATGTGATTAATAAAATAACAGCTATGGCCCCACCATCTACTAAAAAGGACTCTCAAGACTTTTTAATGAATGTTAGTTTCTGGAAAATGCGTATTCCATGTTACAGTGAAACTTGAAACCTCTCTATGAGGTGACCCAAAAGAAGAGAGACTTTAAATGAGGTCCTCCACAGCAGAAAGTTTTGAGCAGATCAAAAAGGAGATTGTGCAGACAATGGCCCTTGGACCAGTTTGAACAGGACCAGACATCAAGAATGTGCTCTACACTGCACTTGGACACAATAATCCTAACTGGAGCCTCTGGCAGAAAGCACCAGGGGAAACTCGAGGTCAACCCTTGGGATCCTGGAGCTGGAGCTGCAGAGGTTCTGAGGCCAACTACACAACAACTGAGAAGGAGATACTTGCAGCATATGAAGGAATTAGAGCTGCTTTGAAAGTGATTGGCACTGAAGTGCAGCTCCTCCTGGTGCTCAGATAACCAGTGCTGAGATTCATGTTCCAGAATAACCTCTGTCCTATCCATCATGCCACTGATGTGACTTGGAGTAAATGGACTGCTTTTATCACCCAGTGAGCTTGAATTGGAAGACCTAATTGTCCAAGTATTGTAGAAGCAATTGTAAATTGAGATGGGCTCAAGAAACTCTGCCATATGATGACCTACCAGAGACTGAAAATAAATTTGCTCTTTTCACTGTTGGCTCCTGTCATCTTGTAGGGAACTGCCGGAACTGGAAAGCCCTTGTCACCGTTTGACTCAGGCTCAACAACAATGCTCTCGATCCCCTCCCACCCAGGTAGGGAAGGAGAGAGAGAAAAAGAGAGACACTTGGTTGGATTGAAAACTAAACTACACAGCTTTAATTAAACACTAATGATATAAGAAAATATATACAATTATATACAAATATCTTCTGTTGGGGCCCTGGCTGTGCTGAAAGAACCTATTTGGGTTGCTGATCTGTAGAAAGACTTTGCAGCTCAGATAGAGAAACTGGAGGTAAAAGTGCATCATGTAGATGCACACGTGTCTCTGAGTCGAGCTACTGAGGAACATCGACACAACCAACAAGCAGATGAGGCTGCTCATGTGTTACAAATAGACTTAGGCTAGGAATATAAGAGTGAGCTTTTTCTGGCTCAATGGGCCCATGACACTTCAGGTCACCAGGGCACAGATGCAACATACAAATGGGCTTGTGACCGAGGGGTGGATTTAACTATACAAGCTATTAGGAAGGTGATCCACGACTGTGAGACATGTGCTGCTGTGTTACAAATAGACTTAGGCTAGGAATATAAGAGTGAGCTTTTTCTGGCTCAATGGGCCCATGACACTTCAGGTCACCAGGGCACAGATGCAACATACAAATGGGCTTGTGACCGAGGGGTGGATTTAACTATACAAGCTATTAGGAAGGTGATCCACGACTGTGAGACATGTGCTGCAATTAAGCAGGTGAAACGGTTGAAGCCTTTGTGGTATGAGGAGAGATGGTCAAAGTACAGGTTTGGAGAGGCCTGGCAAATTCACTACATCACACTGCCTCAGAGCCACCAGGCTAAGCACTATGTGCTTACAGCGGTCGAAACAAGTACAGGATGGTTGGAGACATATGCTGTGCCTCATGCCACAGCCGAGAATACTATCCTGGGTTTTGAGAAGCAGATTTTGTGGAGACATGGTATTCCAGAAGGAATTGAGTCAGACAATGGGACTCATTTCAAAAACAGTCTTGTGACTGACTGGGCTAAGGAGCATGGTCTTGAATGGAGCTATCATATCCCGTACTATGCACAAGCCTCAGGGAAAGTTGAAAGGTACAATGGTTTGTTGAAAGCTACCCTGAAGGCAATGGGTGGTGGAACTTTCAAAAACTGGGACAAGAATTTGGCAAGGGCCACCTGGTTAGTTAATACCAGGGGATCCATCAATCAGGCTGGTCCTGCTCAGTCAGACCTTTTACATACTGCAGATGGGGATAAAGACCCTGTGGTATGTGGAAGAAACCTGTTGGATAAAAATATTTGGGTTTATCCTGCTTCAGGCAAAGGTAAACCTGTCCAGGGTGTTGCTTTTACTCAGGGACATGGACATATCAAGTGTGTGATGATGGTAGATGGTACAATGTGTACCTCAAGTTTATCTGACTCTGGGGGAGAATGCTTAATTTTACAGCTGGTAAAATATAGAGCCTATATGTAAAGTATGGTATGGAATAAGGAATGGGATGTCCTAGTTTAAGCCATGATTAAGCTATTTTTCCTTGTATTGATTTTTTTTTTTTTTTTTTTCCCCCTTCAATAAGCTTTCTTTTAACTGGTAACAGTGTTCCAACTAAGACTTATAACAGTGGAATGTTTTTCCTGGCTCAAACCAGGACATTTATGAAGTATTGTAAACATCTGCAGCATTCTTGCCTTAAGCTTAGCCATGGATAACAAGTAGAATCAGACCTAGTGTTGCTAAGAAACAGCAGTGGAACATGTGACCTCCCTCTGTTTCCATTTACACCAATCAGAACACTTCCCCTTTTTTTTTCATTTGAGGAAATATTTATTTGTAAGTAGGAAATTCAGGTACTGTACCAAAGAAAAGAGTTAAAATCTGCAGAGCAACATGGATGCTGGGTTTTGTTTCAGATTCCATTAACATGGCTTAAATGCTTGTAGGAAAACACATTTAAAAATAAATAAATCAATTAACCAAGACAAAACTCAGAATTGTTGGCCAGAAAGCTCTATATTATTTGGCTAAATTATTTTACCTAAGTAATGTTTCATATGTGAGAGTATAGCATTAAGGCATTGCAAAAAGTGTTTCTTTCAGCATTCTGCATTATTGTGCAAGGATGTCTGAAATGTCTCTGAAAAAATAGCTCAGATGCTGAAAACAGATTATCTGTGTTGGAACAGCACTCTGCTCTGACTACCAGAAGCAGCTGAAGAGCTTTTCGCACTGCGTTATTTTGGGTTGTATGGATATGGGTAAGTCCCATTTTCAAAAGGTTCTTAAGTCATTTATGGACTAAGTCCTGTGATGTTTCTAACATACTTTAAAAAAAAAAAAAAGTATATTTTTTCTTTTTTTCTTCTCCCCCTTTCCCCCCCCCTTAAAATATGTTTAATGTGTGTAATCATTAAAGATATTTTAACTCAAACCATTTAATATAAAATGCTTCTTGCACATAATAAGCAGCTATCTAACTTAATGTTAAGAAAACATACCTTATTAAAGAACAGTTAATATATGCCTGTTTGGTGTTTCCATCCTGCAATTTCCAGCTCATCAGAAATGGATCTTTTGAAAAGACACATAGAATTAAAATGTAATTAAAGCACCTGACATCAACCAAGACAACTGCTCAGGAAAGCAGGGAAGAGCAAGACATAGTTCTGGCTTCATGTAACCATGGTGTGTAATGCTAAACTATGCTGAGTCACAGTAATCCAATTTGAAGGGGGGAAGGTGTCATATGTACAAGCAACATCCTGGGAGTCTTGGAATTAATTAAATCAATCCAGTCCCTTGATTTAATGAATATTCTTATATGTGAGGAATATTTTTTTCAAGGTAGAGTAAAAGAGGGTAACGTCCTTTGTGACCTCTCACAGTCTTAGTATCTGAATATTTAGAAATCATTACTGTAATTCGTTAACTGCCCTTGAAAAAAGCATCTGCAGGTACAAAGCAAAATAGTGGCATAGTAGCTGTGCCATTTATATCTGTATGAGTAGGCTGCACTATAGTAGGACAGAAGATCTGCTTCCTTCTCCCACCCTGGTTTGCACAGAAAGGTAAAGTGGACTGAACAAGATCTTGTCTCTGTTTATCTTTTCCTATGGGACAACCTAAAGGGGAACAAAATTCTGTTTATCAACAGGTATAAACCTCCTTTTAGCAGTACACGTATTTGTTGGAAACTGGTCTATTTTGGTATTGACATTTTCTGATTGAAAGAGGAGAATATAGAAGGACACCAGGATGTAAGCAACTGAAACCCAAAGATACCAAGTTAACTAAGGTGTAACTCAGATACCAAATATCTCAAATTTGTTTGACTTATTCTCAGAACAATAATGTAAAAGCCTGCATCACTTCTGAAACAACTTTGTTGCTTAATAAAAGGATGCTCTCCGGCATATGCTATGATTCTTGGCGTGCCCTACACAGGGACGGGAGTTTGAGTCGATGATTCTGATGGGTACCTTCCAATTCAATATATTCTATGATTTTAAGATTCTAAAATTACCTATAGTTAAACTAGATACTTTTTACTATCTTAATGCAATCAGAAGGCTCATTCTGATATTTCTTGCTTGTTCCATGACTTACTGACATATATTTAACTGAACCACAGTTTCATCATCTCACAGTTGTGAGTGAGACTTAGTTCTGTGAAGTCTTAATAAATAAATAAATAATTTGCAAACCACATTTTAAATTAATATTTCAGATTTGTTGCTTACAAAGACCCCATTGGCATGCTCTGACAACGAGCATGTCGTTATCTTATTAAATACCCTAAAAACACACAGCATAATTTTATGAGTTAATAACAGCAACATTTGTGTAGCAGGACGCTCCATCTCTCAATATGCCTACCTCAGTTTACCTCTATGATTCAGTTGCTTTTTTGTTTCTCAATTTTCAGGGCCCAGGCCTGGACTGGAAAGATTCCATGGAAAGGACCTAGCAAGCCCTGAGCTGGTAACAACCTTCAAATTACAGAGAGCTAAGCTCCTAACACCAGCTACTCTCAAGTGCTGAAAAACACAGAGCCCAGCTGTGACACTCAGGATGTATAGTGTTGGTCTCAAACAATCCAAGAGATAAACAGTGTATTCAGACAGTCAGGGTTTCAGGTGTTTGTCCTCGGACATCTAAGAATTCAGCAATTAGTGGAATAAAGAGATGTCTCCGCAACCCATGAAATTGGTTTTACTCAAGCCCTGAGACAATGCAGCAAATGCAGGCAACTTCAAACAGAGGAGTTTCATGTGGAATGTGCTAACAGGAAGTGTCCCAGCTCAGAGTGCCAATAAGTTGTTGTCAATATTTGACTTAGGATTGACAACAATGCTCTCGATCCCCTCCCCCTCTTACTGCTAGTTAGAAGAGACCTTACCTAAGGGAAAAAATCAGTAAAAGGAAAAGTGGCTTCATCCTGGCTCAAACCAGGACAATTAGCTAATTTAACATTAACCAACCTTTCATCATTAAGTTTTAAATGTTAAGATTGCAAGATCCTTTTAAAGTTAATATAAAATATTCTTGATCTAGTATAAAACTTGGTAATATATAAACTGTTAACATTTAAATGGTTAACTGTTACCGTTTGATCTAACTGCTAGTAGTACATTTTATTGTTAAGATAGCTTTTGCCTTCTAACTTCACCATTCAACCATCCGTCACAAGTCAACCACCCTTGTCCTTATGGTGGACGTCAACTTGCCAGAAATAAACTGGGAGCACAACCTTGGGCAGAAGATTTCTAAGCCACCTGAATTACAGCTTTATGGAACAGGTTATAAGGAAGCCAACTTGGAAGAATGCCCTCCTTGATCTGCTGCTTGTCAAGAGAGGATCTCATGAGTGAAATGGAGGTTGGAGGTTGTCTTGGCCACAGTGACCATGAGGCTATTGAGTTAAAATCTCTGTTGACAAGAGGAAAATTGCCAGCAAAACTTCAACACTGAACATGAGCAGAGCAGACTTTAGGTTGCTCAGGGAACTTCTGAGTCAAGTACCCTGGAAAAATACATTTGCAAGAGCTGGGGTTCATGAGCACTGATCACTTGTTAAACATCACCTCCTAAGGGCACAGGAGCAGGCAAGAGCAAAATGTCAGAAGTCAAACAGATGAGGCAGAAGACCAGCTTGGCTGAACAGGGATCTGCTCGTGAAGATTAGGCAAATAAAGGAAGGGGTATGCCCAGTTGAAAGTAGATCAGGTGACTTGGGAAGAATACAGAGATGCTGCTAACCACTGTAGGGAGAAAATTTGAGTGTCAAAAGTTCAACTGGAGCTGAAACTGGCCAGAACTGTGGGTGACAATATTTTATTTTTTTTTCAAATACATTAAGCAAAAGTAATGTAGAAACAACATGGGTCCTTTACAGGATAAAGACGGTCACCTAATCAGCAGGGATATAGACAAAGCAGAGGTATTTAATGCATTCTTTGCCTCTGTCTTCAACACTGATGATGGACCAAGGGGGCCTCAAATCCCAGAAGTGGAGGACTGTGACTGCAACAAGTATCAACTCTTAGCTGACTCTGAACTTATGCAGGATCTCTTGCTACAGTTAGATCCCTACAAGTGCATGGAGCCTGATAGGATCCATCCAAGAATCCTCAAAGAGCTGGCTGATGTCATTGCCACACCTCTCTTGATAATTTTTGAGAAGTCCTAGGAATCTGGAGAGATCCCAGTTGACTGGAAGCAGGCTAATATTGTTCCAATATTCAAGAAAGAAGACCCTGAACACTAAAGGCCGGTCAGTCTAACTTTGGTGTGTAGTAAAAATATGGAAAAAATTATTCTGAGAGGTGTTAAAAAACACCTGGAGGACAACACAGTCATTGGTTACAGCCAGCACAGCTTCATGGGGTGAAAGTCCTGCTTGTCAAACATAATTTATTTTTATGACAAGGTAACCTACCTACTTCACCAAGGGAATCCAGTGGATGTAATATTTCTGGACTTCAGCAAAGCTTTTGATTCTGTCTCACAGTATTCTCTTAGACAAAATGTCCAGTATACAGCTGGATAGGGGTAACATACATGGTGTGATTCTAGGAGTGCCATACACAGGGACAGGATTTGAACTTGATAATCCTGATGGGTCCCATTTTCTATGATTCTATTCAAATCTCCTGATTTTCCCATAATTTGACTGTGCTTGTGCCTTTTACTTTAAAACAGTTAAGACTCCAGTGCTGTTTGCAATAAATCTCGTTCTGTGCATATACATCCTATCTGCTATCTCCATTAATCCATTCAGGACAATTTGGGAAAACCAAATCTAAGTAATAATAGCACTTCTGATATGAGTTTTCTAATTTACCAGCTGCGTATTTCTGGTGCTTTATTAAGTTTTGTTCTTTGTAATTTTTTTAATAATGCAACTGGAAATAGAAAAAAAAATAATTAAAAACGAGAGACCTTTAAACAAACTTCCAAATAGTCAAAAACTGGCCTTATCTGTGCAACAAGTAGTACCACAGGAAAATGTAGATTAAATGTAAGCAAAATCTTATGAGAATAAAAGTCTATGAAATTCAAGATAGAGTTCAGAAGTTTAGAATTCAGTGAATGGCTGCAGTCAGATTTCTTGAGCAAAAAAGACACTTGCAACTAAAATACGCTCATAGCAATATGCCAGTCCACTTCTTGATGTGTAATCCTATCTTATTGTATAAATCATTCCAGTGACTTCAGTGGTCAATGATGGAACAGGATACAGTGAACTATATAGACAGTGACTTTGTAACTACAGAGCTTGCAATTTTGGAAATATTTCTGTGGCACAGTGACCAAGATCTTGTGAGAAGGACTGCATGCTCATTTTTATACCTCAGATGCCTAGTTCATTTGAAAACTACCTGTACTATGAGCACCTTTCTTAACAGTGAACGCATCAAGGCTTTTTGGGTCATAGACTTCAAGCCACTGTCAACTTTCAGATGTTTTTGTATCTTCAGATCTGTAGGACTTCCAGAAATTCTCCTCGAGGCAGGACAGTGACCTTTTTGCAAATGAGTGTTTATCTTAATCCACATCTGCTTCCATTCTACTAATATTTGTAGATATTATCTACATCTAATCTTGCTATTGTATAGGGTTTTTTTATTATATATATATATTTTATTTTATTTTTTTCCCCAGGAGTGGCTATATATTGAACTGCCTAAGACACAAACCTGGATAGGCATAGCTTAAATCCCATCCAGTCATTAGATCTTTCTAGCCAGGACTCTCACTGATACCTAACTACCAAAGATTTTTTATCATTTTGATTGTAGGAATAACATCTACTTTCTACATTTTTATGTTATAAACCAAACCAAATCAAAACAGAATATTTTTTTTAAGACATGATCATTTTCTGAAGAACTAGAGGACTCATATGTAATGTAATTCTGTCTGAAAACTTATGGGATCAAGGAATCCTGCAGTACACACAGAAGCACTCAAGACCACCATGTGTAGAAGAACACATAGAATCAGAAGGCTAATACGAGTAGAATTTATTAAAATATCCTTCCCATCATGTTCTGATATGCACCAGAAAATGCTAAGGAGTAATCCAACTGCTAACAGAGTGAGTCATTCCCTGGAACTGTAACCATAGTTCAGTGTTTAGGCACAAGATTGTAAAGCAACATTAACAGCCATTGGAAAACATGGGCCAAGGACAATAGATACCATTTACAAGTATTATGTGGTCAGTAAAACTTCCCAGAACAGAATTGTATTTCAGTCCTCTTGGTTCTATATCATGGAATTGGAGTTGATTATTTGGCTTTCATAGGTCTCAAAGTGGCTATCAAATAAATGTTTGAAAGTTTTGTATTAAAGAGCAAAAGCAGCTTTATAGTATTTTCATTGTATTGTGTTTTACTTCTTTTTCAGTTGTTAAAGTTTATTCAACAGCTATAAGAAAAGCTAAAATATGTCTTGATGATGCGAATTTTAAAAGAACAGATACTCTATTTATGATAGGAAATACTTACCTTAAAGTGTGTAACTTTTTCTGGAAAAATACATGGATGAATACTTTGTAAACAATACATATTTCAGTGAAATAGTAACCTAGTGAATGTGTTTTACTGGAGGTGCTTTTAAGACATTGTGGTTAAACAAGTTTTCTTAAATGAAGCATCCAGCCCATTAAATTCACCCTCTTACAGATACTTCTGTATAGCATTCCTGTTCTCTATGTAGCTGACTTGCTATCCAGCAGCTAGCAAAGTACTGTGATATAGCAGTTCGAAGATAAACGAGTCAATAAGAAATAGGCAACAATTCAGAGAGAACAGAATACCTTCCATCAGTGTATCCTGACTAGTATCAGTACTGGATATATATATTTTAAAAATCTTTAAATTTTGGCAATCACAAATTGGGCTTCGTCAAGGATTTTTAGAAGATTTCAAATCTCAGAATGAGAGACAGGAGTCTTGGGAATCTACTATCAGATAGTCAGGACCCTATTGTAAGTCTAGGTTTCATTTGACTGACACACTGACTTTGAGAATATTTCCACGGCTGAACAGTTTGCAGATTTGCCACCCATCTTTATGTAGTCAGGTTTAGGTTGTAAGGTAATTTGGAAAATGTCCAGAAAATGTCTCAATGTTTCTAAAGATACTACTTAGTAACAAATTCAGTAGACTTGTACTTTAGTCATATACTTTAATAGTACTTTTGGTCTCTTTTACAATCTTACAAATGAAGTATATTAAGCAAAATGATTATATAAATATTTATCCTTATTGTAGTTGCCTAATATTAATAATTTAGAAGCTCAGAAGATACAAATAATGGAAGAAAATATTAATTATTTATTAACAGTAGCCTACTAAGGAGAGGATAATGGCAATGCTTGAAACAAGACAGAGTGTATCTTAATAAACTGCAAAACCATAGAAATCATACTCCTGAATATTTCTGCTTCAGGGATTAGTTTTACTTCATTATAGTATATGCAGCAAACTGAGATACTATTTATTAATTATTAATTCCTACATTATTCCCAATTGATGACAGACAGAAAGCAAGCCTCAGTCTGGAGACTGCAGGCTTCTTACTTTCTCTTGTTTAGTCCTAAAATAGTTTATATCAATGTAGATATCAACATTTCCATTAATCATGATCTGAATTAATATTTTACAAAAGCATGTGCCAAAATCTACTGACTTTGATGTTGATTGGTGCAAAGTGTGGATTCTACAGACTGTTAAGAAATAATTCGATGCCATGCCCTGTAATTAAGAAGAAGTCAAGCAATAATAAAATCCAATTAACTGTATGTCTGCTTTTAAAATTTTCATCTCATAGTCAGAAAAAAAAAGAGTATGAAGTCAAGGACAATAATGTGGCAGGGCAGAGCTTGGGAACACATTGGAGAATAAAAAAACGTAAAGCATAAAAGGGAAATGCAGAACAGTGATCCTCTGTCTCTACTGACATATAATTTCTTACCTTCTTTAAGCATTTTAATTAAGATGTTAATAAATTTCCTGATGGATTTCATACTCAGTAACAATCGTGAGGCATAAACTGAAATAAAATTCAACAATTTGCAACATGTAAATAAATTAAAAAACAACCATAAAACAACGAACTTTATTGCCTAGTATAATATAGATGATTTTCTATAATTTTTTTGGTAGCTTTTTCTTTTTGCTCCCTGAAGGAAAAGATTGCTGTTTAGAAAAAGATTTAAACTTCAGCCCTAATATATTAAGTGGAACTAATGATATATTTGCTTAGATGCCATATATTACTTCTAGTTTATCCATCCACTGGGTAAATGATAGTCACTACTTGGTCATGATGATAGATTTGAATGCAGGCTTGGACATCAATCAGTGCTGGCAACTGATTAGTTGTTTGTGTCTTTGACAAGCTCTTCCATCTCATTGAATGAAAGCTTGCTGATTGCTCTCACTTCTTTCCACATTCATTACCCTCCACTTCCACTATATTATATGGTTAATGCTGATGGTGGAAGTCTTCCTTGACAGCTAACAGTGAATTTCTCCCGTTCCCTTATTACATACAAGCTATTCCATGTTCCTTTAAAGACTAGAATTTCTAAGTGAGGTCATCCATGCCATTGGGTATATAGAGGGCTGACACAGTAAGGCTGGGACCTGCTGAAGAGAAAAGTTTTTTGATACAGCAAAGTAACAAGGGGTTGCATAATGGTGTGCTATGTGTTCAATTGCTCACATATTAAGACCTAGTTGAGTAAGAACACATTATGAGTAAGACGGAGAAATTTCTAATCATGCAGTTGAAATGTTATGCAGCAAGGTAGTTGCACAAGATGTGAAAGACACAATGGGTAATTAAGTTTCCTCTTGTGGCTAAAGGCAAAATGCAGGAATCTTGGCTGAGGTTTCCAAAGCTGCTCAGGGGACTTAGTTGATCTTTACCAACCAATAGTATTTTAAAAGTCTCAGGCTTTGAAAGTAACATCATAAATTTAGCAAATAACTTCACCATCACTACATTATCATTATTTTTGTTTTTTTTTTGTTGTTGTTGTCGTTGTTTTTGCAACAGATGGAGAGAATATATTAGCTGAAGTATTTGAGGAAGTGCAGAAAATATGAATGTAGACTTTCTTGACATCCAACATTATCTGGCATATGTTCAACACGTGTGATTAAGCATCAGAAGGACTGGAACACCAGTCATGAAAAACAGTAATGCTTTAATCAGTTCTAAAACACATATTGGGGACAGGACATCAGCAACATTCTCTGAAGAATATTTTGCTGGTTATAGTAAGACGTACAAATAGTATATTTACACATATATTAAATGACAACAAGCATTGTTCAGAGAAAATGTTGTGAGGATTTTTGATTGTTATTTGGTTTAAGTGGGTTTGTTGGGATTTTTTGTTTATTTGGTTTGGGTTGGGTTTTTGTGGGACTCGGATACAAAACACTGACTACTGTTTTATACATGAAAAAGTAGATTATAAGGATGGATATCTTATAGGAAAGAAAGAAGATTGCTCTTGCAAGTTGTTGAGTACCTAGGTAAAACGAAATATAAAAAGAAATAAATTTCACAGTATCTCTCAGCTGAAGAGCTTAATTGTCTGAATAAAGCAAATAAGGTTTCATTTATGAAAGAGGAAAATTACAGGGGGAAACAAAGGGAGGACGAGAGTGTGTGTAAAATCATAGAAATAAGCAGATGAGTTATGAAGATAGCTAAGTAATACTTTAATGCAGGATCATTTTCAGATCTGCATTCCTGTTTTCAATGGAGAATAGATACAAATGCTGAAAACATGGCAATCATTCTTATTGCAGGCACATGTAGAAAAACAAACTTGATCTTTAGTCCACTTTTGTACATTCCCTACCTCATGCTTTTTTTTTTTTTTTTTTGCTGCTTATGTTTTTCTTACCCTAACAGATACACTGGAAATTAGGATCTCTGCAAACAGAAGGCTATTATATGGTGATTTCTCATTTCTGACAGTTCTTTTTAATATATTAGATCAGTGAAGGCTATGTGGCCTTTCAGAGTAGATCTCCTAGCTAACTAATGGATTTATACAGACATTCAGTATTATGAGATGGTTGGACAGAGTAATTTGCTCTGGTTCATACAAACTCTGACAAAGGGTGAGGCAAATAAACTGTATGACTTCAAGAGCTTTGGAATACCACATCCTGTTTGGTAAAGAAATAAAGCAGCTGAGATTGACAAGATGACTAGTGCAGCAAAGTGAGATATGGTCAGAAAAATATCAACTCTTGTTTTGTATTTTTGCACAACATTAAACTACCACAGATAACAGTTTATGCCATTCATGTTTGCTGTGCTTTATTCCTCAATTGGAGCCCAGGAATTTAAACATTGTGTATTACTGTTTTTTATTAGATACATACTTACAGAAATCATAGCAGTGGTTTTATACCAGACGTTACTTTCCACACAAGTTGTGTGCTTCACATCCCTATCAACCCTTTTAGCTTTGCTAAAATACCAAGAAATTGTTAAATTATGTAGCTTGAATTGCTAGACTGGCCTTCCATCATTACAGTTGCTACATGTTTTTCATACTTCCTGTGAACACTTGAATTCATCCAAGCTCAGGTTTCAGCCTCCATTAAGACTCCAATTATATTTTTGAATGTTAAAAAGATGTAACTCAAGCAGCCATTCCATATTCTATTCCAAGACAGCAGCAAAATTTGATGTCTGCTTCCCTTGCTTTGAAGCTTACCTCTGATATTCTTTGTGGTAGTCTTGAGCGAAGCACAGTTTTCAAAGCTGGGGGAGATATGTGAAGATGTATAGCTTAATGTCATCATTTACTGAAAGACGGATTTATTCACCTTTTTTTTTTTTTTTTATTAATTAAAGCTTACCTAGGACATTTAATTCATACCATATATGGCTTCATATATTGCACTATGTTGTGCTGCCCTGTACCAGAAAGAACTTGTGTATCTAAGGCTTATTCTTCCAGCTCTTGTGTAAAAAGGAAAAGATGGAACAGAAGTGAAGGATCCAGCACATGTACCAAGAAATCTATGATTTAAATTACAGGGCAGCCACAGTATTCTCCTTTGCAAATAATTGTTATTACAGTTTTATCAATAAATAATTTATCTTTTTCTACAAAAACAGGAAAATATATTTTCCCTTAGGCAATAGCTAATATACAAAGATACTTACATCCTTTGCATGGAAATTCCTTAAAATAACAGAAACACATCTATTGCTATCTGGAATGTGAGTATGTCTGTGAAATAAAGTACATTTTGTGGTACCTTATGTGTCATTTCAGTATTATTTATTGACTAATGTTTGTAGATTAATAATGACAGTGCCTCTATGTACATATCTGAGTAAGGAAAGCAGTTCTACATCCTCTGTATTCAACTTCTCTGCTCTTATTTAAAGAGGTACAAATTACCTTAAATTTGGATTTCATATTAGATTAAATTGAAATTATATTAATAATTTTTAATGGCTCTTTTAAAGTCTGGCTTAGATTTTAAAAGTATTAGAACAAAGGGCAGAAATTATGCCTTTCCTTCAGCATCACTTCATGGACCCTTTATTTAATAACCTATACTCATTATCCTGTTTTTGTGGAGTGTTGAATGGTGTTACACTAGCAAGCTGCTTTGTTGATAGAACTTTGCACAATCAAGTTAATACTCAGCCGTTTTTATGGAGCATTGCAGATGATCAGGTACTGGAAAAAGATATTTAGAATGGAGATTTTCTAGTTAGATCCACCTTTTTTAGTGTTTTTGTACTCTCTGTGATACTAAATGAAAGCCTCTTATTACTATAAGAAAGCAAACAATAATTTATGCTTATTATTGAAGAAGAAGAGGTATGCAATAAGTTTAAAGATTTTATATGAAGGATCACTGTAGCTTTGGAGAGCTACTATAACTTCCAGTAGTTAGGTGTCATGTCACAGTTTTCTTATTAGCTTGGGGTCTAAAAGTAACTGTAAGAAAACATTTTCAGTTCATGTATAAAACAAAGAGGTTTGAGAATTCTGTTGAATCTATATTTCCACCTTGCATTCGAGGTTGCTCTCAGTCACTTCAAATAGAATAAAAAAGAAAAAAAAAAATCAGTATATTGCAAAGAACGTTCAAATCTTAGTTCAAAAGCATCACAATGAAAATCTTCATTAAAAGAAGCAGTACAGAGATACTATATAGTATGAACATTTGACAAGGAAATTAACTATTTACTGTCTCTCTGGGAAGACTAGCTGCAGATGCAGGTTTTCTTTGTACTGAAATTTAAGGGAACTGAATTATATTTCAGTTTCTATCTCAGTTTTCACTTTGACTGAAACGTTTTTTCAACACCTCACAGAGCTAATATCCGTTTAGAAAATTATTATTACTCTGGTAGAGGTGAAAGCATTGAAAAACAATGAACTAAATCTCGCACCTGTAAAAATCACTAGGAATGTTGTCCCTGAGTTCACTGAAAGTAACATTAGCCACCATGAGCAGTCATATGTGCCAATGAAAACTGAAACCATATTACATCATAAGTTATTTGGGATAGATGGAGTAGCTGAAACTCCCTAATTTAAACTAATGAATATGTCAGATAGTGCACGCTGGACTGCAACGTAGCCAGCAGTTCTGTTGTATAATTTATAAAGTAGATGTTAGCTATTTTTTGTGAATTATAGATCTCTTTTGTTCAACGTTCCTGTAAATAGAAGAAACAGTTACAGCAGAAAATTTCTTTCTAAAACTTAACAAGCATCACAACAAACTACAAAAAAGGCCAATAGATGTTTTCTTGCCATAGTGTAATCATATGAAGAACCACTGAAAATTTGCCCCTGTGTGTTTACTCAGGAGAGCAGCCTTGCCAATACCTCTTTTTTTGGCTTGAGTCTTCAGCTGGATTCTGGAATACCTATCAAGCAGAAAAGTACTGGTTTCAATGGAATCACCTCTCTGAGTAAAGTCTGTTTTGCCATGGCATCTCATTCTAGCTGTACCTTGTGTCATTCTCCTTGCCAGGAATATATCACAGACCTACAGTACTCAAGTCCCTCCTCCTTCAAACACAGAGATACTCGATTTGCCATTGGCCTATGACATATTGTCAATCAAATGCATTTCAATTCCTAAATTGATCTTTTATTAAATCCTCGTGATAGTCAGATATCCAGCTGTGCTGATGTCAGAATTGTTAGGAAATGTCCATAAAAAAAGGTTTGTGTTTCAGAAGCATCTTATATGGAAAATAACTGAACTTCATAAAGAAGCACAGAACAGGTGTCTAAATTTCTCTCATCTGTCTACTGTGTGATGTATATATTTTAAAAATAAAATTATCTTCTGTATTGCTAAAACCACTAAGTATCTGATACCAGTAACAATAGCAGAAGGTGTGAAAATTTAAAAATAAGTATTTTCTTCAGAAATATGCATATCATGAATAATTTCTCTTATGAAGATAGTATAATCTATATTTGACAAACACCTTTAAAAGGGAGATAATAGACAAGGGAAATGTGGGTAAGTAAAAAAATGGTTAGGACGAAATACATCCTCTAGGGTGCATACTAGTGATTTTGAGGGGTTTTGTACAATTTAAGTCTTTGCACCTCCTTCAGTTATGGAAGAACAGAAGGCAGGTGTCATTTGACAGGTGGATTTGAATATGGTGAGGGAGATGCTACAGTTGATAGTTTTAGGAGCAGCACACCAATTACCATACAGAAGATCAGCATGAGAAAAATTAGAAAAAAAACTCCAGAAGTATAAAGATCAGTTTTACTTGTATAGCAGAAGGGATCAGAGAAACAGAAAAACAAAGCAGCTCAGAGAAATCACAGTAAGCTGTGAAATGCCTGAACCAAATGAGAAGGCCACAGAAGGATGAGCATTCAAGACACAAAATAATGCTTTTTGTTCCCCTTTTGATAACATGAAAAATATTTAGCAATGGTCATTAAGTATTGAAATTGCGTAATAAATGATCTGACTGATTTAATGCAACATCTTTCTTGATACTGTTGAGGACTCTTGTAGGATCATAGAAAGAAGACCAGTTTGGGTTGAAAGGAACCTTAGAGATCATCTAGTCTGGTCTTCCTGCATGGGTAGGAACACCTTCTCCTAAACTGTGTTGTCCAAAGTCTCATCCAACCTACCCCTGCACACCTCAAGAGAGAGGGCTTCCATAACTTCCTTGGAAAACCTTAATTTCTCCCTGGTCTTAGACAGAGCCATGGCTAGTTCTTACCACTGTTAATGGCAGAGCCTGCATATTCTCAAGATCAAGTCCAGGTATCTATGCAGATTTTTTATACACAAATGGTCTCATCCTAAAGAGCATAGGGAGGACACATGAAACTGACAGAAATTAAAACTGCTTAAAAGAAAGCTACAGAATTAAAATAAATTTGCAAAGAAATTATAGAATTAACAGTCTATGAGTCTTCCATGACTTCTGCTGACTCAAAAGCCCCTGTGCACTTCTAAATACCACCTAACAGAAATGCTAAAGCAAGCTAATTCAGTTCCCAGGAATGCTGTTCTCCATGTAATGTCAGCTTAAGGAACTGCTGTCTTGGAATTATTGTTCTGAAATAGGTAAAATAAAGAGGTTTGACATAAAGGTTTAGAACTGTGAAGTTCTTTGAGCAATTAATTGGATTGGTAATTAGTAGATTAACTGAATTTTACAGATGTGACAATTGTTTTCATTCATACTTCAACAAAAAGGTCAGTTTTGGTTTAAAGTGATTGTTTTTTGTAACTGTATAAATACTGAACCTCACACTGAACAGTTCCAGGTTCAGATTAATCCAGTCTTTCTATGTGAAAAAGTTGATAGCTCCCTGCTAAACCTAACATTATATATGACTAGAAAACTGTGCATCCCTCTCAAAGTACAAATTCTGTATTCAGTGCATAGCTGTGAGCTTACTCTGTATCCTGGAGCAATGAAATTGCTCAAAAAGCTTTTTTCTTTGCCATCCTCCCACAGGAACATAAAGTTGCTTCTAACCATGGATTCACAGAGTAACAGGTTGGGACAGACCTCCAGAGATCACCTAATCCAACCCTTTGTTCAAAGCAGATCTAATTGGAAATTATTGCTCTAGGTCTTTTGCCTCTGAGTCTTGAATACTTCCAGTCATGCAGATCTCACAATCTCTATCAGTCCTAGTTCTGTATTTGATTTCCCTCAGGGTAATTAGCACTTTTCTTGCATATCTTTGGTATTTCTGAGGATCAGATGCCTGCCCATTTCATTTTGTCTTGTCACCATAAAGTTCCAATCAGAGTCTGGCTCCATCTTCTCTGTATTCTGCGACCAGGTAGCTATAG
Organism: Chaetura pelagica; assembly: GCF_000747805.2. NCBI lineage: Eukaryota > Metazoa > Chordata > Aves > Apodiformes > Apodidae > Chaetura > Chaetura pelagica. The sequence continues at coordinate 321,498 of NW_009953962.1, forward strand.
ACACTTATAAGGTCCTTCAGAAGCTATCTTTTCTTCAGCATGAAACAGCCAGGTTCCCTCAGAATTTATCTTTCTGGGTAACTGGTCCTGAACAGCCTCTTCTGGTGCTTCTGGCACCCTTGTCAGAGGTCCAAAAAATGGGGCTCAAGGCTCCCATTTTAGCTCAGCTCAGGGTGATGAGTCCCTGTCCCAGCAGCACTTCTCTATGTGCAGGTGTCCAGCACTGCTTTATCTCCTCAGCTCCTTACTGACAGCCATGAGTCTTCCATTCACCACACTCAAATCTTGTTTTTCCTGGGGCTGTCAGTGGTCCCATGTTTATTGCATTTCAGGTTTTTTTTCTGTTTACTTGTGTTTTGTTTTTTTTAAGTTCCAAGATTTTGACCTACCAGTCCAAAGACAGTTTCTTTCCTGTGCCCATGCAAAGCTTGATTTTTTTCCCTAATACTTAACTGCTGTAAATCTAATGTTTCATAGTCTCCAGTATATGCTTTATTCTTTTTTTGTGAGATTCAGAATTTTTTTGTCCCACCTGCTATCCTGCAAGCCAGTGCCAAGAGTGACTTGTATCTTGTACCTGTAGTTTATGCTGCCTGAAAGTACAGACTTTACTACAGTGTATATATAACTGAGTATACTTATGCAGTTGTTAAATATACTTAGAAATATTTAAAATATGCTTGCAGGTATCAAGAATAATTGATACCTACTGGTATCCATAAGCCAGTCAGACACCTGCTGAGACTCTGGCCCTAGGCTGGGAAGGTTGCCGTGGCTTATGTGGGAGCAGTGATAACAGCTCACTATACCTCTGCTATAGACAAGATACTAGCATTTAATTTTCACCCTTAAGGAGCATAAATGTAGCTGGCAACTTTCTTGTCTGTGTCTCAGACATTTCACATTATTTTAAGCATTAATGAAAAAATGTCAGTCAACAATTTTTCTGATGTTCTAAACATCACAAAGTTAGCTGTGAAAAAAATGGCAGCCTTTACTACCTGAATTTACCTCAATAGATTTATGACTCATGCCTAAAGGTTTAAACTACTGTTTCATTACTTAAGAGGCTCTCAGCTGTCCATGTAGCTCCAGAGAACACGTTTTTTCAACATGTGTTATAGCAAAAGTGAAAGAAATGAGAATAAACACTATGATGTTTAAGAGTCCAAGCACATTTATGAGATTCAGCTGAAAGTAAATTAATTATTTACTTGATATGTAATGCAAGCAGTTTATCCTAGGAAGCTCTTCACCAGATGACAATGTTAAAAATTCAAACAGTAAGTGAGAAAGGACTCCCAGGCTATATTGTGATTGTCCAAGAAAGATTGCTTCATCTTTGCAGTCTTTCAAATATGCATTCAGCTCAGTCTTTCTTGTAGTTTCCCAAACTCTTGATAGAGTATCTGAGATCAATAGGCAGGACAGGTGAGAATTCAGTGTAGTATTGGGAAGAATAGGGGGATCTATTTCTTATCACTTCCACCTTCACAGAGAAAACTTACAGAGATAACTCTGAGAAAATCTTATATGCTTTCATAGAACTCACTATTTTATTTTATTTCTGTCTTGGGTTTTGATGTATTTTTCTCTTTAGCTTCCCCTTGACTTTTGCATAGGCACTGTCAGGAGTCAAACTTGTTTCTCAGTCGGATGTATCAGATTTTTTTAATGACTTTTGAACTTCTTTATCTGGATTGCCATGGGCATATTTACCAGTTTTTTAAAGGAAGTTGAAGAGTGTTTGTTCTTTAGTGTAATGTAGTCGTTATTTTTCTTCTCTATGAACGAGGTTGCAATATCTTATATTTGCATTAATCTAAGTTCATTTTGTATGAATTAGAAAAGTACTCCTTATTGTCTTATGATTATAAGACTATAGGTTCCAAAAAGTAAAAAACAACATGTAGTCAGGAAAATATTCTCCATTATTCATCACCAATTTGAAAGGAAAGATGCTACTACAGCCGCTGTGCTTATCCATCAGACATTAATTTTGAAAATATGAGTTGTTTTTAATCAAGGGTAATAGGAAAATACTCAGATAGTTATCCTCAAAATCTTTGTATTTTAGTTTGACTTGCTGTATAAATTCAAAATATCCAATGGTTATGAACTAAGGCAATGCATATCTTTCCTTAGAAACTTAAGTTTATCCTGTACTTAATATTCACTTTCTGAAAATAAGACTACCTTCAAACAAAACAATGAAGAATAGTCATGTAGAATACCATGTAGCAGCTTCCCAAATATAGTTCTATTGAAATCACATCAATATATTATGATATGTAATGTTGATATTTTTGGAAAATCAGAGCCTGTCTACTTAGAATACAGCCTGGAATTCTCTAGGCTTACTTTTTGTATTTTTCTTTTACTGCTCTCTCTCACAACTCTTTTAGAGAAAAATAATCTTGTTCACAGATCTCAGACTTCAGAAGAACTCTGTTCTGTATTATTTCACATTTTTACAAGTTAAAAAGGTGAAATGTAAAGTGTTGAACATCAAGCCATACAATTAAAGGAAGAAGTGGTCTTTAGAATAAGAAAGGATCTTTTATTAACTGTCAAAGAATGGCAGTTCAGAAGTGTGACCCTTGCTTCCGAATCACATGATGCTTTATTTCCAAGTTTCATGTGACACAACTGTTAAAGAAAAATAAGTAATGACTTTGTAAACTGATTCTCTTTGCAAGGAAGAAGGGTAAGTCAGTCCCTTCCAACAACAATACAAAGCTCTGATCCACTCTGTAGAATCTTTCATGTTTGAAATGGCTTACTAAACAATTAAGTTACAAACTTGCTTCACACACTCTT
>NW_009953962.1:324429-345478 GCF_000747805.2 Chaetura pelagica
AAAGATATTGAACAAGACTGTCTCCAAAACTGAGCCCTGAGGGACACCACTGGTGACTGGCTGCCAACTAGATTTGACCCCACTTACCACAACTCTTTGGGCATGGCCATCCAGCCAGTTTTTTAACCAGTGAAGAGTGCACTTGTCTATGCCATGATTCATCAGTCTTTCCAGGAGAATGCTGTGGGAGATGGTGTTGAAGGCCTTACGAAATTCTGGGAAGGCAATGCCCACAACTCTTCCTTTATCCAAAAGGCAGGTCGCATGGTCATGGAAAGAGATCAGGTTGGTCAAGCAAGACCTCCCTATCATAAACTTCTGTTGGCTGGCCCTGATCCCCTGGCTGTCCTGCACTTGCTATGTGAGCTTACTCAAACTTAGCCTTTTCATGATCTTTCCCAGTACTAAGGTCGGGCTGACAGGCCGGTAGTTCCCTGAATTCTCCTTCCAGCCCTTCATGTAGTTGGGCATTACATTAGCCACCCTCCTAATATCCACAGCATTGCCTCTCTGGGTTGTTTCTGACTGTTTCATCTACATGTTGCCATAGAGGTCTTTCTGAAGATTTGTAGCCAAAACTGTGATGGCAAAAGTTTAAATCAATCTGTCTTTGCGTCAGTTTGTCCTACTCATATATGAACATCCCCTCTGCCTTTTTTTTTTTTTTTTAGTACTAATTCAGCAGCCATTGCTTCATTGTTCATTATTTCTCTTCCAGACTACTTAAACTCTTTATTTTTTCAATATTTTACAGGTAATTTGATACTATTTGCATTATTTTACATAATATATTATAAACTCCCTTCAGATATTGAATGATTGTTTAGATTTAACTGTCAATGAATAACTCAAGAGGGTAACTTAGTATTTGTATTGTTCCTACAATGCTATCCATAACTGTAATAAAGGTAAGAGCAGAAAAGAAAAATAAATTAAAATTCTAAATAAAAAAAAAAAAAAAAAAAAAAAAGAAAAAGAAAAAAAGAAAAAAAGAAAGAAAAAGGTGGACTAACAGGACAGATTCTTAGAAATTATCCAACAGCTCAGCTTCTTTACCAAAAGGCAAATAAGTATCACAGAATCACAGAATTATCCTCATTGAAATGGATCTTGGAGATCATCAAGTCCAACCATAATATAAATCAAACAACCATAACTTAAGCTACCTGTTCAGTGCTTAAATCATGTCCCTAAGCATCACATCTACATTTCTTTTAAACACTTCCAGGAATTGTGACTCCACCACTTCCCTGGGCAGCCTGTTCCACTGTTCAACCACTCTTTCGGTAAAGAAGGTATTTCTAATATCCAGCCTAAACCTCCCCTGGTGCAACTTCAGGCCATTTCCTCTTGTCCTGTCACTATTCACTTGAGAGAAGAGGTCAACTCCCATCTCCCTACAACCTCCTTTCAGGTAGTTGTAGAGAGAAATGAGGTCTCCCCTCAGCCTCCTCTTCTTCAAACTAAAGAAATCCAGTTTCCTCAGCCTCTCCTTATAGGACTTGTTCTCCAGACCTTTCACCAGCTTGGTAACTCTTCTCTGGACATGCTTCAGCAACTTGAAATACTTCTTGTAGTGAGGGGCCCAGAACTGGACACAGTATCAGAGGTGTGTCCTCACCAATGCGGAGTACAGGGGCACAATTACTTCTCTACTCTGGCTGGTTACACTATTCCGGATGCAGGCCAGGATGCTGTTGGCTTACTTGGCCACCTATACTGGGTCATGTTAGGTCAGCTGTCAACCAGCATCCCCAGGTTGTTCTCTACCATGCAGCTTTCCAACTAATTATCCCCAAGCCCATAGCTTTGCATCGGATTGTTGTCACTGAAGTGCAGGATCTGGCACTTGGCCTTGCTGAACTGCATATAATTGGCCTCAGCCCATTGTTGTGTCCAGGTCTCTCTGCAGAGCCTTCCTACCCTCAAGTAAATTGGCATTTCCACTTAGCTTATTGTCATCTGCAAACTTACTTAGAGAAGCACTCAATTTCCTCATCTAGATTATTAATAAAGATATTGAAAAAGACTAGACCCAAAACTGAGCTCTGAGTGACCAGCCACCAGCTGGATCTAACCCCATTCACTACACGCTCTGGGCTCAGCCAGCCAGCCTGTTTTTTACCCAGCAAAGAGTGTACCTGTCTACACCATGTGCCACCAGCTTATCTAGGAGAATTCTGTAGGAGATGGTGTCAAAGGCTTTACCAAAGTCTAGATAAACAACATACACAGCTCTTCCCTCATCCACCAAGTGGGTCACCTGATCATATAAGGAGATCAGTTTAGTCAAGCAGGATCTGCCTTTCCTGAATCCATGCTGGCTGGGCCTGATACCAGGGCTGTCCTGCACTTGCCATATGAGCACACTCAAGATGAGCCTCTCCATGATTTTCCGTGGTACCGAGGTCAGGTTGACAGACCTGTAGTTCCCAGGACCCTCCTTTGGGCCTTTTGTTGTAGATGCGTGTCAGATTGACAAGCCTCCAGTCATCTGGGACCTCTCCTGGTGTCCAGGCCTATTAATAGATGATAGAGAGCTTGTCGATTTCCTCTGCCAGCTCTCTCACCATCCTCAGATGAATCCCATCTGGCCACGTAGACATTTGACTGTCTAGGTGCTGCAGCAGGTCTCTGACTGCATCCTCATGGGTTGTCCAGGGGTTGTTCTGGTCTCCATCCTTATATTCCATCTAAGGAAGTCAAATACACTGGAGGCAGCTGGTCTGACTATTAAAGATGGAGGTGAAGAAGACATTACATTTTTCAGCCTTTTCCTCATCTCTGGTTGTCATGTTCCCATGCCTATCCAATAAGGGATGGAGATTCTCCCTGGTTCTCTTTTAGCTGTTAAGGTATTTGTAAAACCTTTTTTTAATTGTCCCTTATGGCAGTGGCCAGACTGAGCTCCAGCTGGGCTTTTGCCCTTCTAATTTCCTCTCTGTCTGTCCTCACAACTTCTCTGTACTCGTCTTGAGTTGTGTGCCCTTCCTTCCAAAGATTGTAGCCTATCTTTTTCTTCCACAGTCCCAGCAAAAGCTCCCTCTTCAGCCCTGGCAGTTTGTTTTACAACACACAGAGACAGCCTTCTCCTGCACTTTTAAGACTTTCTTCCTGAAGGGCATCCAGCCTTCCTGGACTCCTTTACCCCTCAGAACTGACTCCCAAGGGAGTCTCTTAACCAGTGTTCTAAACAGGCCAAAGTCTGCCCTTCAGAATTCCGTAGTGGAGGTTTTGGTGAACCCTCTCCTTATTTCACTAAGTATGGAGAATTTAATGATTTAACCCAAGACATTCTCTGACCGCCACATCTCCCACCACTCCTTCCCTGTTGGTGAACAGCAGGTCCAATAAGGCACTTCCCCTGGAAGGCTCTTGCCAGCTGTGTTAGGAAGTTATCTCCCATACACTCAAGGAAGCTCCTAGCCTGCCTGCTTGCAGCTGAGTTATTGTTCCAGCAGATGTCCTGTAGGTTGAAGTCTCCCATGAGAATCAGGGCTGGTGATCTTGAGACTTCTGCCAGCTTCCTGAAAAATATTTCATCAGCCTCCTCATCCTGGTTTGTAGCAGACTTCCAACAGGATATCCACCTTATTTGCCTTCCCCCTCATCTTTACCCACAAACACTACACATTGTCATCTCTGTCATTGAGGTCTATAAAATCAAAGCACTCCTTGATGTATAGAGCCACCCCACCCCCTCTCTTTCCTTGCCTATCCCTTCTAAAGAGCTTGTAGCCACCTATTGAAGCATTTCAGTCCTGATTTCCATCCCACCATGTTTCTGTGATGGCAACTAGGTCATAGTTATCTTGCTGCACAAGGGCTTCCAATGTCAATGCACTTGAGATGGGTTATAGGTTTCATCCCTGACATGGGCACACCACCCCTAGGTTCATCTCTAGTGACCTTGTTTTATTTCTCACCCCCTTCCAACCTAGTTAATACATCAGCTGCAAATCCAATTCCTCAGCATAATACAAATCTGAGATAAATGAACAGGTATCCTCTTTTAGAGGGCCTTTTATTTGAAATGGTTCAATTAACAGGATTTCTGTTTAATTCTTCATACTTCCCACCAGGGAACTCTCATAATCTATAAAATTGTGACATCATTCTATGTTCACATATCAACTTGCATTTATGAGACTCTGTTCCCCCAAAGAAACATCCCTGAATATTAATAAGTGTACTGTATTGGAGCAGATGAGTTTTTTTCTATCTGCCTTATCGACACACACCTCCATAGCATTTCAGTATCACAGAATGACAAAGTGGCTGAACCTGGTCAACAGCTCTGAGTATCACCTAGTACCTCTCCTGCTTGGAGCTGGGTTGCTGAGGGACATCTTCAAGCAGGTTTAACTATATCTAAAGAATAGAGACTCTACCACCTCTTGGGACAAACTATGTCAGTCTTTGATCACTCTCACCATAAAAAACAAACAACCAAAAAAAACCCAACACTTTTTTGTTCTGTTGAAACAGAATTTTCTTTATCTTAGATTGTTCCGATTGACTTTTTCCAGTCAATGGGAACCACCAAGAACTGTCAGTTTCTATTCTCCTTACTTCCTGCCCATCAGGTATTTATACACATGGAAAGGACCCACCTGAGCCTTCTTTTCTCCAGGCTGAACAGTCCCACCTCTCTCAAATGCTCTTCATATAGGTGATACCCCAGTCCATGAATCATCTTGTCCTTTCACTAGATTCTCTCCAGTCTCTATGCCTCTGCTGAACTGAAGTGACCAGAACTGGACCTAATACTCTAAAAGTGGCTTCATGCATGTTGAGTAGAAGGTAAGACTTATAAAAACACAGAATGTATGACCTTTAAAGGTCACCTAGTCCAGCTGCTCCTGCAGTGTGCAGAGACCCTTTTGACTAGAGCAGGTTGCTCAAAGCCTGGTTGAGCCTGACCTTCGGTGTTTCTAGGGATGGAGCCTCCACCACATCTCTGATCAACACGTTCCAGAGCTTCACCACCCACATACTAAAGAACTTCTTGCTAATATTCAATTTAAATCTACCCTGCTCTAGTTTAAGGCCATTGTCCCTCATCCTGTCACTAGAAGGCTTTGTCAACAGTCCTTCCTTGGCTTTCCTATAGGCCCCCTTCAGGTACTGGAAGGCCACTACAAGGTCTCCCAAGAGCCCTCTCTGCAGTCTTAACAACACCAGCTCTCTCAGCCTGTCTTAGTAGGAGAGGTCCTCCAGCCCTCTGATTGTTTTTTTATGGCACTTCTCTGGAGTCAGTCCAACAGGTCCATGTCCCTCTTGCGTTGAGGAATCCAGAGCTGGACACAGTACGCCAGGTGGGGTCTTACAAGAGCACAGCAGAGAGGGAGAATCACCTCCCTCGGTCTGCGGGCCACAATTCTTTTGATGCAGCCCAGGATGTGATTGGTCCCCTGGGCTGTGAGTGCACATTGTTTGCACATGTCCAGCTTCTCATCCACCAGTACCCCCAAGTCCCTTTCTGCAGGGCTGCTCTCTATCACATCATCCCCCCAGACTGTATTGATAGTGAGGATTGCTCCTAGCCAGGTGAAGGACCTTGCAGACCTTGCAGTTGGCCTTGTTTAACCTCATGAGTTTCACATGGTCCCACTTTTCTACCTTACCCATGTCCTTATGAATAGTATCCTGCCCCTCTGGTCTATCTACTTCACTGGCCACGCTTGTGTCCTCTGCAATCTTGCTGAGGTTGTCCTTGATCCCACTGTCTGTATTAGTGATGTAGATCTTAAATAAGTCTAGTCCAAATACAGACCCCTGAGAGACATCACTTGTCACCCTTCTCCATCTGGACATCAAGCCATTGACCACTACTGTCTGGATATGGCCAGTGATGTACTCTAGGTGACCCTGCTCTGGCAGGTGGGTTGGACTAGATGATCTTTCAAGGTCCCTTCCAACCCCTAGGATTCTATGATTCTATGATGATTCTATGATCACCAATTCATTATCCACCAGTCTACACATCAAACCCCTATCTTTCCAATTTAGATGTTGGTTGGGACTGTGTCATAGGCCTTGCGGAAGTACAGATAGATGACACCCACTATTTTTCCCTTATCCACTAATGTGGTCGCTCTGTTGTAGAAAGCCACTAACTTTGTTAGGTAGGAATTCCCTTTAGTAAAGCCATGCTGGCTATCTCAAATCACCTCTCTGTTCTCCATGTCCTAGGATGATCTGTTTAATGATCTTCCCAAGCACAGAGTCGAGACAGAGGTCAGTAGTTCCCAGGGTCTACGTTTTTTTTAAAAAGTGGGTGTAATATTTTCCTTTTTCCAGTCACGAAGAACTTCATCTGACTGTCACGACTTTTCAAATACCAGGGAGAGTGTCTTGGCAACTGCATCAGCCAATTCCTTCAGGACTCTGGGATGCATCGCATCAAGTCCCATGGACTTGTGTATGTTCAGGTTCCTCAGATGGTCATGAACCTTGTCTTCACTTACAGTGGGAAGGATCATTTCCTCCTACCTGCAGGTTCCTCCTATGTATCTCTGGAAAATACTTATTCTCTTTACCACAAGGAAACATTGCTGGCTCTATTTCAACGTGATGTTCATCAGGACCTGCAGGTCGTTTTCAGCAGAGCTGATTTCCAGCTGGTTGGCCCACAGCCCATGTGATCGGTGGGCGGGGGGGAGAGGGGAGGGCGGAATTCCTTCCCAGCTATGGGAATTCGCACTTAACTTTTTTGAACTGCTTGAGGTTCCTGTCAGCCCACCCATCTGGTGCCCCAGTGTCTCCTCACATTTTTGTAAAATATGAACATTTTCTGAAGGTACACTTTGCCCTATCATCCAGATCATTTACGAAGATGCTAAATACCATTATACATACTATTCACCTCTGAGATATACAAAAAGTAACTAGCCTCCTGCTAGAATTATCACTAATGCCACTGATCATAGAAATTTGAACCTGACTGTTCAGCAACTTTTTAGACTAACTGAATGTCCACTTAACTAGCCTGTATTTTATCAGTTTGCCTATGAAGGTACTATGTGAGACAGTGCTGAAAGCCTTGCTAAAATTAAGAAAAACAACATTCACTGCTCTTACTTCATGCATCATGCCAACTACCTCTTCATGGAAAGCTTTCACATTAGTAAGGAAATATTTCACCTTCATGAATCCATGCTGACTACTTCCAACCACCCTTCTCTTCTCTGTAGGTTTGGAAATTATTTCCAGGATTATTTGCTCCATGATCTTCCCAGTCATCAAGGGAAGACAGACTGGCTTTTAGATCCCCAGAGCCTCCCTCTTGGCTTTTTTGGAGGCAGGTGTGACATTTGCTTCCTTCCAGTCTTCAGGAATATAATATCATCACCATAAGCTTTCAAAGACAGCCAAGAGTGAATTTGCAATGACATCATGCAGCTGCCTCAGTATTTGTGAGTGCATACCATCAGTTCCACAGGACTTCTGTTTGCACAGTTCATATAGATGTTACCTAACTTGATCTTCCTCCACCAAACTAACTCTTCCTTGCTCCAGGCTTTCCCACGAGTCTCAGGGACTCAGGAACCAGAACTGAAAGTGGGTCCTGTCTGTGAAGAGACAGGTGAAGAAGGTATTGAGTCCATTAGCCTTTTCTATGTCCTCAGGGCCCTTGCACCATTCAGCAGTAAGCCCTCATTTCCTTCATCTTCCTTTTCCTCAAATCCCTCACGTTATTCAAACTTATGTGGCTTTTGGCTTACCCTGCCTTTGAGCACTTGGACAACTGCCTCTGTATTTCCTCTGGGTGTCATCCCTGTGGCCACATCCTCTATGCATTTTTTTTTGTTTGTTTGTTTTTGCAGTTTTGGGGGTTTTTTTGTTTGTTTGTTCATTTGCTTTTTTGTTGTTTTAGTTTAATCAGGTTCTCCACACTCGTAAATCAAGCCTCTTCCACTTTTTTTAACTTCCTAATCATCTGGAAAAAACATGCCTAGACTTGGAAGAGGTAATCCTTGAACATGAACAATCTCTCCTCAATACCTCCTCTTTTCAGGACAGTATCTCATGGGATTTCTCTAAGGAGGCCTCTGAAGATGCCAGAGTTTGCTCTCCCAAAGTCCAAGCCTGTGACCCTGCTCTTAGGCTTGTTCCCTCCTCAGCATCTGAAAATCCATCATCTCCGAACCATCACAGTCAAGGTTACCCTCAGCCTTTTCATCATTAGCCAGTTCATTCTTGTCTGTAACTACCAGGTCTAGCAGAGCACCTCCACCTGTTAGCTCCTGTGTCAGGAAATGGCCATCAAAGCACTCTAGAAGATATGTTTCTCATATACTCCTGTGTTGTCTCTCCAACATGGATTACAGCAGTTCAATGCTCCCAATGAGAACAAGGGGCTGAGAAAGTGAAGGTCTCATTACCTGGTCTGGTGGGAATTTTCCCTTCCCATGCAGGGGGTTAGAACTAGATGATCTTTCTAACTCAAACCATTCTATAAGGCCTTCTTCAGGAGATGGAGTATGTTGACCTTACCACATAACTTGGTGTTGTCAGCAAACTTGCTGAGGGTGCACTCGATCCCAGTGTCCATGTTGCTGACAAAGATGTTAAATGGCACTAGTCCCATTACCAACCCCTGAGAAATGTCACTCATTACTGGTCTCCATCTGGCATTGAGCCTTTGATTACTAGTCTCTTGAGTGAGACCATCCAGCCGATTCCTTATCCACCGAGTGGTCTATTCATCAAATCTGTATCCTACCAATTTTGAGACCAGGATGTCATGTGGGACAGTATAGAATGCTTTGTACAATTCCAGGAAGATGATGTCAGTTCCCCTTCTCTTGTCTACCAATACTGTGATTCTATCAAAGGCAACCAAGTTTGCCAGGTATAATTTGCCTTTGGTGAAACTATGTTGGTTGCCACCAACCACCTCCACATTTTCCATGAGTCTTAGCAGAGCCTTCAGGAGGATCTGCTCCATGGCCTTGCCAGGCACAGAGCTGAGACTGACTGGCCTGGAGTTCCTGGGTCTTCTTTCCTTCTCTTTTTGAAAATGGGGGCTATATCATCCCTTTTCCAGTCAGCACGGAATCTGCACCAGACTGCCGTGACTTTTCAAATATGATGGAAAGTGGTGTTGTAACTTCATCTGCCAGCTCCCTTAGGAGCCATGGCTGGATCTTGTCAGTTCCCATGGACTTCTGCATTTTCAGGTTAGTTGGTTAGATGGTCTCAAACCATTCCTTCTCCTACAGTGGGCAGATCTTCCTTTTCCCAGTCTCTGTCCCTGCCTTCTGTGACCTGGATGGCATTGCCAGAGCCCTTACCTGTGAAGACTGAGGCAAAAAGGTTTTTCAGTACCTCAGCCTTCTGCATATCTTTCATGACAAGGTCACCTGTTTCCTTCTGGAGAGGGCCTTCATTTTCCCTGTTCTGTCTCTTATCACTGATGTACCTGTAGAAACCTTTCTTATTACCCTTGATGTCTCTGGCCCAGTTTAAGTCTATCTGGGCTTTAGCTTTCCTAACCTGCTCCCAGGCTTCTCCAACAACATCTTTCTATTTCTCCCAGGCTACCTTTCCTGCTTCCACACTCTGCAAAATTTCTTTTTTCATCTATGAGTGTCCAGGACCTCTTTGTTCATCCATGCAGGTCTGGCATTCTTGCCTGCCTTCCTCTTTCTTGGCAAGAAAAAGTAATAAATATTTTTCTTTCATTAGATTACCTAGAACAAGTTACTGCTTTCAGTCCAGCTTCTAGTGGATAGGAATCTGTATTACAGGTATTACCTAAAAAATTCGTTCCTACCAATACTGTAGAGAAATCAATTAAATGAAACATATTTCTGAAGCAGTAAAAAAAAAATAAAAAATCTTCTGAGAAGTAGACTATTTCTATGACCTCTTGCTTCCAAGGAAATTCACCACTGCTGCCATTTTCAGAACTGATGAAACAGTCCTTGGTTTAAACTAGAAGAGTGGTCATAGTTCTTCAATAATATCTAAATAACTACAAGGAAAAGATTATATAAAATGTGTTATTAGTCACTTTATATCCTGGAAACAACCATTCTTTAATGTGGTTCTTTTAAATCAGGCTGAGTTCAGGTTATAGCTTATCTAACCCATGTCTAATTATGATAAAAATGTGCAAAGCCTGATTTTCATGTAGCTTTTGATTTTTCACATTGAGTCTCCCAAATATTCTCAACCAGCTTCAACTGAGCTTTCTCTTCTTAGTGTTCATCTTTTTGTTTCATGTTTAATTTCTTTTATCTTTGCAGCATGATCTCATGAGTTTAAATTATGTTTATCATTTTATACCTGTTCTTTCCCTTCGGAAACAAGCATCAGTGTCAGTATTTTTATCAATATTATACTGGTTTTGCAGCTTGTCAGAGTAAAGACAGTATATTATTTTTCCATATAAACATATTTGAGAGAGAAACATAAATTAATCACCTTCATATTGAGTCTTTGCATACGACATTTTAAATTAATCAATTGATATGTATCAATGACCAAAACATTTGTACAAGAAGGTGAACCCTATGGTAGATGAGCACAGGGATATGTGTGTGGTATGACTCCTCAGGGTAACCTTGTATTCTGGTGACTCAGAGATCTGTTCCTGATTTAAGACAATCTCACTTTAGTCAGTGGCCCACCCCCAAGGAATGGTCCATGCTTTAACTGTATGACTTTCTGATAGTAAAAATCTGACCCTAAACAACTCTTAAAAAAAACTTTGGTTTGGACTGTTTTACATTCACATCTGCAGCAAACAGGATCTCAAGGTCATACCTGCCCTACCTGCCCATTGACAGCTCTCTTGGGGAAAAGCCTGCATGTCTCATTCCCACTCAGGGCTACCACTGCACAATCCTTAGTCCAGCACTTCCTTTCTCCACAGAAATGAAAATGTCCAGCACTGTCTTTGTCATGACCTTTCTTTGACTTAACTGGACTCTCAGAGCCACCACCCTCCAGGATTTTATTTGTCTTCAACTAGCAGAGTTAGAAGTAGAGTCAGGCAATGCCCAGCAAGAGACAGCAACTCCTGGCAGATAGCACTATGGTTTGCAGATTGTAAGGCTCAACAGGCAACTGAAGATTTCTCTTGTCTTGTCTCAGAGTCATTCAAAGAAATTGATGGTTTTATACTGATGCAAATCCAGCTGTGCAGTGATTTAACACATAGATAGAGAAGGAAAGGACATTTTACACGTTTTTGCATGGTCTTTTCAATCACCCTGAATGAGAAAGAAGTGCATTCATTTGCATTGCTATTTCTTTAAGCTTTTTCTTTACACTCATTCTTCTTGCTCAAAAAACAATTTCAATAAGTAAATCAAAATGTAGTAAACACTAATTTGTCTCAGAGGCAATCTAGCTAGTACATCAGTTTATTTTTAAAAAGAGATATATTAATCTGTATTTTATTATCATGACTGTCAGAATTATTAATACTTAAAACAGAAAAATATCCACAATTCAGTCAAAATAACATACGTCTGGTAACTGTACAATATTTACCATGTACAATGCAGATATTCATAATATCTTATATTTATACAAACACAAGCACATATATACATATATATATATATTATATGCTAATATCCAGGCATGTATATACAGATTTATTTCTCAAGGATAATTTTGATATAAAACATTTTGTCTAGTTGACTTTTGGTTAAAAATCTGTAAGTTTACAATTGCAAGTTAGGAGTTTTGAACACCAGCAATCTGAAGTTTTTACTTCAGATTAGCTAAAATATCTTGCCATATTTCAATCAACCCAGATGTAATCAGGACTGATGGTAGCAAAAATCTTCTATCCTCCTATGAAATGCTGATAAAATTATGTACTCCATTCTGACATAAGATTTTAATTTCAATAACAAAACATCCATAGTTTATTGCTTAACTAAAATGCACCATGTGCATTTTTAATTGTTGTATTATGATTTGCAGTAGGAGTGATTGCTACCTTGTTTTTATTTTTTTCTTTTGTTGCTTTTTTATTTTATTTTTTAATCCCACTCATAAAGCAGTGATATAACTCAGTGACACCTGAACAACTTTAAGAGTTACACAAGTTTGCTTTCTTTCAGTTTGATTGAAAATCTGTAGTTATTGCTTATCTACCCCCTGTTAAGTAAGACATAATTGCAAAGAACTTAGAAAGCAGCAGTAAGACTTAAAAGCACCAGATTGGTGCTCTTTAAAACCAAAAAGCTGGATATCATTCCAGATCAGTGCAGCTGTCTGGACCATTAACAGAAATTTGCCTTTACACGTGTTGCCCCTCAAGTTAGTTGGAAAGTGCTACACAGTTTCTAGCAGAAAAGATAAACAAATAACTATATTTTCCTATTAAAGTCTTGCTTATTTTTAGCTAGCAGGAGCATAAAAAAAAGATTAATTCTGAAAATACAAAAGTTTATTAATCTATTTTGTCGCAGTATTTTGAAAGGAATTCCAGTAATTGAAGTGCAAGGCAATAATCTTAATGACTGCAGTTAATTTGGGTTTTTTCTTGTTTTGTTGAGACAATAGAAAAGACAAAATATCTCTGAATGAATTTACTCTATTTACCTTAGTAATTATTATGGCATGATGTGTAAATGGCTAGGTACTGAGAATGGGGTGTCCACCTAATACCAGTTTTGAGAGGTTTAGCTCAAGCTATAGCATGACCACATAGACCAGGTTCCTGACAACAGCTGGAGTTCACTCTGTGCGTGCACTCCAAGAGGACATCTTCTGATGTATTTTAATCCAAAATTATTTCAGTCAAGGGCTCCAAGACTACTCCAAAATGCAAAAAAAGAACGTGGTATATGAGAAAAACTGGATAATGCATTTCAAATATCAAATCTTACCCTTTCAAATACTTTGTAAATTATTGTGTAGTTTGCCCACATTTTCCTCAGTTGTTTCAATTTAACTTTAACAATGAAACCTCAAAAACAGTGTATCAAATTACTCAATTCAAATTTTCTGGATTAAGAGATTACACTTTAAGTGAGAGGGCAAGTGTGTTTTTTTTGAGTCCAACTATAGTCTTAATAGGCTGGTAATTATTTGTCCAATAATGTTACTAAGAGTTATAGTTCATGCTTTCCAAATATATAATCTCAATTATACTTTGTACTCTTGTCCTCTCTTCTAATCTCAATGGCATCTGTCTTTTTCAGGAAGAAGATGAAGATATAGAAAGCAATTTTAATATATTTTTAGAAATGCAAGTTCTGTTAGTCTAGTGAGATGGCAATGCTGTATCTTTTTCTTTTTTCAGGGATCTCTTTCATATGTTTGCCAACACAACTTGCTTACCAACTCTTTCATCAATGGTTTCCAGTTCCCCATATGAAAATTTATGTACATGATTTTACTTGTGAGCGAAAATTATTCTTTGTTTTCTTTCTTACATTTCAAGTTGGTTGTACACAGATCTAAAGGCTACTTTCCTTTAAAAAAAACAGTAATCAATCATCTGTGACTTGTGCTTATAGGCCTGCTGCTTTTTTCTCTTGCATTTCCAAGGTCTTTGCCTTCATTTTGTGCTTGTGCTTTTAAGGTCTCTCTTACCATTGCTTTTATCTCCACCAGCCCTCAAGATATGGCTCCTCAGTGAACAGTTTCAGTGTAAAATCTTATGACAATTTTGCTTCACTTTAGTGTAAATTAACACTTCCTAGATCTTCTATTTATTTGATATTTCTGCCCCAGAATAATTCTTAGTTATTACAGATTCATACTGGAGAAGATATTTAGCTTTGAGATAAATTGGTATTTACTGGTACTTTGTTGACAAATTTATTTCAGAATCTTACTATATATTTGGCAATTACTGTCTGATAGATAAAACATTAGTCTCAAATATCAGCCTGCATATTTTGCAGTTCTTTTGAAGCATCATGACAGGAATAGAATTCTCAGACAATTATCAGTTTAAGTGTTTAAATAACCATTGTGGGGTTTTTTTTTTTTCTGAATAACTTTGAATATTTCTGAATATTCTTTCTGAATATCTCTGAATATCACGTTGCACATATTCTATGCACAGCTAACTATTTAGCCTAACTTGCTTCACGTGTAGCCAGAAGAAAAGAAATAATAATATGCCCCAAAGTATACACACACAGACAAGACCTTTAAAAAGGAAAGTGTGCCAATAATTTTTCAATGTGCATTTATTTAAATACCTTTTTTACTGGTCTATGGCAAAATTCTCCTTAGTCTAACAGGTGGTGAACAGATTCTTTAGGTTTTATATAATTTCCTTCTGTTTGTAACTATGACTACGTAACTGCCACTTTACATCATCTTAGCTGTCTACATTTTCCCTAACATACACGTGATCTCACATAGACAATACTTTTGCATTAACTCATGCTAATGTATGCATATGCAGAACCGGAAGTTAGAGAAAACACTAATTATATGGGACTAGGATACTAAATCATTAACTGTTTACATTGTGTATTTAGGTTGTTTGCATATACAAATATGCATCTATGTTAATGTGGTAAGTATAGAGCTGCACAGTATAACATAAAAAAGGCTATGACTTTTTTTTTTAATAAGGTAACTTCTTTCCTTAAATACACAAATTAATAATTAAGATAACTATTATTCTTAATCATAGAAAGGTATTAACGTAATTTAATGTTACTAATATAGGCTAAGTAGACTTAGAAAATTGTCTTAGTCATAGCTTACACCCCACAAAGATATTTAAGATTGGTTTGGTTGTCATTTCCTCGTGGTCTTAGTATTCAACCTGGAGTATATTAGGAGAGTTCTGTTTTAAATGACACTGCTCTCTAAAGCATGAGTGAAATTTAAACATAGACTTTGTCATCTTCTACATATTGTA
Source organism: Chaetura pelagica (assembly GCF_000747805.2). NCBI lineage: Eukaryota > Metazoa > Chordata > Aves > Apodiformes > Apodidae > Chaetura > Chaetura pelagica. The sequence goes on from NW_009953962.1 coordinate 339,290, forward strand.
AGATCATGCATCTATTTTATTCTTTGACATGAGGAGGAGGAGGAGGAAGAGGAGAAGGAAAGTAAAAAAGAAAAATTCTTATTAAAAAGTTTTCCTGAGACAAGGACTTCAGAGTTCTAGAAAGATCCCAGAGGCAGGTCAGGAGTGAAAGTGACACTGTAGCTAATTTTAAAAATTCTTATCTTCTTGCCCTTATAATAATCTCATAAAAAGTGTCCCCAGCATTTCCCATAGACCTGGAGTGAACAACTCTCTAGAACAATCTTCCTAGTATTGAGTACTGCTAGCTCCCATTGACCTCATGGTTCATGTCTAGATGGACTGTGCCACGGATTTTCACATGCCAAAATAATGTTACAAAACTGTATCCACACATACTGCCTTTTAAAAATTGATCTGTAAGGCAAAAAGTTTCCATTTATGTTCCAGATATGGAAATGACCAGCTGCTGTGTTGATTCACCAGAATCAGCTTCACAACAAATGAATTCTCTGGTGTACAGTAATGACATTGTTGATTTCAATGGCAAAACTCCCATTTATCTCAGAAGGACCTAGGTTTTAAACAATAATATTGAGACAGCCTTTGTCTGTTCCTAAAATAAGCCATGCATTTTTCTGTGCTGTGAGAAAGTGAAAATAAATGCAATATCCAAGTAGGCTGACAATTTTTAACAATGTATATAAAATCTATATATAACATACTACATTGGCAGACCTAGAAAATATTATGTCAGTGTAATAGGTGAAGGAAAAAGAATTCCTTTAAGACTTAAAACTTAAGCTGCATTTGATATCTTTGATATCAACATCACTTTGCCTTGCTTAATGAGGCACACAAATATGTGATGTTTACAAATGAATAACACATCCTCCATATCTCTCCTTGGGTGATTTTATTATTAATATCTAGTGCACAGGCCTAGCTGGTTTATGACAGTTCTAGCAGTAATATGTCTGAGCAAAATTGCATCTGATGCTGAATTGTGTAGATGTAGAAGTGTAGTCTGGCAGTTATTCATTTGCTTATTAACAGAAGTTTATAAAGTGACAGGGAAGAAGCAGCAGCACTGTGAAAGACAAACAACACTGTAGAAAAAGTAGCAGAAATGCAAAAGTAGCACATTATTAACCAGTGTTGTCTTCAACGGGATACCCCTTGTCCTATTTATTTAATCATTTAGAAAGAGGAATAAGCTGGAAATTCTTTTCTTGGCATATTGGCTCCATATTCCAGTTTAGATGTTTGTATGAGACAGTAAATTATTTTCTCTTTGCAATGATGTGTACAGATAAAATCCAGTTAAACTACTTTTTGGTTTTGTGCTAAACTGTTGCATTTCCTCCGTCCCCCCAAAAAGTATTTTGTAGACAATGTGTGTAGAAAATTTTTACATCAAGAAACCATTTTAAATTAAAATCTCCTCCTCAATAAAAACAAACAAACAAACACACACACACCCAACCCCCCCCAAAAAAAAAAACCCCTAAAATGATAAACAACTCAGACTATTAACCATCCTACACACATATAAATTCTGAACTGGATCTAGAATATAGTATTAAGAAAAAAAATCAGCCATAAATAAATGCTCTGATGCAACTAAAGACCAAAGGAAATACTTAGCCTGGAATATTTTTGGCACTTTGTGGGAAGTTTTCATTTGTCATAGAAGAGAGTAAACCCTAGTACACTTCAGTGACATGATTTCCATGATTTAGTATTATAATTAATATTAGTATTAAAATGAGGTAGAATATGTACAGAAGGCAGAAAACATATTTATAAAAGCATATTTATAATTTATATTTATTATATTTATGTTTATTTATAAAACATATTTAATGTATACCAATAACTTGAAGAATAACATAAAATAGCTGTAATTTTATAGTTAGATATCATCAGTATCATACCCAATACTCATAATAATTTCTAGCATTCTTAATAAGAAGTCAGAAATTAAACCTTCATTAAAACTCTGTAAATCTAAACTAACTCACATTTTATCTCTTTGATGAATGAGATAGATAACTGTATATTTGAGAGAAAGAGTGGTACTAAAGCTGTTAATAAGGAGACACATACTGTAGTATTGCTGAAAAATTAAAACCAGAAAAAAAACCCCAGCATTATAGGTAGATGCTTCATTCTTTGAATCTTGAAATAAACAGAATTTCTTGTGATCATAAGTGATTTTACACCAAAAAGACTGGGTATAGCTTAACTATGCAGTGAAGAAAGAAATGTTTCTATTATGAGTAGCCTAAAAAAAGAGAAGTAAAAGTCACTAAAGAGTTTTTCATTAAAGAAGAGAAAGGGCAAAAGTATTAATATGTATACATACGCACTGTTACACATGTACCTACTGATGAGTGGCACCTAAGTAATAAACTCATACGTGCCCACATGCATATATGTGCTGCATAAAATATATATCTGTATATATGTGTAAGAATTGCACATGCACATGTGTATCTACACATATATCCATAAAGATATATACATGTAGTAATATGTCTGAGCAAAATTGCATCTGATGCTGAATTGTGTAGATGTAGAAGTGTAGTCTGGCAGTTATTCATTTGCTTATTAACAGAAGTTTATAAAGTGACAGGGAAGAAGCAGCAGCACTGTGAAAGACAAACAACACTGTAGAAAAAGTAGCAGAAATGCAAAAGTAGCACATTATTAACCAGTGTTGTCTTCAACGGGATACCCCTTGTCCTATTTATTTAATCATTTAGAAAGAGGAATAAGCTGGAAATTCTTTTCTTGGCATATTGGCTCCATATTCCAGTTTAGATGTTTGTATGAGACAGTAAATTATTTTCTCTTTGCAATGATGTGTACAGATAAAATCCAGTTAAACTACTTTTTGGTTTTGTGCTAAACTGTTGCATTTCCTCCGTCCCCCCAAAAAGTATTTTGTAGACAATGTGTGTAGAAAATTTTTACATCAAGAAACCATTTTAAATTAAAATCTCCTCCTCAATAAAAACAAACAAACAAACACACACACACCCAACCCCCCCCAAAAAAAAAAACCCCTAAAATGATAAACAACTCAGACTATTAACCATCCTACACACATATAAATTCTGAACTGGATCTAGAATATAGTATTAAGAAAAAAAATCAGCCATAATTAAATGCTCTGATGCAACTAAAGACCAAAGGAAATACTTAGCCTGGAATATTTTTGGCACTTTGTGGGAAGTTTTCATTTGTCATAGAAGAGAGTAAACCCTAGTACACTTCAGTGACATGATTTCCATGATTTAGTATTATAATTAATATTAGTATTAAAATGAGGTAGAATATGTACAGAAGGCAGAAAACATATTTATAAAAGCATATTTATAATTTATATTTATTATATTTATGTTTATTTATAAAAAATATTTAATGTATACCAATAACTTGAAGAATAACATAAAATAGCTGTAATTTTATAGTTAGATATCATCAGTATCATACCCAATACTCATAATAATTTCTAGCATTCTTAATAAGAAGTCAGAAATTAAACCTTCATTAAAACTCTGTAAATCTAAACTAACTCACATTTTATCTCTTTGATGAATGAGATAGATAACTGTATATTTGAGAGAAAGAGTGGTACTAAAGCTGTTAATAAGGAGACACATACTGTAGTATTGCTGAAAAATTAAAACCAGAAAAAAAACCCCAGCATTATAGGTAGATGCTTCATTCTTTGAATCTTGAAATAAACAGAATTTCTTGTGATCATAAGTGATTTTACACCAAAAAGACTGGGTATAGCTTAACTATGCAGTGAAGAAAGAAATGTTTCTATTATGAGTAGCCTAAAAAAAGAGAAGTAAAAGTCACTAAAGAGTTTTTCATTAAAGAAGAGAAAGGGCAAAAGTATTAATATGTATACATACGCACTGTTACACATGTACCTACTGATGAGTGGCACCTAAGTAATAAACTCATACGTGCCCACATGCATATATGTGCTGCATAAAATATATATCTGTATATATGTGTAAGAATTGCACATGCACATGTGTATCTACACATATATCCATAAAGATATATACATGTATATATTTGTATAACATATGTCTGTATGCATATATGTTTCGTTTTATATGCTGACATTTATTGTTTCATTTAAAATTTTTTGTTTGCAGCACACATTTTATTTTTACATATCTAGGGACCTAGCCCTCATTTTGTATAGTACATTTTATATAGGACAAGAATTTTGTTTGATTGGGTGGTTTTGAGTTTTGTTGTTTTGTTTATTTTGTTTTGTTCATATTGCTCTTAGTTCCAATTTATTTTACACTTGTAATGTAAGCTTGTGTTTTGTTTAGTGAGTTTTTGAGATACATATATATATAATTTCTGCTAATATGTTTGTTCCATTTGCTTCTCTGGCACAGAGCACTTGAAAAGTCCTGTCTTTCTCCCGGGAGTAAGAATGAATAAGCAATTAGCAGCACATCATAATAATATAGAATCATAGAATGTGTGGGGTTGGAAAGGATCTTTAAAGGTCACCTAGTCCAGCTGCTCCTGCAGTGTGCAGAGACCCTTTTGACTAGAGCAGGTTGCTCAAAGCCTGGTTGAGCCTGACCTTCGGTGTTTCTAGGGATGGAGCCTCCACCACATCTCTGATCAACACGTTCCAGAGCTTCACCACCCACATACTAAAGAACTTCTTGCTAATATTCAATTTAAATCTACCCTGCTCTAGTTTAAGGCCATTGTCCCTCATCCTGTCACTAGAAGGCTTTGTCAACAGTCCTTCCTTGGCTTTCCTATAGGCCCCCTTCAGGTACTGGAAGGCCACTACAAGGTCTCCCAAGAGCCCTCTCTGCAGTCTTAACAACACCAGCTCTCTCAGCCTGTCTTAGTAGGAGAGGTCCTCCAGCCCTCTGATTGTTTTTTTATGGCACTTCTCTGGAGTCAGTCCAACAGGTCCATGTCCCTCTTGCGTTGAGGAATCCAGAGCTGGACACAGTACGCCAGGTGGGGTCTTACAAGAGCACAGCAGAGAGGGAGAATCACCTCCCTCGGTCTGCGGGCCACAATTCTTTTGATGCAGCCCAGGATGTGATTGGCCCCCTGGGCTGTGAGTGCACATTGTTTGCACATGTCCAGCTTCTCATCCACCAATACCCCCAAGTCCCTTTCTGCAGGGCTGCTCTCTATCACATCATCCCCCCAGACTGTATTGATAGTGAGGATTGCTCCTAGCCAGGTGAAGGACCTTGCACTTGGACACAGAATATAAGCAATATATTCTACTGTTGAAGAGTAAGAAGGTCTGGTCTGTTGCATCTTTATCTTTTTTTCCATCTTTCTAGTACCTACTTGTGCATTTGCTATATTATTTGCCCCTTCCCTGGAGGTGTTCAAGGCCAGGCTGGACAGGGCTTTGATCAACCTGGTCTAATGGCAGGTGTATATGCCTATACAAGGGGGTTGGAACTAAATGATCTTCTGGGTCCCTTCCAACTCTAGCCATTCTGATTCTATGATTCTATGATAATCCATACAGTTTACATTCTTGTATTTCCACCCTGGGACAGTGAGATATCTATATGTCCAGTTCAAACACTAGCTTGCTCCTGCTTCCTCTCAGGCTCTTTTTGAAAGAATATAACCTGAATTGATCATTAAGATGACCACATTTTCTTCTTCTCAGGTTTTGTATAACAGATCCAAGGGAAAATAAAATAATTTACAATAACCATAAAATGAACATTTTCAGTATAAGATTAAACACATACCTATATATGAGCCGTGTTATTTCATGTATAAAGTTCCTTTGTTTTTCATGCATTATTGTGATTTGTTTGCTTGAATATTTGTTTTTTCATAGTAGAGTGTACAGAAAGTTCTTCTCATTTAGGTGCTTAATGGCTAGATTAATGTCTATCCATTCAGTACATCTAGATTCTAGTCCAGATTTAGGTTGAGATTACATCCTGACATTTCAGCCTTGACACTCAATTATACTGACTATAGGTGTATTTAATAAGAAGGTACCTAATGGTAACTGGATCTTAAATTTGGGCCTGGTGGATGTCCTCTGCATGTGGAAGTCAGGAGTCAGGAAACGGAGTTTCAAGAGTGGGTGTTTAATATGCTGTTTTATATGCAAATTTTATAAACACTACACAAAGTAAACTGCATTTTACCACGCAT
>NW_009953962.1:345542-347405 GCF_000747805.2 Chaetura pelagica
AACAAAACCTCCTCTGAATACTGCCTGGCAGTATGGTGAATGGATTACCCAAAGGTCAAGAAAGCATGGCCTTTCTTTTTGTGATTAACACTTTTTTTCACAATGGGGAGGGGGGAACGCAAAAAAAAAACCAAAGAAAATTAACAAAATTAGCAAAACTAGACAAACCAATAAAAAACCCCATCCAACACACAAGACAAAAAAAATAAACAGAAAGGTATCTTCCCACCTATCTGGTCTCTCTTTGACCTTCAATCAAAATGTAGAATATTTGTTGGCTTCCCTTTTACTGTAATTCAAACTCTCTTCTGTTTCTATAAGCTTTTTGCACTTTCTGTAGGACCCATCTGCCTGCAGCTGGCAAAGAAGTCACAGACATTAATATAAATGTTTCCACAAGTCAGCTTCTAAGACAGTAATTCTTACCACTAGTGCCAGAAGACATATCACTTTTCTCTGCGAGCTTTAAGATGAATATTACCAGAAACATTACCAAATAAATTACCCTAAACAAAGGAGCATGCTATAAATTGTCAGACATCTTCTTAACTTTAGAGGTGTGTCAAGCTTGTGGTAAACTCAAGAGAGAACCAGGAGAAAGCTACTCATTAAGTCTCTATCAAGAGCTCATACTTGAAAGACTACAAGGTAGATTTCCTTATGTCTGTCTTGAAGGGATAATTAAGAAAAGGATTTCTCCTTGTCCTGGTTTGAGCCAGGATGAAGCCAATTTTACTGATTTTTTCTTTTCCTTCAGTAAGCTTTCTTTTAACTAGCAACAGTGTGTTCTGCTAGGTTGATAAGACACTGGAATGTTTTTCTAACTACTGAGGCTTCAAGGCCGCACCTTCACTCGCCGGCTCAGAAACCATGGGGAGATCTGTGACCCCCCTGTAGGAGACTGAGTTAGACAGACAGCAAAATTGGCCAGAGATATTCCATTCCATATATCTATGTAAGCTCAAAGGAAGGTCAGAGATCACAGAAGACAACTTCCTTCCTTCTTCTTCTTCCCTTCTCTTCCATCTATGGCCGGCATCTGGGGTGGACTCCGTTCATCCATCACCGTCAACCCTTAGGCTGACCCCCATCACTCTCTGCTTTCTCCAGCAGCAGCTCCGGGATTCCTCGGGACTCTTCCCAGTTCAGGGGAGTGCTGTGGGAGTTGCTGGGGGTGTGGGGAGGAGAGAGGCTTTTGCCCATACCTGAATATATCTGTATATAATTATATATATTTTCTTGTATCATTCATTAGTGTTTTAATTAAATCTGTGTAGTTTAGTTTTCAATCCAGCCAAGTTTATCTCTTTTTCTCTCTCTCCTTCCCTACCTGGGTGGGAGGGGGAGGGGATCGAGAGCATTGTTGTCGGACCTGAGTCAAACGGTGACACTCCTAAAGAGCAGGATCAATTAGAGCTGACCTGGCATAAGGTTTAAACTTGTTAGAGCACAAGTGCTTTCTTATTTGCAAGCACTTGCTAAGCAAATTAATCTCTGTATGCTACACAATAGTGACTCCAGCAAACTGAAAAGATCTACACATTGAAAACTGCCAGAAGATCAAAGTGTTCCTTGTCCTCAGTGCTCTATGTATCATTTAGTTCATAAATGGTTCATTGTATGTAAAAATTATCTTTGTATATTAAGCTAACAAGCAGATTAAATCAGAAGTGTCTAATTTTCAAAAGAAAGAACCAAGAAAATTAACTCGGAATTTTCTACATAAATCAAAATATTATCTTAACATAATCAGAAGTTTCTGTATGAAAAGTAAGACTTTCCTCTCCTTTCTGAATTACACAAATGCTGCCTGTGCCCTCTTGCAAAATATCAAGTTTCTGTTTCAAATCCCTCTGATATTTG
>NW_009953962.1:347417-366513 GCF_000747805.2 Chaetura pelagica
TTTCCCTATGCCCTGTTTGCTGTCCTTGAAAAAAAAGAAAAAAAAAAAAAAAGAAAAAAAAAAGTGAGAATATTTTTACCTTCAACAAAAGTATCAAAACGTGTCTAACTCAGAATTAGAAACATCTAGGTTTTCAGTTTATTTTCCCAAATAACAGCCTGAAACAGAGAAATTTTCACATCAAGTGGTTGAGGCTTGGAAAAATTGGGAAGACTTAGGAACAGAATTTGTCATGTAATGCATAAGGCAATTTTACCATACATATTAGTGACAGTTTGCTTTTCTGAAGTGTTTATTTTATCTCAGATTATATATATTTAAATTTCTGAATAATTTTATCAGATGTCAGCAAACTTTGTATCAGAACCCTGTTACTTCATTTCAAGTTTCATGCTCTGCGTAAAAAGAAAAAGCATGGTCCCCTCTACAATCAAAAGTTAATTCTAAAGCAGGGATTATGCCATTGGGCCACATGAAGTGAATTCTTATAGAATTGCTGTCAGTGAAAATTCAAACACTATTTACATACAGGTCATTGGTTGACACTAAGCATCTTTAAAATGGTGTCTAATAAACTTCTTGAGAAAGTAATGCTGGCTACTGGAGTGTTCACCCCCACCAAAACAAAACAGTATTAAAATCAGTGACTGTAATTTTTAAGTTCATTGTTCATATGACTCACCTCAGATGATCAAAAAGTACTATGGTAAATGCTGTGTATTTTTAGTTACTTACAAGGTATAATTAAAGGGAAAAAAAATATTAAAAAATGTGTTTACATAGTACACATTTCCAATGACTTGTGGCTTTATGGAGAGAGGTAAAAGAGTGAACAGGAGGTAGGAAAATGATTGGATCATTTCTACTAAATTAAATTCAATTTTAAAAGAGCAGATGCTACACCAAAAATGCAGAAGAGCTGATTCAGTTTCTTTCAGTTAATGAGTTTAGTTTTCAGGGAGATTTCAAGGAAACCAGAATTGGCCATTCATCCGCTAAGCTGCTCTAGAAATTATTTACATTTGCAATGTGAAAAGACTGAAAACAGAAATAAATTGTGCATACAGTTTTCCAAAGTGCATGTGAATGAAACCCATTATTAACATAATGAAAGGAATAATTGTAGAATAAATGGTGGACACATCCTATGAAAAGACACAGATGGATTTTTTTTTTTTTTTCTGCATATGAAATATGATCAAACAAAGGATATGAACAGTATGAAACTATCCACTCTTATATATCATGTTGCAAGTCATCTAAGAGCTAGGTGTTCAGGCACTTTGAATTGGAAAAAATATATGAGTGGCAGTATCCTGTTTATGTCACCAGTGAGCTTGAGCAAACAAGTCCCTCTAGGCTTCTATGTTGCAGATCAGAAGGTGTTGCTTGCCAGCAGATTTTGTTTTCTTCAAACTGAAAATGAGAAGGAAAAAGACAGATATATGTAAGGAAAACAAAGGTAAAAAATGTGATGGGCACTTTATTGTTCTTCTTAGAGCATTTTATTAGCCAAAGGCACTAATAAGAAGTGAATCCTATTCTGTTTGTTTTGTGCAAACATAAACTTAGGCAACTGAAAAACATGCCTCATTAATGGAAGATCTGTCCATCTTATTTGAGAAGGTAACATAGCCCCTATTTTTAAAAAAGGGAAAAAAGGAAGACCTGGGGAACTACAGGCTAGTAAGTCTCACCTCTGTGCCTGTGAAGATCATGGCACAGATCCTATTGGAAAATCTGTTAAGGCACATGGAAAATAAGGATATGACAGGCAGCAACCAATATGGCTTCACTAAGGGCAAATCATGACTGAACAATTTGATGGCCTTCTATGACAAGGCTACAGAGATGGTGGATAGTGGCAGAGCAACTGCCATCATCTACCTGGATTTGTGCAAGGCATTTGACACTGTACCAGAAGACATAGTGGTCTCCAAACTGACAAGGCAGGGATTTGACAGATGGACCACTTGGTGGATCAGTAATTGGCTGCATGGCCACACCCAGAGAGTTATGGTAAATGCTTCAGTGTCCAAGTGGAGACACGTGACAAGTGGTGCTCCTCAGGGGTCAATACTGGGACCAGTGTTATTTAACATCTTTGCTGGGAGATGCAGACAGTGGGATTGTGTGTATCCTCAGCAAGTTTGCTGATGATACCAAGATGTGTGGTGTGGTTGTCACCCTAAACGGAAAGGATGCCATCCAGAGGAACCTTGACAGGATGGAGAGGTGGGCCAATGCCAACCTCATGAAGTGCAACAAGACCAAGTGCAAGGTCCTGCACCTGGGTCAGCACAACCCCAGGCACAAATACAGGCTGGGGGGAGAATGGATAGAGAGCAGGTCAAAGGAAAAGGACTTGGGGGTGGTAGTAGATGAGATGCTTGACATGAGCTGCCAGTGTGAACTCGCAGCCCAGAGAGCCAACTGCATCCTGGATTGCATCAAATGAAGTGTGGCCAGCAGGGCCAGGAAGGTGATTCTGCCCCTCTACTCTGCCCTGGTGAAGCCGTACCTGGAATACTGTGTACAGCTCTGGAGCCCTACTCACAGGAAAGACATGGAGCTGTTGGAGAGGATCCAGAGAAGGGCCACAAAGAGGATCAAAGGGCTGGAGCACCTATGCTACAAAAACAGGCTGAGAGAGTTGAGGCTATTCATCCTGGAGAAAAAAAAAGCTTTGGGGAGACCAGTTCCTGAAGAGGGCCTGCAGGAAAACTGGGGAGGAGGTTTTCACCAGAGAGTGTAGGGATAAGATAAGGGGTAGTGGTTTTAAGCTGAACCAGGGTAGGTTTAGTCCAGACATTAGGAAGAAATTTTTCAGCATGAGGGTAGTAAAGTGCTGAAATAGGTTGCCAAGGGAGGTTGTGGAAGCCTCCTCCCTGAAGGTATTTAATGCCAGGTTGGATGAGGTTTAGTGCAGCCTGGTCTATGTGCAGTGTCCCTGCTCATAGCTGGGACGTTTTAACTTGATGATCATTAAAGTTCCTGTCCTAGTTTGAGCCAGGATGAAGCCAATTTTCCTTTTACTGATTTTTTTTTCCCTTCAGTAAGCTTCCTTTAAAGTAGCATGAGTGTGTTCCAACTAAGGCTGATAAGAGCAGGATGTTTTTCTAACTGCTAGGTCTTCAAGGTTGCACCTTACTCTGCCTGCTCAGACACTATGGGGAGATCTATGAGTCCCCTCCATAGGAGGCTGAATTAGACAGATAGTAAAATTGGCCACAGATATTCCATTCCATATATCTACATAAGCTCAGAGGAAGGTCAGAGATCACAGAAGACAGCTTCCTTCCCGCTACTTCTTCTTCCCTTCTCTTCCATGCATGGCCGGTGTCCAAGGAGGACACTGTCCATCCATCACCATCGACCCCCAGGCTTGAGCTCTCCTGACCCTCATCACTCTGTGCTCTCTCCAGCAGCAGCTCTGGGATTCTTTGGGACTGTTCGCAGCTAAGGAGAGTTCTCCGGGTGTTGCTGGGCATGGGGGGAGGCAAGAGGTTTTTGCACATAGCTGAACATATTCATATAGAATTGTATATATTTTCTTTATCATTGGTGTTTAATTAAAGCTGTGTAGTTTCATTTTCAATTCAACAAAGTCTCTCTCTTTTTCTCTCTCTCCTTCCTTGCCTCATTGGGAGGGGGAGGGAATCGAGAGCATTCTTGTTGGAGCTGAGTCAAATGGTGACAATTTCGTTCCAACCTTAACCAGTCTATGATTCTGTGAACCTAAAAAGGAAGCTTCTTTGTGAATCTTTGTGATTCCCTTTGTTTCTATTCAACTCCCTCTTTGTTAAAAAGATTTACTTAAGTTCTAATAAATGGTTTTCCATTAAGATCTTATTTCTTTTAAGAATTTTTAGCAAAAGAGAAGAATAACACACCTGAAGTTCAACAAACCAAACCACACTAAAGAATTCTTTACGGCTTGAATGACCTACCTGTTAAGACAACAATTATGGAAAAAATGTAATATTATGCTTCAAGAAAGCAAAAGTATGAATTCAGAAGGAAGTTGCATGGACTTATAAAACTAACCAGGTCTATTCCGGGGATTACTGTTAGGGGTTTTTTTCCCAAGAGATTTTAAAATTCCGGTCTACTGAAATTAATACTGTCTGAGCGTTATTTACAATTCCTTGTTTTCAAGACCTTGCGTTTGAATTTTTGAAGAAAAATGTCATCTCAGTCTTCTTAAAATCAATAGTGAAAAATGGGCCTTTTATGTGCTCCGTTTTACCCTAAGGTTTCTAGCCAGTGGTCTAGAGTCCATTTATTACCACTAAAGAGAAACAAGTACTTCATGACTGCAATTCATTTAATTCTGATGTAGGTGTCTGACAAAGATAAATTATTTCCTCAGAGCATATTATTGTATACTTAGAGCTGTATTACTCTATACTGACTAGAAAGAGGTAGTGCTTTCAGATGCAGGTATTGAATTTGTACATTCTGACTTACAGAAGAGATCAACTTTTTTTTAGTTTTGGAAATCATAGTAAAAAGTTCTAACATACAGATTATAATTTCTCTTGTTCAAAAGAAAATATTTTCTTCTGGAATATGATGTTTGGTGAAGAAAAAATGGAAATGCTCCTGAATGTTCTTAGCTATGAGGAATTTTTAAACAACATTTCAATTCTAAATATGTCTATTATCAAGTCTCAAATTATGAGAACAGCTCTCTACTGAAGAGCCTTCCTCTTGAGCATTATTCTACCATGTTTCTTTCTGTGAAAATCTATACAGCATTTGTGGTTAATTGATTTCTACTAAAGACAAAATAAACAAAACATAGGCTTGCTGATTACATCAGGATGGTTTAATTTCCTTGACAGACACTTCTCAACCATAGAAAGAAAACTGCATCTTAACATAGTATTCTTGTGTAACCATAGATTTAGCTAGATCTTCTATTTCTTTTCCAGTATCTATTTACTTGTCTTAGTCAAGTCTTCATAGTTGCCATTAAAGTATAAAAATTGATCAGTATTTCAAAAAAGTAGTGAAGCTAGCCTGCTGTTTTTACTTTTAAAATTACAACACATTTTTGTTAATCATTTCCAACTACTCTGAATGTTTCCTTCTGAAAATTTAAATTTTTATAAAAGTTTCTTATTATCTTGAATAAGTGTCTTCTGATGTGTGGATATTTTCCACAACCTTTTTTTTTTAGAGTGAAAAAGAATCACAAAATCATAGGATCATCATGGTCGGAAATAACATCTAAGATCCCCAAGCCAAATCATCAACTCAAGAAACCAAAAAAAAAAAAAAATATTTTCCGAAGGAAACCATAAGACTTCTGCATGCAGGATATGGAGCAAACTGCAAGGCTTGAGCACACTTTATATGCAGGCCTGCTGTTCATTTTAGAGCAACAGAGAACATTTTAGAATTTACCAACATATTAAATTTCTGAAATTAACTCTATTTCAAAGATTAATCTTAAACTTTAAAATATTATTTTAATCAGATTTTCCTTTAGTATTCAGAATTTAATGTTAGCTTGTAGACTTTGCCTTCCAATTTATTCAAGATTGGATAACACTTTTAAAGTTGGTGGGTTTTTTCTCTATTAGCAATACCTTTACTGCCTTTCCCTAAGTCACAGAGGTTTTAATATCACTATTTTTTTGTCAACATTTTCTTCTCACTAGAGTGCCAACCACTCATTTCTTGAGAAGAGTGTCCAGGAATAGCCTGCAGGCTGTACCTTCCATCCGAGATTTTCTGCTTTGGCCCTTTTTTCTTTTTTTTTTTTTTTAAAGAGTATTTTCTCATATTAAATATATGAGAAAATTTTAAATTCCAACATCTCTTTCCTGTACCCTTGAGTAGTCACAATCCATTTAGGTATTTTGTGTTTTCAAGTGAGGCCAGTTACAGTACTGTAAAACAATCACATCTATTGAATGTTGTTCCTGAATTCACACAAAATTTTCCCAGCTTGTACTTTGCAGTACCCACTTCTCTGTTCCCTCTCCCTATGTATTTCTGTTCAGTTCCTATACTTTCTTCCTTTACTGGAACTCTCTATCAGATTTGCATTAACCATTTGAGTAACTCCTAACTCTAATAAAGCCCTTTCTTTTTAGTTACCAAAAACTTTTGACAGTCTCTGATAAGCCAGTTCAGCCTCTTTATGGGAGTGCTTTTTTTGCTGTTATCATCAAAATGGGCTTCATTATTGGCAGGCATGGGATTAGTAAGTGAAATATAGGCAGCACAGGTGGGCAGGTTAGAAGACGAGGCAACTTCTGCCAGTAAGGACAATGACAAGACCCTGAAGGAGAACTGGAACAATAATTGTTTCAAATGTGGGTATTTGGTTTTGAACTCATGTTAGAAAATTGCATCATCCAGTGCCACAGATAAATAAGCAATTTTTTCTTCACTACCATTGGTTTGTGACTGGCTTGAGCCAGGACAGAACCAATTTTCTTTCTAGCAATTTTACTTTTCAGTTAAGTGTCTTCTTAATGACTGCACTTTCTGAAATTAATGGTATGTTTCTTAGTCAGTGTCTGCTTCTAGGTCGAATAACACCTGATGTTTATAGTTACTGCTGGAGAATGGTATGAAGAACCAAGGCCACTGCTTTGTTCAGAAGAGCATTTTATGGTGTTTTGCATCATAAGGGCACAAAGGGATCACATCTGTGACACTCTTGTAGGGAGCAGCAGACTGGACAGGTGACAAAAATTGACTACATGAAGTATTCCATCCCATATATGTCATACTTAGGATAAGCTGAGGTATCACACAAAAGGGTCAAGCTCTCTTCAACCATGGCTGCAGTCCTTTGATCCCTATCTGTGTATTCCTGAATCCATCTCCAACCTGCTGCTAACCCAGAAGCCCATTCTAGGACTTTCCTAAAGTTGCCCTGCAGCCTTGATGGTGACATGGACATTATTAGGGGGAAGAAAGATGCTGGTTTTGTATAAATTTACATATATATGATTATTTTCTTTTTCATTGCTATTGTTTACATTAAAGCTAGCTAGTTTAGTTTCCAGCCTTTTAGTCTCTCTCATTAAACTCTTTCCTTTCCCTTTCTGGGAAGGAAAATATTTTAATAGAGAGTATCAGTCATTTGTTTAATTGCCTGCCCTGTGTTAAACTGTGACAGTCATGACTCCTTGTATATCTTCTACATGCTTTCCACTGTATGTCTATTAGAAATTTTTCCTTCTAAGTAGTTTTTCCTAAGTTTTCTTCAGCTAGACTAGGCTTTTTCAGCTGAAGTTTCCTCTTTCAACATGGCAGCGGAAATGGCAGCACAGCCTCAGTCCACTTGCCTCAGTGTACAGAGAGGCACAAGGACAGTCCTGCCAAGGGCTTCCCCAGCACAAGGGTTAAGCAAGCAGGGTCATACCAGCCAGCAGCCAGCAGGCAGTTCCAAAGTCTGGCCAAGGTGCCTGGTTCATGGCTGGACAACAGCTTGAGACTAGCTTCACCAGGGCTTATCCCAAAAAGAAGTTCTCAAAACCCAGGGAAGGCTTCCCATATGCCTCTGTCTCACAACTTAACTTTTTTGAAAGAACTTCCAAAATTAACCCATCTTCACTGTATCAGAGCTGACCTTAAGTTTGGGTGGTTACACCCCTGGCATGTGGAGGGTGTTGTAGGGATTGTTGGTGTAAAAAAAGCTCTGACACAGACAACTGCAAAACATCTCTGCATTCTCCTTAGGAGCTGCTTGTGCTCTGGAGTCCTCTCCTCTGCTCTGCTTTGATATTAAAATTAAATTACTTATATTCATAGACTATCACATGAGAATAACTTCCCTGATTCTCCACCTCATAGATATATTTGAAGACTTAAACTCTGTTAAGATATAAACATGGAAAAAAAAGTATGACATTGATATATGCAAACAGTATGCTATCAGGAAAAGTTATATCTGTGATCATTATTTTATTATTTTTTTTAATAAATAAAATATCTTGATTCATTGGCGTATTTTCTTCTTCTTTTCCTAAAGATTGGTCAATCTTTTCCAGAAGATTCACTTTTCTTTCACAAAAAATATTACAGTGATGCCAATCTATTGTTACCTGACAGTCATGATGGCGTTTTCTACATCAAACACCAACACGTCTGGCATAGCAATGAAGGTAGGTTAGACAACTTATAACTTAGGATCACTTTGGTAAGGAACCTGAATTTATGGACAAAAAATTACAAGATAAGATGAATACCTACAGTTAGATGTAACAACTCCATTTTCATATGTGCTTGATTGCCACACAGAGTTTATTGAGCCTAGACAAATCTAATAAACTGAAGCATCTTAATCAAAGTTAAAAAAAAAAAAAGAAAAAAAAGAAAGTGTTTTTATGCACCTACAGTCAGATAGTATCAGCTATAAATAAATTTAAGCACATGCAGTACTAACGAGAGAAGGCATATGTAGGACCCAAATGCTTAATTCCTCATTAGGAGATTTCTAATGTTACAATGAAGCAGAACAAATGGTTACTGACTTGAATTTTCTGAAGGCATTAAAGCTTCAATTATAATGCAAAAAACCTTTAAAGTGTGTTTTAATTAATGGCTTTTTATCTTATTAAAGCATGACTTATAAACACTTAATGCAAAAGGCTATTAACACTGTATTTAAGAGCAGATTCTTACATATATCTGAGTGGTATCCACAACAATTATTGGGAATTTACAGATTTTTTTCACAGTATTGTATGCATTAGGATAAGTGCAGATATAGTGTTGAGAGCTTTAGTTCTATAGTACAGCGTCTCTAACAGTTTCTAGGTCAGGTAGATTAGTTCACTGTCAGGCCTTTTGTCCAAGTCAGGAACTGAGAACAGGTATATAGCAGCTACAACAATTTTGAAATACTGCAGCAACTTCTGTGTTTATATGCACAAATGTATGTATATGTATAAGAATCTACATAAAACATTACAAAGGTATTTCCTCAGACATGTATTACTTAATAAGACATGGTTGGACTGAAAGTACAGTTAATATAAGCAGCTAAAATGGCAGTGTGCAAAGCTGATATTCTTATTAAACCTATCATTTTTCCAGCGTTTAAACATAATGGGCTGTATGACAACCAGATGAAGGTGTAATAATTTGTTGGTCACTCTATTTTTTATAAACTCAGCCTTCTTGTCATGATAAATGTTCCATCTTCCACCTAAACAGAGCAAGCAACATAAACTTCTTCTAAATTATTGTAGATCAAAGAGGTGGAAGAATACTCCTGAAATACTATATTATAGTTCCTATCTATTTGATGCTTAGCTCAGTCCAAACTAATTATTTACAAGGATTAATTTTAAAATAGTCTTTGCAAATCTGCAATCCTCATCACACAATTAGAAAAGAAAGAAAGGGAAAAAAAAAGGTATTACAGTAAAGTTTTTATTGTGAAGTATAATTAAAGTCCTAGAATTTAATTATTAAGAGATATTTCTGGAATTAAACTTTCTTCCTCTAGATCTGACTGCTGTACCAAAGCTAGGCAATGAGCTGATCTATTGAGAATTTAGCTCAGCAAAGGTATTTTCTTTCAATTAGCCCCTATTTGGCTAAAGTAGCTGATAGCCACCCCGTATGAAGAATGTCTGTTTCTTCAGAATCTTTAAGTAGCTTATGTCAGTTACACCCTAAATTTCAACAAATACAAACCATGGCAAAATGGTGCCCTTTATTGAGAGAAAACATGTTTATGTACACCGGATTTTATTCTCTTTACTTCAGTCACAGAAACAAACCGACACTGCAGGCTAAAATGGGTTTCTAAACATTTGAATTTTGATGTCACACCCAATCCTTCACAGAACTGTGAGACTATTCTTTCAATAAGTGTTAGAGAAAAGTTAGAAGACTGTGGGGAATTTGCACATGCAAATATGTGTTGGATGGAGAGGAAGTAGCCATAATCCATACATTAGCATAAATAAGCTTAGAAGAAGTATGTGAAACTCCTCTCACTTCTGCTGACTCATTGGGCTAGGAGCTATCATTCAGGGGAGCCAGGGAGAACCTGAAGCTGCTGACAGGGTGGAATAATTCACACAAAAAGCTAAGGTCTGGGCATTTCCAAGGATCTGGTTTAAAAACTTAACTTAAAAACTGGTTTAAAACTTAACTGATCTGCTGAGATTAGTCTCAGATGAGGTACTTTCCTATGTTGACTGCAATGGACCTCAAACCATAACCTACTTTCCAATATTATTTGGACATCATCCATTTGCAGTGTATTTTTTAAAGGTGAAAATAGTCAGAATCAGGCCATTAGATTCTGGAGCCACTCAGATTGAAGCTAGGCTTAATTTTGATGCTGTACATGTATTTATAACTTTAAAACATTTTCTCAATCTAGATGACAATCATACTCTGATATTCCAAGTGAATTCATGTGTAATGTAGACTTACTGTAAAACTCCCAATATACTAACTTCAAACTTTATTTGGAGCTTGGAACTGCAAAGTGCTTTGCATTTAAATTAAGTATTATTGCACAGGGACAAAACATTTATTAAACATTTCTGGTTTATCATGGCAAAACTGTTAGGTTATGTGATAAAACAGTGTGGAAATAAATCTATCAAGTCAAATTTTCTAACAAGCAGAAAAATAATGGTGAACCTGCTAGGAAACAAATTCAGTACTAAGGATGATATCAATGATGAAATGCCTGTTTTATTTTGTAGAAAATATTAGAATAAGAATGGAAAAATAGAATAAGATTAGTCTATTTTTATCACATCACCCACAAACAAAATGTTGCGCTAGGCAACAAGCATGCAGTGAGTAATTTTAGCCTGTTTGTTTGTGGTTCAACACAACACATAGTCAGGATCCATTTAAGTGCTATAACTTTTACATATAATATATATATATGTATGTATATTTATACATATGCATGTTTATGTAACATATGCATGCATATGTGCAAACGCATATGTAGTGTACATATACACAGTGTACATATTAGAAATATGCTGTGCATTTTATTTATATAAATATCTATGCATGTACATAAGGTTTTTTTATACATCTGTGAACACAACCATGTAAGAGTAGAGATGGAAGATTCTTTCAAGAGAAATGCTACTCAAATGTCAGAAGCTCCATACATTTTATACTATATTATATGACTCAATCCGTATGTCATAAGGAAAAAAAGAAAAAAAAAAGAAAAAGAAAGTGCCTTTGTATATCCATTGTCAAAATCTTGCTGAGTACGCCATCACTGCAATTCTCATCTAAGAAGCAAGACAGTGTGGGTTAAGGTATGCATACAGTGTTTGGTCTGGATAGGGCTGAACTATAGTACAATTTGTGTTAATATTTTTCCTTAGTGATCATATGTAGTCTTCCATTAAAAGCACAATGAAAGAAGTCTAGAATATTTTTTTCAGTATTCCCTCTTATTTTACCCACAGGTCTAGGAACTGGACATATGACTGTTGCTTCATTTGAGGTTACATTCATTATGTCTTCATGCTGATTTTGTGAATTTTCCCTATGTTGATGTCAGCAGATTCCACAGCTGTAGTTCTTTTTACAAACAGTTTCCAAATGCAGGTCACTAAAAGCTAAATTACTAATTCAGTCTAAGTTTGAAGTAATTTCCTCCACAACTGTCCACATAACTCATGAGAGGAAATTTTCAAAACCAGTGCCCCAATATTATTGTTAGAATGCGTTGTACAGGCGGAAAATATGTATAACACCTAATAAATTTGCAATGCTCTTCATCCTAAGGAACTCAGATTCTGAAAGCAGCAGGCTTGTAACAGGGTAAACAGAAATACTTTCAGCACAAATTAAATCGGTTTATCACAGGAGGCACAGCACAATTCCACATTCTATAAATGGAGAAGTATAGTATTTTATAACACCAATCTGTATCACTTGTCTGGGTCAGAAAACAGCTGTCAGTTTCCTATTAGATACTATTAACATCTGTCTTGGACTCTGTTTTCCTAGATAAATGGCAAGTATATATATATATATGCTATCTTAACAACTACCTAAACAAATACTTATTGACCTATGTATCAATAAAGTTCAAAATGATTGTAAGGAAAAGTCCACTCTTGCAGCAGACGTCTACTGGATTTGCAACTTAGAAAATGTAATCTAATGAATTGTGTAATGTTAAACAGATTTTAAATCTTAAACACATATTCTACATATTTTTTTATACATAGAGGATCTAAAAATGTATGAGTCAATATGTGATTTTTAATGCCAAATTAAACTGGAAGCTATGAGTGGCCTATAAAACTTAGCCGTGTAGGTTACCATTTACTTGAAAGGAGGGGCTTTAATGGAACTACTTGCGTCAGTAAGTGCTTATCAGCATGATCTAGGGCTCCACAATCTGGCCTTTTAAAGAAAATTGCTTCTCTGAGTTTCAGGTGACACACTATGCAAGCTTGTACTGCAGCACCTGCAGTGCGTGATATAGAGCAACATATGCTTGTCTTAAAGCACCATTTATTTATAAATAGCACATATCACATCTGATGCTAAAAAGAACAAAACATATCAACATATTTATTTCAGAACAACCATTTTAAGCTTGTGAAATTTTTACTGAGGTGTTGCGTTTGTTCACAGTTTTTATGAGGACATTTTATGGTGGCTTAGGGAGGGGAGGGGGACATGACAGGACACAGCAGTGGGAGGGAGAGAATTTGCGCCTTAAGTTTTTTAGAACATTTGTTACAAAGCAATGCTTTAATCAAAACAAATAGAACATTTTTAGGTAAAATAAGATTCTCTGAAAACTTTCAGCACATACTTAATGTTTACAAAACCAGAACTTTATGCTCCCATGAAGTGTTAACAGAAAAATTAGTAGCAGAAAATACTGCATATCTCTGCTCAAAATGCTGATTGAGACTATCTGCTTGTTTTTGAAGTTAGTTGTGGAGGAAATCCAATGCATTTAGTTTTGTGATCTCAATTATGTCCTATAATAAAAATTTTAAAATCCATAAAAATCCAAAATCTTACAAAATCAGTATACAGACTCTTTAGAACTACTAGGCATATTGCTAGCATGTAAATCCAGAAAGGGTGAAAGAATATGTATGTGAATTATTTAAAACCAGGAGAGAGACCAGAAGGTAGCTCTGTTGCTGTTCATGAGACAAAACCTACAGCAATGTAAAGGCTGGCTCAGTTGGCAGTAGAAGGACCTTAAAGTATATTTAAATACCCTAACACTGAAAGGCATTTGGCAAAAGCAGTGAACTACAAAGAGAAGAGGATTGTGTGTGTAGCAGTGACACTGGTGACGTGCTCCTGACTCTTCTCCTGGACACAAACCATCATTCATATGTGTAATGAGATGAAACAAGGTAGTGCTACCATGCAACTTAATAATAAATGCAACAACTACATCAGTTCTCATCTGGAGAAACTATAAAGAGACAATTAAATCTGATACAGGAGGTTTTGGAGATAGAACTGGCCTAGGTAACTAATTATTAAAATGTGAGAGCAGAGGGCACAGCCTAAGAGCTGGGGATGAAGACCTGCATGGAGCATTGCATTTGTTTACTCTGTCTAGAAACGT
Source organism: Chaetura pelagica (assembly GCF_000747805.2). Lineage (NCBI taxonomy): Eukaryota > Metazoa > Chordata > Aves > Apodiformes > Apodidae > Chaetura > Chaetura pelagica. The sequence goes on from NW_009953962.1 coordinate 361,000, forward strand.
GTACCTGGAAAGTATAGTTGACTGTAGCAAACTTTTGTATTTGGTTGCTTTCCCACATAAGGCTTCTGGAGTCCATGTCCCCAGGGTTCAGATGCCAGAGTCTAAAATCTAGTTTTGCAAAACACAGCCATAGCACTTCAGTTTAGCTTTACTTTAAGAAAAATTCGGTAAGTTTGGGACAATATCAGAGTTTAGACGTATAACATCAGATAAGAAGAAGCAAAGGACTGGAATTGTTGTGTCAGCTGTAAAGAGTATCTCCAGACTTAAGAGAAAAATCTGATATGCAAAAGTAAAAAAACCCCAAAAATGCAAAGCTGGAAGGAAGCAACACAGCAGGGTAGGGATAGAGCTCATTTTGTCATCAAGAAGTAGTAACTTCTTCAGCTGACTTGTAAATTCCTGACAGCACATCATGTCACTGAATGTCTGCATGAGGAGCTGGAAGATTTCTAAGGCTTAATCCAATTGTAAATCCCTGACCAGCACATCATGTCACTGAGTGTCTGCATGAGGAGCTGTAAGATTTCTAAGGCTTATCCAATTGTAAATCAGAATTTGCTAGCAATTAAAAATATAAAAACTAAATGTATTCCTGAGCACACACTGACTTTAGAGTTTCTACACACAATAAAAGGTACCTAACTGTAATCAGTTGGTAGGGAGAAGTTTAATTCTACTACCAAACACCAAAATTTATTGAAGGGTTACATAGTATTTAATGCACATAAACAATTTTTGGTCAAAGTTCAGTTAGAGTTGCTTCATGGTATAGAGAAGCCTTCAGTATTGTACTCCATTATTTTTTTCCAAGAAATAAGTAGTATGTGAAATCTATCGTATCATGGTCTGACCCTCAGCTGTGATACTTTATTTAGGAAGGCCAACATAAAATTCTATGTTTACCTAGTTCTGTAGTGTTAGCGTATACTTTGCATAGCATAGCCATCTAAACCAATATCTTTGCCTATGCATGGACCTGAAAAATTATTGTAATATATTTAAATTATATTAAGCATATTCCACAAATCCACAAAATAATGCTTTGATTTATATGCATTCTCCAGACCTTTGACTTTTCAGCTTTAACAGAAAAGTGAATTTTTGTCTTATGTTATTCAGAATTTTATTAATAAGGAATCGAAGGCTCTACGTAAGAATTTGCCTATAAAATTTCCTTTCTTTCCAAAACCAGATTTATATACATAAAGAGAAAAATCTAAGAACCTGGTTCTCCACACTGAAATTTGTTAGCAAGCTGGTTTTGGTTCCTGAGAGTCTTTGCATAATCGCAACAACTGAAAATAAGTATTTTAAATTAAAGTCCTGCTCAAATCCACACTCCAGATTGTACTGATTAGTAATCCAGTGTCCAAAAATTGTCTTAGGAAACATTTTTTCTTCAGCTCACGGAGAAAATACAGCCATACTGGAGACAGAAATAGAAAACTTTAAGTTACAGGAAATTCTTTACCTCCAGTCAGTCCTGGCCCACAGATAAGAAGTATTGAATGCAGTAATTAGGAAGAGTCTTTTCTGTTTCTTTTTTTCATGGTATTTAAGTAATTTAAATACCACGTTAAAATTAATTGTATTTCAGCACTTAAATTTAATGATATCTAAAACATGGCATTTAGACTGGTATAAAAACAAAATTAATACATACTTGAATCTTTACAGGAACAGGAGTTTTCTAGGAAATAAGAGAACAATGATCAATTTTGCATGCATTTTACTTCTTATTTTTTGGGGGGATGAGTTTGCAATCATTTGACATTTTATCCATAAGTTTATATGAAATATTATGTGAAGAAACTATCAGTTGTAATCTCCTGCATAACTAAGGATACAGGCATGAAAATTATCAGATACAGAACATTATTCTTCCTATTTTGTTTCACTACTACAGGAAGGATGACGATCAAGAATTTAGAAAACAAAATAGATTTGGAGTTTAAGAATGAATCAGAGATAATATGGATTTGACACCGAATTTTAATGAGGTTTCATCCCAGAACTCTTTTAATCTATATTTTTAGAAGTTCAGGGAATTTCTTAATACTGAAATCACCAAAATTAACATTTTTAGCTAATATGTTTTTTGGTCACTAAAGCTGAGAGTTGATACCACTGAGAATATCTTTAATCTCTCTATGCATTGTATCACAGCTCAGCTTTTTATTCTTCTGAAATGCCTAAGTTAACAATTTAACAATCTGATTAATAATGCTTTCCTATAATGTATTTAAATTACTTTAATGAAAAAGAAAAAGGATCTTAATTTCTCATATTCAGAACTTGCATGGATCTTGACAGCAACAATCAAGCTATCTGGCATCATTAATTCTATACAGCTCTCTGTGGCAGTATCACTGAATTTAGATGTGGTCATTATATGGAAAAATGTGTGGCTATGCTTTGTGTACCAGGTGAGACCGTATTTTGACATGCCATTGTGTTGTGTGAGTGTTGGAACTGTTTGATAACACCTAATGATGTGGTCAAATAACATTGGTCCTTACAGTGATGTCTTCTAGTAATTGCTTATGAACAAATAGATATAGATTCTTATCTGAATCTGACAGATGAAGTTCTCTTTTAATGCTGTGTGCAGCCTGCCACCACGTGATGGATTAGTTGAGCTTCAGGAGCAATACATCATACCAAAGTTCTCAATGCAGTGCAGTGTGAGATGACCTCTTGTAGAATTTAAATATGTAATAGTGAATGGTTAATTACAGTCTCTCTTTTCTCCTTTCTCCTTTCTCTCCTTTCTGTTCTCCTTCCAGTTTAAGAAGCCCCTGAAAAGAAACAGGTAATAAATTCTATCCTATAATTTTGGGGAAAGCAAGCAAGCAAGCAAACATTAAAAAAAAACAAAAACAACCCACAAACAAATAGAACCTCCTCAAAAAAACCTAAACCCCACACCTTTGTTTTTGCAATTTTTATAGTCTCCTTAAACACCTCAGCTTTTCCCAAAAAAGTAAATTAGTGTAATGTAAGTAAAATATAAGGTGGGGTTGGGACAGAAGAGGTTGCTAATGCTTTGCTACTTAGACTTTACTCTGAAATGTTAACTGCAGAGTTCACCTCAGGAAATTAAGAAAAACTGTACAATTGTTTGCATTCTCATATTGTTTCTCTGGACGCAATTGATCTGAAATGTAATTGTTATTATTTCTATGCCACAATCCAGTTTTTTATAATATTCAGACTTTCCTGGGCTTCTCACAAGAGACAAGGCAATGTACTATATTTCACTTGTAATCAGAAGAATGATAGGATTTACTTATTGGGATTTGACACTCTGATCATATCTTTCTGTGGTTTTATTCGGATCTGAGATGACCTTTGCAGTGGCTAAACTCACACAGCCCTGAATTTAACAAGTAGAGAGGAACTTTGAATAACCAGAGCCTAAAAATAAAAGGAAAGAAGATATAATAGTTTCCTGAAACTGAGCTGTCCTGAAATAACTTGTTCTCAGAGCTGTTTTTTGTTGTTTTTTTTTTCTTTCCTGAAAAAAAAACCACCACAATAGAATCCTGTGATTTCCTAAATGAAAACCAAAGGAAACCAAACAAGCAGAACCCCAAGCCATTTGCCTCTGTTGCACATGAGAATCAGTCTCTAGAAATGAATTCTATACTATCTTAATAAAGTGTTTGGCTCCAAAACCAGCAGTATGGCAAAACAGTATTATTACCACGATTTATTTATTTCCCACCTGTTAACTGGAGCATGAACTTAGAAAAGAGCAGTCAGAAATGTATTTTCTTTCATTCTGTTTCCAGAAGTTAATCATCCATGCTATGTGGACACCACTAATTCCCTTACACTCATTTGATGGTACTTTTTGTCTGCCATGTGTTACCACTAGAATTCTTAAGGAATAATTTATAGGGTACATATTTTTCTTCCACAACAGAAATATCTTTAGCCTACATAGCCTTTCTGGTGTCTAAGCACTTACTATATGTATCTGTGTGCTTCTCAGCTGTCAACTAGATTCATTGCCCTTGATAAACTTTGTCTAAAATCTTGTTCTAGTTTTTACAACATAAAAGCAAAAATCCTGTAGAAAAGCAGTCATTTGGTAATTGTCATCTGAACATAAAAAATAGTATTAGTTTGGGTGATTTAATTAGATTTAGATCTTTGGACAAAGGAATTTCCAGTAGCATGAACAATCTTATTTTCTTCTGAATTATATCCCTTGGGATTTTCATTTTAGTACTGTCGTACCTTTTGTATAGCACCTGTATACCTCAGAAGTGAAAAACTGCACAGACACATACACACACAATCACACAATGTGTTTTCCATAGAATCATTAAGGTTGGAAGGGACCTCAAAGATCATCAAGTTCCAACCCCCCTGCCATGAACAGGGAACCCTACCACTAGACCAAGTTGCACAAAAGCTCATCCAACCAGGCCATAAAAACCTTCAGGGATGGGGCATCAACAACCTCCCTGGGCAACCCATTCCAGTTAATCAGCACCTTTATAGTGAAGAATTTTTTCCTAATATCTAATGTAAATCTCCCCTTTCTCAGTTTAAAAACATTACCCTTTGTCCTATCACTATCTTCTCTGATGAAAAGCCCCTCCCCAGCTTTCCTGTAGGTGCCTTTCAAGTACTGGAAGGATCTATAAGGTCTCCCCAGAGCCTTCTCTTCTCTAGGCTGAACAGCCCCAACTCTCTCAGCCTGTCTTCATATCAGAGGTGCTCCAGCCCTTTGATCATCTTGGTGGCCCTTCTCTGGACCCTTTCCAACAGGGCTATATCTCTCTTGTGCTTAGGCCACCAGAACTGTATGCAGTATTCCAGGGGGGGTCTCACCAGAGCTGGGTAGAGGGGCAGAATCCCCTCCCTGGCCCTGCTGGCCACACTTCATTTGATGGAATCCAGGATGCAGTCAGCACTCGGGGCTGCGAGCTCACACTGGTGGCTCATATCAAGTTTCTTATCTGCTACCACCCTCAAGTCCTTTTCCTTGCAACTGCTCTCTCTCCATTCTCCAGCCTGTATTTGTGCCTGGGGTTGTGGCAACCCAGGTGCAGGACCTTGCACTTGGCCTTGTTGAGCTTCATGAGGTTGGCACTGGCCCACCTCTTGAGCCTGTCAAGGACCCTCTGGATAGTGTCCCTTCCCTCTTGGGTGTCAACCACACCACACAGCTTGGTGTCATCAGCAAACTTGCTGAGGATACACTCAGTCCCACTGTCCATGTCTCCAACAAAGATGTTACATAACACTGGTCCCAGTACTGACCCCTGAGGGACACCACACATCACCTGCCTCCATTTGGACATTGAGTCATTGACCACAACTCTCTGGGTGCTGCCATCCAGCCAATCTCTTATCCACCGAGTGGTCCATCTTTCAAATCCCTGCCCTGTCAGTTTGGAGACCAGGATGTCATGTGGGACAGTGTCAAACACTTTGCACTAATCCAGGTAGATGACATCAGTTGCTCTGCCACCATCCACCATCTCTGTAGCCTTG
>NW_009953962.1:366597-378150 GCF_000747805.2 Chaetura pelagica
AGCAGGAAACTCACCAGACTGCCATGACCTCTCAAATATGATGGACAGAGGCTTAGCAACTGCATTCGCCAGCTCCCTCAGGATCCCATCAGGTCCCATAGATTTATGCACCTTCAGGCTCTTTAGATGGTTGTGAATCTGCTCTACTCCTACAGTGGGGGGTAATTCAGTCTCCCAGTCCCAGCTTTCACCTATTATGGCCTTTTTGTTGAGGCTGGAGCACTTGCCAGAGAAGACTGATGAAAAGAAGCAATTGAGGACCTCAGCCTTCTCAATATCCTGTGTTTTCATAGATCCCTGGCAAATATCAGAAAATGGTAATCAGCCCAAAGTTTTCCTGTAGTGGAGAGGATTATGGAGAATGGTATTACGTACTGTTGAGTGCTGTAGCAATGTAAATAAACTAGATTAATACAATTTACAAGAAATGTTATCACAAAAATCTGAGACCTTCCAAAGTCTGGTCATTAAGCAGGGTTGCTTTGCTTTAGTCACTCAAAGAGAGAGGTGTAGAAAAGCACAGTAAGTTGCAGTGCATGGTGCTAGTTTTGTAATGGTTACCTCCAGTTCAGAGATCTTCTAACACAATGATTTGCATGCTATTTGAGATAAAATGGTCATCTTCTTACCAAGACGTTGTGAATAATTTTTCATAATAATAGATCTCCTTATTAGGTACTTTCATTCCAAACACTTGACTAAAAACTCAGTGGTTCTACAGAGGGATCTGGACAGGCTGGACTGATGAGCCAAGGCAAGTTGCATGAAGTTCAACAAGGCCAAGTGCCAGGTCCTGGATTTGGGCCACAATGACCCCACACAACTCTACTTACTTGGGGAAGAGTGGCTGGAAAGTTGCCTGGTGGAAAAGGACCTGGGGGTGCTAGTCAACAGCTGGCTGAATATAGGCCAGCAGTGTGCCAAAGGGGCCAAGAAGGCCAAAGGCATCCTGGCTGTTATTAGCAACAGTGTGGCCAGCAGAGCTATGGAAGTGATTGTCCTCCTGTACTCAGAAGTGGTAAGGCTGCATCTCACCAGGGACAGTATAACTCAAGTTTAATTGCCTGCCCTGAGTGCCTAATACTATCAAATAAACCTTGAGTAAGGCACAGTATTAATTTTTGGTAGTCTTTATGGAGTTTAATATTTGAACAGATGAGAAGGCATGCAAATAAACTGATATACAAGTAGAAGTCAAGACATTTGAAGCCAAAAAACCTGTAAAATTTTATAGATTATAGAATATCCTAAAGTCAGCTTTATTGAATTTTCAAATTCACTGAAATTTTAAAAATTCAAACAAATGCACTTAGACTACTACAATTATGTGTAATAAGCATTCCATTTTATCAAACAAGCAGCTCTTCTCACACGTCTTGCCAGAAATTGCTTTGCTTTAATAAGTGATTAGGAGATTTTCTATGTGTATTTGCCATGGATTTTGGGTGATTTAAACTGAAGTATGCATCAGAATACTTGCAATTATTTGCATAACACATGAAAATAGTGAGTTTTATCTTATTTTTGTGCCTGCTGAAGTGCTACACCAATCCATGTTTTAGTATTTTATTTCCAAGCTGTTACTTATATTTCCTGCAGTTCCTCACCATATATCATGTGATTATATAAATGTAGGGATTTTTATCTCTTTCTTGTTTGTTTGCTTGCTTCTGAACACTGTTACTTTCCATATACTTGAGAGGATCAGAAAGTATTGCAGTTTACGTAGAGGATAATCCACTCCATTTTTAGAGTAATGCGTTATAAGAATAATTATCGTAATTCAACCTTTTTTTAATTAGTGTGTTTACTACAGTTAGAAAGTGGGCACTACCCCTCTCTTCAGTCTAATTGGGATAAAAAGGATCTAATTGTGGTGTGTTACTTGTTTTAGTGCTGCAATTTTTCACTTTATTGGGTGATAAAACAATCTCTTTGAGGCCAGACAAGTTGTCACTTCCAGTTACTCTGGGTGAGCATGATACAGCATGCAAAATTGCACACCATGTTGTTACAGCCAGAAAAATAACAGGTACCACCACTGTAATTGTGCATAAAAATTCAGTGTTTAATACTTAAATCAATTACCTACCAAAGATAACTCGTATCAGAGTCCTCTGTAGAAAGAATCTAATATAGCCTACTGACTCATAGTCAATCAATATATATATAGAATGATGAGTGGTCAAGGAAATATATTATACAAACATAATTGCATTTCTGTATTGCAATCCGTACAATGACTTGTAAGGAGTGAAAATGGTGAGTGACATGCATAATAAATAATGAAGTTAAAAAGTATCTCCCACTACACATGGTGATTATGTATTACAATGATAACTTCAGTCATTACAAAAAAGAGGAAAACAGTGCTACTTGTAAAAATGGAAATGTGTGGAAAAGTCAGAGGGAGAGAGAAAATACTGAAAATCCTGGAGGAAAATAAATAAATAAATAAATAAATTTGTTTTCAAGGTCCAGAAAGTCATAATAGCACAAATGCCTGACTGAGAACATTGAATAGAAAACAGAACTAGAAAGAAATCTGCTATAGGGGCCATATAGCTCTGAGAAGAGAGTAAACTAGCTGAAGAATGACTTAGTACATTTAGGGCAGCACAGAGCTCTGTGTGGGAAGGCGAGTGAAATGGTACAAAGGTGTTACAGCAGATGAGATCATGAGGGTGATTATTATTTATTTCTTAGTCTGCTTTTAGGATGAACCTTGAAAAGCTGGTTCAAGATGGAATAATTCCACAGTGACCAGCAATCAGCCAAGGTCCAGATGTTGTATGATTTTATTAAGAAATTCAATTTTATTATTGTGAAATATTGAGGTAGAAGGAGAGGAAATGTGGTGACTACTTGATCCTTCTGAAGCAAGGATTAAACTTCCTTTTAAGCCAATTCCATAAAAGCAATCGGTCAGTCAGAGTGAGTGGCACAGTCTCCATTGCCTACCAAACTTCTGTACCTGGCACAGAGATGTGGAAAGATGGGACAGAGATTTTTGAATATGTTTGCTGGAAGGTTTATATAGTTCATATCAGCTTCCACCCTGGAGGACAGTCCCAGTTTTCAGTCTGGGACCAAAGCCCGAATTTCCACCATGTCCAACTAAGTGGTCTGTTACACAGTTTATAATGATAGTTCCTCTTGATAGCTTTTGATCTCACTCCATTCCCATGAGGTTGTCCATCTGATACAAACCTGCTTAACCCTGAATTTTAATGGAACAGTAAATGGAAAATAAACATCTGCCTCACCAATGTGGACACTTCCATATGGAGGCAGTGATGGGATTTAGCAGACTTCACCTCACACAAAGTTTTTCATGACTGTTAGCTCTCCTCAAGGAAACTTTCTAACATTTGCTGAAATTACCACTTTCACTTACAGTCACCTATAGGCAAAAAATGTTCAGTCTCTTCAAAAAAACATTTAAATTCTTTCATCCAATGTTGTTCTTCAAAATGGTCATAGTAGACAATATCAAGGGGGTAGATCAAGCTGAATAAAAGGTTTTAATATCTGAATTTGAAAAGCCTGTTGAAAATAGGATACCACTAAATATATATAAAAAATAAACAAACAAAACAACAAACAAACAAAAAAACCCCAAACAAAAAAATAACACAATACCAAAAAAACTAAACCAAACCAAACCAAACAATCAACCAACAAACAAAAAAATCAACAAAACTTCTTCCTGATCTAATTCTACTTAATGTTTTTGTCTCCAAAGACAGGGAAGGATATTGACTATGTGCCTCTTCAGTTGCCAGTTATTTTGAAATACATGCAATGACAAACAGGAATAAAGACCAGCCAACTTTTTAGACAAATCTGATCATGCTGCACATGATAGAATGATAGAATAGCTAGGGTTGGAAAGGACATTAAAGGTGATCTAGATCCAACCCCCCTTCATGAGCAGGGAAAATTCCCACTAGACCAGGTAGCTCAGAACCCCATCCAACCTGGTCTTGAACACTTCCACAGATGACGATTCCATAACTTCCCTGGGCAACCCATTCCAGTGTCTCAACATCCTCAAAATGAAAACTTTCCTCCTAATGTCTAACCTACATCTAGCCTATTCCGGGTTTAATCCATTGCCTCCTGTTCTCTCACTACACACCCCAGTAAAAAGTCCCTCCCCACCTTTCCTGTAGACTTTCTTCATATACTGGAAGTCCCCAATGAAGTCTCTCCAGAGCCTTCTCTTCTGCAGGCTGAAGAACACCAGCTCTCTAAGAATGTCTTCATAGATGTTCCAGTCCTCTGATCATCTTTGTGGTTCTCCTCTGGACTTGCTCCAGGAGCTCCATGTCCTTCTTATGTTTGGGCTCCAGAATTGGACACAGGTAATGTCTCACAATAACAGTGTACAGAGGGACAATCACCTCTTTTGACCTGCTGGTGCAGCCCAGAATATGGTTGGCTTTCTGAGCTGCAGGTCTTCATCTTGATTTCCTCATCCACCATCACCCCTAAGTCCTTCTCCTCCAGAGTGCTATCAATCCATACTCCACACAAGCTGTATTTGTGCTTGAGACTGCCCTAACACAGGTGCAGAAATATGAAACAAACAAACAAAACAACCCACAAAAAACCAAACCCAAAACAAAACAAACCACTAAAAAAAAAAAACAAAAAAAAAACAACAACAAACAAACACAAAATGATCGAGCAAAAATTCCAGTATGGTGTGTTATTATAAAATTACTTATCCTTCAGTATAATAAATGATAGAGAAAAAAAGAAATAGAATAAATCACTGGTACTTATACATCTAACATACATAAAGATTCAGTCAGCTGTCAGTATAGTAGGGAACCTCAGCTGAATTGACCTATTTCTTGCCTAGTGTAAAATTCCTGTCTCTTTCTCCATTAATTATACCTTTAGAGATTACATGAGTTTGCTAAATATAGATATGCATGTGTGCATTTATATTTATCCAGGTTTTCTGGGCTTTCTTGACCTTGTTAGTGATGCTGCACTTGTTTTTTTATTTCCCATTACTTTCTTAATTTCTCTAAAGACAGATCTTTAGGCATCATTCAGAAAATTTAGGGCTTTGTGAAAAAGAAGAAAGCAGCATGTGTTCCTATAGTTTAATAATTGATAAATATGATATTTTTATTTCCATTCAGCATAAGAGGATATGTGGTTTTGGTACAGTTCAGAGCAGGGAGAGGACCTAATATGTAACTATAAGAATCTAAGATTCTTTTGTTTTAATCTTAGATTATTTTTTTTTCCCCACAGATTTCAGTATTAGAACTGTTCATCCATACTGTTGTAACTCACAGGAGAGAATACATTAATTTTGAAATTCTTTTTGTGAAGTGTTCACAGCCTAGCCCACAATGAAGAGTCTTTCATGGTTATTTTAGCTTAGAATAGCTGTGTCTGAACACAATGCACCACAGAGGTGAAATGGAAGAGAAAGGGAATGTGCAGGAAATGTGGTATGCTCTAAAGAAGTGTGTATTCTCAGGTCACAGTATGTCTGTTTTTGTATAGAAGCATTTGTTTCTTCTTTCTTTTTTTCTTCTCCCATTTTAGACATGAAATCGGTGTGGGACACAGTGAAGCAAGAAAGGAAGAAATTTTTAAAACATTTTTGTTTGTTTTTATTTTAAGAATGACAGAATATTTGTACCTGATTCTCTAAAGAGGTGGTGGGTGGACATTTAAACAGGCAAAATCTCATTTTAAATAGAATCTAGGACAATGATATTATCTATACTCCCCCTGGTATAGAAGTCATCCTCTTTGTAAGAAGATGATTTTTCAAGGGAGACAGATGGTATGAGCTGAACTGCGTGGAAGAAGTCTTTGTGCTTTCTCACCAAACCTAGAAGCATTGCACCTAAGGTACAATGTTGTTGCAATTTCTGAGGGGGCAGAGCCTAATGTAATGTCCTAAAGAGAGCCATGATTCTGCTTACTCGGCATGACAAATGCCAACTGAAATTTCTACTGCAGCTTCTCTAATAATGAGTGCTAGTAGAACAATGTTAACAGTAATTTATTTTGTTTAAGTAATTTCATAAAATTCTTTAAACTCCTTTGGTAGTTCTTAAGCTCTTCAGAAGCCTATAAGATGCCTATCTAAGTTCAAGAAAGGGTGGACCTCCACAGGTCTTTTGATACCTGATGCCTTCCACCAGACTCAACAGAAAGAGCACAGGAACTCAGACCATACATAAAAAGTTTATTGTCTTCCTTCAGCAGTGCCTGTATTTACTGAGCAGGTGTGGAAAGTGAGCTGCTGCCTACATGCCAGTATTGGTTTCAAAGTTGAGACAAATTGAATTCTTGCAACTTCTGTGCCTGAAACTGTCTATGACCTTTGCTTGCATTTTACAGTCTGCATTGATGTGCTTGGAAGAAAGGAAAACCTTTTGCCTTAGCATTAACTTGCTCACCAAGGTAAGAGGAAATTTTTGCCAAGAAGCAAAGATTCTGTCTTATCAGGTAGGAGAGTGAAGCAGGCTGAGAGGAAGGATGGGGAAGTGGTGAGGAGCTTCAGGCATTAATAAAGACAGTGAAAACCACTATGCACCTAGGATGACAGCAGAAGATTTTCGTAAGGACTTTGCTTCAACCCACGATGATGCTAGAAGTTGTTGGATCGGAAAGCATGACTAGAGGAAAAGAGCAATCCCTGTCAGATTTGGCAAGGACAGGTTTTTATTATCTCCTGTTATGTTCTCAAATATGTCAGCCAGCAAATCTTACTGTAGTTGTTTGAAAGATTATCCTATTATTACTTTTATCGTAATACTTATCTTCAAGGTCTAAAAGACATTTCTGTTTTTTTGGAGAGCTCATTTTCAGAAAAAATTAGGAGCAAATGTACAACAAAGCTCAGCCTATTAATGGTCCTACCTGCACTTGAAACTGCTTTGAAATTGCACATAAACCTTTTCTAAGTATATGAATTTTCACTTTATTCCCCTAGCTAAATATTTTCCTATATCAATGACTTACATAAGCAGAATCAGTAACACTGTCACATGGAAATATGCATTTAACTCTATCGCCAAGGCTGATTCTTTGTTACTCATAGAGCAAAGCCTAGTTGTCTTTAAAATAATGCTTGAGAAACAGCCATCATGTATTTCAAGGAGACCAATAAAATTAATCTTGCTTACAAAAGTACGTGGGTGCTCTCATGGAAAAACAAAAGCCACAAACAAAAGTCTTCCTCATCACACGTATTGGGCATAGTTATACTTAGACATATGAACAAAAACTGCCTTAAAACTAAAGTTGTAACAGTAAGTAAATTACATGTTAAAGCTACAGAGAGGGTTACCTAGAATACAGTGTCTTTTCATCTCTGAAGTGATAGATAGTCTTAATAAGAAGTACATTCCATTGTCAATATTTTAACATTTATCTTGCTTAATGTAAAATAAATACTTTTACATGAGCTAATTACTCTCAGCATTCAGTTACAAATATGATTCTCTATTACCTGAAAATAAAACACTGTATAAAGTAGCTTTTTACTGATAAAAATTTTCTCCAATCCCCTTTCACCCTCAAAGTAAAAAACCAAACACAACATTAAAAATTTTTGCTTGAGTATCTAGACACTTTTCAGAAAGAAACCAAATTAAATAGTTATCATAGTAATAGTTTAAACTTAAAGTCTGTCATCTAGCAAGTTAACACAGGTTTTTTCTCTCTTGACACGAATATGTGTGCTTTTATTATTGTAAGGTGAGCATTAAGCTATGTGCAATCATTCCTGTTCTTAAAGCTGAGCTTCAAATAATTCCTTTTGCTTTAAATATACAACTAAATTACATAAGATTACTTGCACCTAATGCTAAATTTATATTTTAATTAAGCCAGATTAAGAGTTCATGGGTTTACTTCCAAATATAAAATTTTTGTTGTAATCTAGCATAAACTACCCATAAGAAATTATAAAAGAAACTGTATGTAGGCAATAAGAGATTCTCTTAGAAAAACTTTCAACCAGTGGATGGTGAAAAAATATTTTTAATTTAAATACCAAATGGAAAGATCTTACATGTGAAGACAAAAATATTTTCTCTAGCTTTCACTATCTTACTTCATTCTGCTAAACAACATTAATAGGATTCTTTTTACTGGTCACTGTTAGAACCAATTACAATAAAGAAGATTAAGAACACTTCCAAATGAAAAACCTGTCATTTTCAGATAATGAGAGAGTATTTCACTTTTAATTTGTGCTACAGCACAGTTTACAATCTCCAGCCAAGATAGAAACTGAATAGTGTTCGGAATGTGCAAGCACAAATAAGATGGAGTTGCTGCCCCAGAAAGCCTAACAGCCTAAGCAGAGAAGTCAGACAAAGTGAAACACAGAAAATCTACATACACAGATGTTTTTTCTTCTGCATTCTCATTACTCCCTGCCCCTCATTTCTTTTTAAACAGAAACAGGATTGATGTTGACATTATGTCTTTCTAACACAGCAGTGTGATGAAAGAGCAAATCACTCATAACAGTGTGAACTGAAAGAAAGACAGGATTTCCATTTACCATGGCACTAAGCAGGCAGTGTCACAACAAAACATTATTTCTTCATGTACATACAGTATTTTTTATTTGATTATATGAAAATCAGGATGTGTGTATGTTCAAAGGCTAAGAGCACAGATCTCAGTTAGTTTAGCAGAAAAAATGGTTCTTCTCTTTTAAGGATTTCTCCCACCTGGAAATAACAGTTTCACCTCAACTCCTAAGGAAAATAAACTTGACAGCAAACCCTGGGTTTTGTTTTGTTTCTCCTGGCTACATGGGTTATTTTAAAGCTCTAAGACATCCAAAAAGCATCTCACTGGTAGCATCTACTTCAGAAATACACATAAATTGTATACATCTTTCTTATGTGTGTTTTGAGGAAAGGAGGAGAATACCAACCTCTCCATTATGCTGGTCAGTTGGTAATAACAGGAATATTCCTGAATGCATGTCTGAATGCCTACTAATGGACATAAAAGTTTCAATATCTGTCTCTGTAAAAGTAGCATTACTATAGATTATTAGGGGTGCATGGGAGCAGAGTTGCTCATAAATCTTGTGCAGATATTTTACAAAATATTCATAACTGAAGTAGTGTTCAATTAGAATATTTTGTGTGGCACCCTGGTGTCATGGTTCAGGCCCAGCACAACAAAGGAAAAGTCACATGGTCACTCACTCAGCTCTCTTCCCACCCCCGACACACAAACACAAACACACACACTCACTAGGACAAGGAGGAGAAAGCTCATGGGTTTAGACAAAGGACAAGGAGGATTCTTCACCGATTAAGGGCCTGGGCAAAACAGACACAACTTGGGGAAAAAAATAATAATTTAATTTCACACTAATCAAACACAGACAGGACACACACAACGCAAAAGAGCTGTGCTTGCATGTTACCCCCACCCCTCCCTTCTTCCCAGGCCCAAATCACTTTGTTCCCAGTTTCTCTCCCCCTTTCCCCCAGTGGCACAGAGGGACAGGGGATGGGGTTTAGAATCAGTTCACAGGCTGGTGGTTCCTGCCACGCCATCCTCCTCAAGAAGGATTCCTTACTGTCTTTCCCTGCTTCCCCACAGGATCCCTCCCATGGGAGAAAGTCCTCCACGAACCTCTCCTTCCTGAGTCCTTCCCACGAGGTCCAGATCTGTTCCAGCCCGGACTTCCCACAGAGTCATGGGCTCCTTCGGGAGCAGACTTCCCTGACACCAGGGTCTTCCAAAGCTGCATGATCAGAGTCCACTGACAGCAAGTCCACTGGCCACAAAATCCAAGTCCACTGGCCAAGTTCACCTCTTGTGCCTTCAGGGAATGTTCCACCACATTCCTCCATGAGCGCGGGGGGACAGCTGCCATCTCGCCATGGGTTGCAGGGAAACTTCTGTTAAGGCACCTTCTTCCACTTCTTCCTCACCAACCACCAACACTGCTTTCCCTCTCCAGCACACCTGTTCTCCTTGAAGTGATCCTCTGCTCAGGTGTTAGACCAGTTCTTTCATATGTTAATCACTGAGGCACATCTATTGTTCCTCTAATGGCTCCTTAGCAGGTTTTGGAGCAGGGGGATCTTCTCAACTTCTTACTGGAGCCACTCCTGGAGCCCTTCCCCTGCTACCAAAAAAACCACCAAACCAAACCAGAATATCTGTTCAAGAGCTACAGGAGCACAGGGTCAAATGCTTCTGTCTTACTATGATGTAAATCAAGAGTACTTGTCCTGGAATTCTGAGCAAAATCAACATATAGAAAAGAAAGTGAAGCCACATTTTTACTAATGCACCCTATAAAATAATTCTAGTCAGTTCACATCCAGGCTGTGTATCTGTGAAATAAAATATGCAAAGGACATGTGTGCCTGTTGTGCATGACATTACAGAACTGAGCACTGAGAATTATTCTAGTAATTTAAATAATGGTAAATACACTCTCAAAATAACAAGTTTAATTTGTTTAAGGTGCATAGCTGGACAGAGGAAATGTGCTTTATACCCCTACAATAGTCGGAGAATTTTAATCAATCACTAGGAAAAGCAAATTGATAGAGTGAGTGTCTTCCCATTAGCTCTGTAATGCCTGGCAGAAGTAGGACGTAGAAAACAGTTGTGTTTTTTTTCTTGGTTCACATGGGGTTCTGTTGATGTCATCTGAATTTTATTCTTCACTGCTTATGCGCTATTGCCTGGAGGAGCCCTGGAGTCTTCAGGTAAATACAGTAACTAAAGCTTTATCACTGAACATATCCCTGCCACTTTATTATCAAGATAATGGGCTCTTTTTCAGGCAGTGGAGTAAAGTTCTATCTACATATTGCCACAAAATTAACAGAATAAACAAAGAATAGTCAATGGGAGCGAGAAGTCCACTCGATATAGAATCACTGAATTGTGGAATGCCTCAAGCTGGAAGGGATGCAAAAGGATCATTTAGTAAAACTTCCTACTCCTTGTAGGTCTACCTAAAACTAAACTATATGAGTGTAATTCAGATGTCCTTTGAACTCTTAACAGGCTTGGTGCCATGACCACTTCCCTGAGAAGTCTGTTCCAGGACCCACCACCTTCTCAGTTAGGAACTTTTTCCTAATGTCCAATCTGATCTTCCTCCAGTGCAGCTTTATTTCAGTTCCCCATGTCCTATCACTGATTACCAGAGAGAGGACATCAGCACCTCCTCCTCCACTACACCTCTTGACAAAGCTACAGACTGTGATCAGTTCACCCTCAGCTTCTCTTCTCGAGGGTGAACAGATCAAGTGACCTCAGCGGCTCCCATAAATCTTGTCCTCAAGACCATTCACCATCTTGGTCACCCTCCTCTGGACACACTCTAACAGTTTGATGTAATTAATTCTTACACTGAGGCACCAAAAACTGCACACACCATTCCAGGTGGGGCAGTTCTAGGGCAGTGCAGAGTGAGACAATCAGCACTCTTGACTGGCTGCCACGGTGTGCTTGATACACTCCAGGACATGGTTGGCCCTTTTGGCTGCCACAGCACACTGTTGATTA
>NW_009953962.1:378184-387385 GCF_000747805.2 Chaetura pelagica
CTTTCCCTGGCAGTTCTCTCCAACCTCACATCCTCTGATTTGTATGTATGACCAGGATTACCCCATCCAAGTAGGAGAATCTAAACAGTGTTGCTTACATCCAATATAGTTTCTTGCTAGAAACAGCAGAGAATAGCAATGCTTGCAGTTCTAAGTAGCCCTAAATTCACCTAACTGTGTATGATTATCAGTTTGTATAGTTAAATCTGTACTTGGTGCTATTTCAATGGTTTTCTAGATTTCTGTTCCTATATGTCTTCCATATCTTCTGTTTTTTTAGCAGAATACCTACCTATTAGACTTCCAAAACTTACTAGCTGGTTGTCACTACCTTGTGCAAATGAAGGCATAGCAACAGATTTGATGGGTCTAGATTTACATATTTGTGGAGCCAATACAGATTTTATTTTTTTTTTTTTTTCTGTGCTAGGCTTATACACTAAGAGCTGCACAGGAGCTCTGGATTGCTATTTTGATGCTGGTGAACAGCAAAAGATCAGTGACTTCTGAAGTGATTTTTGTGTGGTTGATTTGGTTTTGTTTTTTTCATTTGTTTGGTTTGGTGTGGTTTTTCCTGCAGATAGAAGGGAGGTTTTGGGTAGTTCTTCTTTTGTTTCTTTTTCTTTTGTTTGTTCATTTGTGTTTTAAAACCTACATATACTTTTAACACTTTGTATTCAAGAAAAATTAGGTGGCATAACATGCTTGATTTATTACATGTACTCAAGAAATAGAAAGAACAGGTAACACATTCAAGATTTCCAGAGACAATTTTGAAAAACTGACACTTTGGCTGTGCTAGGTAAGTAATAGTGGTAGAGGTATGTGTTAAGTAAAACATGCACTGACACAGTAGAGCCAACAGAAACAAGAGAATGCAAAAACATAATCTTTTCTCCCTGTCTGCACATTAAATTAAAAAATACAAAGAGGACACAAATTTGTATCCACAAAGTAAAGAGCTAGTCAGGTAATTTACCTCCTTTCACAGATTTACTAAGAGACTTACATGCTTGGATTTCAAAAATATCCCACAGTCTTTAAGGATTTTTTTTTGCATTACAGGAGAATGCAACCACAATAACTAAGATTCCCACAGCCATAAATATTAAACAGGTAAAGATTCACTGCTCTGTTACATTTATAACATCAGGAAAAGCAGTCTCACTCCTGATGAGTTTAGGCTGTAAATGAAGAGGGAAGTCAAATAATGGGGACAATTGAAGCATTGTCCACATTTTACAGTCAGTAAACCAGACCAGAGAGATGTGCTAACATTTGTATAGTCTGCACCCAGATGCTGCTGCCTTTGACATGGGGATTCAGGGTGAAAAATATAATGAAATAAGAAAACTTCTTTTCCAACTCACAGCCAGGGCTTGAAAAAGAGCATCCATTTACTTCACTAAGCTTCTATTTGATGCAGTTTAATAATGCGGATTTTGCAACACAGATTCTCTGTGAAACAGAACAGGAACAAAAGCTACAGATTTTTCTTCATATACTCTTTCTAACTGCCATCAGAGAGCAGTGATTTAAACCCTGCCAGCCATGGCTGCACTTGAACTAATGACTGAGAAGTAAAAAGACTCTACAGTACATTACTAATCTCCTGAGCCATCTGGGCTTTCAACCATTTTTTAAAGCTATATTTTCTGGGATCAGAACAGTTGCCCTTCTTGGAATAGATTTTATGCTGCAGCCACAGTTCAGAGTTCAAGGTTATTCCATTTATAAAAGAGTAAGCCATAGTGTCCCTGTACAGTCACTTTTATGACAGCAGGGCAAAAACTTATCTATTCAAATAACAGGATACAATTAAAAATTTTCTTCTGCTATATTGGATATATCAGCTTTCTGTGAATGCATGCATAAAGACAGGTGCCCTCTAATTTATCTTGTATCTCTTTCTTTTTTTCACTGTTTATTTATATTTATAAAGAATATATCAGTTTTAGTTAAATTAAAAAAAAAACAACAAACAAAAACCACGAATTTTATACTAACATGTTAGATACTGGAATAAAAAAATAAAAATAAAAATGAGGTTATAAGATAAATAAAGACACAAAAGAGAGGAAAAACCTATTTGCAACAACAAATTGTGTTCTTGAGTTAACACCCAGGTAATGCAAATTTCACAGGCCGTATGGAATACGCTTTTCCATTTTCCATCTTCTGCATTTCACAACTATTATTTATTCTCCTGGAGTATTTGAAAGTGAGAATAACTATTACATGCAGATTTATCTGTTGAAAGCGCATTAGATGTCTGCTTGTATCCTGTGCATGCACATGACTGATCACACATTTCTGAATTCTGAATCTCAAATTCAACACTCAGCTCTGAGAGGAATGGAGCACAGGTGAAGGGGTCACCTGCATATGTTCAGACAGCTTTTCTGTAGCAGAGAAGCAGTGAACAGAATAAGTTTTGCTTCACTGTGCTTCATACAGCATATGTCACCTTCAGACTTTAATGCTCATGAAGAAAGAGGAAGTCCAGTATCTAACAGTTTTAATGAAGAATATGATAAGCATACTATAAAGAGGAAAAAACAATATCAGAGTGTGAATGGTACACTTGGCATTAACCTATCCTTGCTTCTAGAAATATCAAATTATTATTATGGACTTTGTAGACTCTATAGTCTTAGCTTTGGCAACAACAGTCTTGTATCATGCTCACATGCTGTCATTTGATTTATGCAGTTGTTACTGTGGCCATTACTGATATTTATCATTACATAAGTTTGACAGACACCTAGAAAAAAAACTGCACAATTGCTAAGTGCTATCACTTAGCTCTCCTTTTCTAGCAAGTACACTAACATATTGTGTTGAAGCACTGCTTCTTTGGGGTTGGATAAAGATATTAAAATCCAGAAAGTGCAAAGACAGAGAAAAAAGTTTGTGTTTCCCAGTGTTTTCAATTTTCACAGTATCATCACACTGATACTTGATGTATCTTTGGTTGTCACTCAAGTCTGAGCACTCACACCTTCATAACCCCATTGCAAGTGTTTCATAGAACCACAGAATCATAGCCACCATTTGCATCAAGAATTTATCATCAGTGCAGTGGAGAAGCCTTCTAGACTGTGAATGGCTGGCTGGGTAGGCCTTCTAGCAAATGTTTGGGTAGTTAAAATCCCCCATGAGAACCAGGGCCTGTAATTGTGAGACTGCTTTCAGCTGCATATAGAAGGCCTCATGAACTTCCTCCTCCTGATCACATGGCCTGTAATAAACACTCACAACGGTATCACCCATGATAGCCTGCTCCTTAATTTGCACCCCCAAACTCTCAACTTGCTTTTCATCTGCCCCTGGACAGAACTCAATACATTCTAGTTGCTCTCTCATGTAAAGAAAACTCCACCACCTCGCCCTGTTGACCTATCTTTCCTAAAAGGGATGTAGCCATCCATGACCACATTCCAGCCATGTGAGCTGTCCCACCATGTCTCTGTAATTGCCGTCAGATCTCAACTTCTTGACCACACAAAGATTTCTAAATCTTTTGGCTTGTTCCTCATCATCCATGCATTGGTATATAAACATTTCAGAGGTGGAGTTGAGTACTTAGTTTTCTCTCTTAAGGGATCAAAGGCTTTCTGATTCTCAAAAATGCTAGCACACTGCCCTACAAATGCTGGGCTAGAACATCCAGGGGCCTCACTGGCATGTCTAGTTACATCCCCTCCCCCACTTAAATCCTTGTTTAAAGCCGTGTCAACCAGCCCAGCAATCTCTTGTGCAAAGACCCATCTTCCCCCTTTGAGAAAAGTGTTTCCCATGAGGTGCCAGAAAGCCTCGTGCTGTAAAGGCCATCCCATTGTCAAAAAATCCAAAATTGTTGAGGTGACACCAGCTACAAAGCCGCCAATTAACAGACTGTATTTGTTCATTCCTGTGTGATTGCCTGCAACTGAAAGAAGAGATGAAAACATAACTTTTGCCTCAGAATTCCTCATCCCCCATCCCTGTGCTCTAAAGTCAGTTTTGATTGATCTTAGATGGTAAGTCTCAGGTTGCTTTCCACCTACATGGAAGACTAATGGGTACCAACTGGGGAATAGTCTGAAGACTGTACTAAACTAGGAAGCTTTTTAGTGATGTCCTTAACCCAGCCTCCAGAGAAACAGTAAACTTCTCTGTTTGAAGGGTCTATCCTGTATATTGGACCCTTTGTTCCCTTCAGAAGGGAATCATTAACAGCTATAACCCTTCTTTTTTTCCCTTGTGGCTGCCTTTGTAATACAGGTGGTAGGTCTTTCTGACTGTGGACCTACCTCTGGCATAGGCTGCTCAATGTCCACATACTCATTTGGGTGTTTTTTCTCAACCAGAGAATCATATCTGTTTGTCAGTGGCACATGTGGCAGGTCGACACGGAAGGAGTTTGTCTGTTGTTACGACCATAAACTTACTCCCATTCACTCCCCTCATCCAGGATACTACCTGTGGTCAGGCAGAGGTAGAACACAGGTGCTCCCAGGTCCTGCATACTTTCTGATGGGTGCTTCAATTTCTGTTTCAAAGAGGTCAATGCCTGGCTCCACCAGTCTATCTCCTTTTCACCTTCCCTGATGCTCCTTAGCCTTACAACTTCTTCATGCTACTGGGCCACATCCACCTGCTCACAACAAACACAGCAGTTGTCACAAGTGCCACTTGTTGCCAGAGAAAGGCTCTGACACTCTGACATTCCGTGCAGCCTGTGGCCTGCAGACCTGCATGTTTCCATGGTTCTCTGTATGGGTTCCCATGTCCACCCTGACTGCTGCTGAGCGTGTGGCCTTATGCTGGTGTTCTAGTTTAGTGGGTTTTTTGATAGCAGGGGAAGGGTCTCAGGAGTGGCTTTGGTAAGAAGCTAAGAAGCTCCCCCTGCCCCAAAGTGTTTTCTTCACTTCCCTAATTTCCCTAGCTTTCCATCCTTCACTACCCCAGAATAAAGATAATGTTGTATGTTGCAAACCTATTCCAAGTGAAATATCAGTATTGTAATTCAGGTGAGGTTCTCTACTTCCATTAATAAATTATCTGAGGACTGCTCTTGTGTCAGCAGAACTCTTTCATTGAATTACATGCTTCTACTCAATCAAGAATCATCTATATCACTTTATATATAGTGAAAGAAGTAACCTTGTGATATGGCTGAACTGTGAGATCCATGTAGTGCTGCTTTTTAGAAAGCAGTGTCTCAATAACTGCAGATTACATTTAGTTTAAATTTGACACAGTTGATTACCTGTGGTAGCCCCATAAAAAGTCTGCTTCATTCATAAAGTAGATCACTCTTTACCTATATACACACTTAGGTATTTGTTTCTCTTGGAGCATCAAAGAGAATTTGGTATTAGCTTAGACTTTCAGAAACATTTAGTCCCTATGCTGAATGACTAAAAATTTCCAAAACATCTACTTGTGTATTAATGAGGAATAATCAAGACAGACAATACGAGGACCAACTCAGTGTACAATGTAATGGAACCGCTGTTAATCAAGGTAATGGTGCCCTTACAAAAATATTGGCTTGACATCTCTCAGAGAGCTTAGATTTCACCTCTGTCTCTGTCATGTTTTCCAGTCCTCTCTTTCTGTAACTTTCCAATATTTTAAATTTAAAACATGTGGAACTTGATATTAAAAAAAAATAAAAATGCAAAGCTAAAAAGATACGCTGGTTTTATACAGATCTTAAAATTCTGAACACCCCAACCTCCCACCACCCCCCTATTCCTCCATGTTGTGGATAAGAGGCTTAGTTGGCAATGTTTTTAAATTTAAGATTCCTGTGCTTCTAGTCTCCATCTGTAGTATAGGGTTAGTCATGTACTCACTTGAACAGGCAGATTAAACAATAAAGAAATCCTAAATTTAAACTAAATACAAAGCTTAAAATTAGTAAATCTGTCTACATACTTCTTTTAAAAGATTTCACATTGAATTATAAAATACCTTTGCTCAGTCCAATCCCTTCACTCTTCTCATTTTCCTAAAAATATTTTCTCACCTTATACTCTAAACCTTACTGCTATACTTTGACATAGTAACAGAATTCAGGCTTTTTTACTCCTACACAAAATAATAAGCTTGCAGCTATTGTATAATAAGAACTTGTACAGGAGGAGTTCATACAAACAGAAGGGTATCTCAGACACTGGGAGTGGGGAGGAGGGAGAAGAGGCCAGGAAAAAAAAAAAAAACAACAATCCACCAAACATACTCCTTAGCATCCTGCTTTGCCTTTTAGACTACTTATACCTACAGTCAGATCTACCCATCAGAGAAATACTTTTAAAAAATCTAACCACTCATTATGTTAAACTCATAGCACATGTTTCACATGTGATAACATCAGACCTGGCACTTCACCTGATAGATTTCTCAAGGTTATTATGAAGTCCAGGAGGAAATTAACAAAGTAGGGAAGATAAAGTCATATCTTGGAACATAAAATCTGTATTTTTGACTGCCTGCATGTTAAATTTTTGCTTCCTGCTTGGATATTTTAATGAAGTTTCACTGCATGGGGACAGACCTGCTGTGGCTTCATCGATCAAAATTTCTATCATTCTACTAATGCTGGCGCTCTCTATGTCTCTTGCAGTTGGTATGTATTGATTATACAGATAAGAGTAATAGATACTGAATTGCCTTATGTGTCAGAGAAAAAATTGTATGATTCATCATCTATAGTATTATTGTGTTGTGTTCTATCAAATTTTCCCATCGATGCAAGTCTAAACTACACTCTGACACACACATGCAAATCACATTATCAATTTTATTGTGGGTTTTTAAGCAATTATCTTCCCAAAAGGCAGGAAAATTCAGATGCATGTGTGCATATGAACACACATGCATATATGTGCATATATTTGTATACAATTAGATACAAACATGTATTTTTACATATTTATGTATAAATGTATTTTACCTATGTCCTGGTTTGAGCCAGGATGATGCTACTTTTCCTTTTACTGATTTTTTTTTTCCTTCAGTAAGCTTTCTTTTAACCAGTACCAAAGTCTTCCAACTAAGACTGATAAAAGCTGGGATGTTTTTCTAACTGCTGGGTCTTCAAGGTCACACCTTACTCTACTGGCTCAGACACTACGGGGAGATCTGTGAGCCCCCAGTAGGAGATGGAATTAGGCAGACAACAAAATTGGCCACAGATATTCCATTCCATATAGCTACACAAGTTCAGAGGAAAATCAGAGATCACAGAAGACAACTTCCTTTCTGATACTTCTTCCCGTCTCTTCCATCCATGGCTGGCATCCGGGGAGGACTCCCATCCATCCATCACCACCGACCCCCACGCTCGAGCTTTCCTGACCCTCATCACTCTGTGCTTTCTCCAGCAGCAGTCTAGGACTTTTTGGGACTGTTTGCAGCTAAGAAGAGTACTGTGGGAGTTGCTGGGAGTGGAGGGAGGCAATAGGCTTTTGCACACTACCTGAACACTTTTGTATATAATTGTATATATTTTCTTTCATCATTGGTATTTAATTAAAGCTGTGTAGTTTAGTTTAGTTTTCAATCCAGTCACTTTCACTCTCCTTCCTTACCCAGGTGGCAGTGGGAGTGGATTGAGAGTGTTGTTGTTGAACGTGAGTCAAATGGTGACAACCAAAAAAAGAAACACCCTATGGCTTTCTCTCTCTATTAATGAGATTCAATCCTTTCCCTGTTTTTTGGTTTGGTTTTCTATTATATTCAGGTTGTGCACATCTATGTTGTCTATTCATTGCCTAATGAGGCCCTAATAGATAGTTCAATTTTCAGAGTATTTTCTAGGACTCTCTGCTTCCCTGCTTCAGTTACAGAATGCCATTTATTGGTGTAGTCTTTTGTTTTCCTGTCTTCTGGTCTGCAGGATGAAAACATCGAAAACACTTTTATGTCTAACAACACACTGTTTCCAAGGGTACAAACATCATAATTTTGCCACTAATAATTTTCATCAAAATAAGAGGGAAGAAGGGAAGGGAAGGGAAGGGAAGGGAAGGGAAGGGAAGGGAAGGATGAAGTCAGAGGTTTTAAATTATATAAGTCTTCAAGTTTATAAAATAAGAACACAATAATTTGATATATGAAAAAAGTAATGAGAAGTAATGGTCTTAAAAGTCAATTACGTAAGCTTCCATTAGATATCAGAAAAGACATTTAGTGCAACAAATAGAGCAACCTTGAACAGGGTAACTGGGAAGGCTGAAGTATTTGTATGGTCTGCTCAAGCTGTTAATAAGTTGACAGTCAAAATTCATAATGGGAAGTGTATGGAGTATATGAGCTCCTTAGAACTTGCCGATACATGAAAAAGGTAACCTTAACAAACAGTCTTTAGAAAAGCATTTTTCTTAAACATTTGTTTAAATCCTGTCTTATACATATTTTGGACCAAGTTTTCAAGTAATTTAATATTATCCATTTTGGTTCTCTATGAGGTCTTTCTGCTACACTAACAATAATAAAAGAAGTCTATAATCACAATTACAGAAGGAAATATTTTATGTCAGATATGTTCTGAAAGTACTGTTACAAACTGTCGCCATCCGCGACCTATTATATCTCCTTTTTGGAGTGTATTAAGCTTATCAGGATCTGCTGAAGAGGTCCACATGTGGGGAACGCCTCTCACAGAGGAGCAGGGGCTTTGGCCCTGACTTTTCGAGTGAATAACTTGCTCAGTGCTTACTAATATTTCCAATAACAGCAGCCAATCCCCAATTAGAATTTATGAAATGCACAGTTTATTGTGGGGAAAACAAAGCAATTTAGGGCAGGAGGTTCAAAAAGGGGAATTAAAGCACATGAAATATATATGGGTACACCTTAGTTACACACCTTATTTACTTATTTAAGTGAGGGAAGGAGGAGGAGGGATTCGCGGTTTGTGTGCAGGTAAGACAGGGTTAATCTCACCACACTGTGGTGACGATAGAATGAGCTGGGTCAAGCCGGGTCTGGCTGGAGCAAAGCAGAACCAGGCGAGAGCCGGGACTAGGTGAGCCGAGGCTCAGGCTGCAGGCTCTCCAAGTGCAGGTCACTCCCCCCAAAACAAAGTGGCGGCGGTGGCACGTGGCTTAGCGGCGGCGCACGGCTTTGGGACTGTGGCAGCGGCACAGCGGTTTCAGCAGCGGCGGCGAGCGGGGAGCGGCAGCACGCAGCAGAAGCGGCAGAGTG
>NW_009953962.1:387548-389911 GCF_000747805.2 Chaetura pelagica
TTATAATTATAATTATTATTTATAATGTTTATAATTTTTACAATTTACTTACACAACACAAGCCACAGTTCCATTGAACTCTGGTTTCAGAGAGAAGGAAGAAGGAAGGAAGAAGAAAGAAGCAGAAGAAGAAGCAGAAGAAGTAGAAGAAGAAGCAGCAGAAAAAGAAGCAGAAGAAGAAGCAGAAGAAGAAGAAGCAGAAGAAACAGAAGCAGAAGCAGACGAAGAAGGAAGAAGAAGGAAGAAGGAAGCAGCAGCAGCAGCTCTGGAACAGGTTTCCTGGTGTGGATGTGTGGAGGCCCCATCCCTGGAAACATTCAAGGTCAGACTAGACCAGGTCTAGTCAAAAAGGCTCCTGCATACTGTAAGAGGGCCTGGACTAGATGAACCTTTAAAGGTCCCAAGACCAGATATTCTATGATTCTATGAGTCTATGATGTGATAATGTTAATGTACTGGAACTTAATTTTTAACGATTCTTGAAGGACCTGCAGTTGCAAATATATATTTTTCCAGTTGAATAGGGTTTTATACATAGAAGTTAGAGCTCTAATTTGCTTTATAAATTACTAAAATATCCCAAGTCTGAAAATAAATCAGGAAAAAAGAAACAAAACCTAAAATAATCTTTGTTTATGCTAACTGATATTTATAGACAATGTTTTTTTAAAACCTCTTAGGGATTCAGTTAACACACTAACTATCTGTAGATTTTCTAGAGAGTGTATATCTTTACTGCACAGTTAATTCTATCTCTTGCTTACCCATTACACATTTGTTCATTCAAACAACAAAACTCTAAGCAGGATTTAGAGGTGCTTTAAATCTCCAGTTTACCAAAATGAAGATCTATGTTTTGACATAGGCTCCACTAAGACTCAGGTTGGTATTTAGCAGAGAAGATAACTTGTGTGCTGAATATTCTCCATTTCCTTTTTCAACATTGTCTGTCAATTACAGCCAACATCTCTCACAGAAAACTGAGGAAGAGTCCTAGACCTTCCCAGTAAAAAGACCCACAGCTGCTGTACCTTCCCAGACAAGGAAGAAACAGTAGTTCACATTTACCCAAGAAACCAAACAGATGAGGAGAAGGCTGAGGCTCTCAACAACTTTTTTGCTTCAGTCTTCACTGGCAACCCCTCTCCTCGTGGCCCTCAAGCTGATGACCCACAAGATGGAGAACAGGGAAACAATGTCCGTCCCACCATAAGCAAGGACAAACCTGAACATATACAAGTCCACGGGACCTGATGAGATGCATCCCAGAGTCCTGAAGGAACTGGTGGATGCGGTTGCCAAGCCACTGTCCATGATATTTGAAAAGTCATGACAGTCAGGTGAAGTCCCTGGTGACTGGAAGAAAGGCAACAGTGGACTCATTTTTAAAAAGGATAGAAAGGAGGACCCTGGGAACCACTGACCTGTCAGCCTCTGCTCTGTGCCTGGGAAGATCATGGAACAGATCCTCCCAGAAGACATGCTAAGGCACATGGAGGGCAGGTAGTTGATTCAGGACAACCAGCATGGCTTTTCTGGAGGCAAATTGTGCCTGACTGACTTAGTGGCTTTTTACAATGAAGTGATTACAGCAGTGGACATGGGAAGACCAATGGATGTCATCCATCTGGAGATCTTCTAGGCCTAGTCCCCCACAAAATCCTTCTCTCTAAGTAAGAGATACGGGTTAGATGGGTGGACTGTTCAGGGGATAAGGAATTGGCGGGATGGTTGCATCCAGAGGGTAGTGGTCAATGGCTCAATGTTCAGATGGAAAACAGTGACAAGTGGTGTCCCTCAGGGGTCTGTACTAGGATCAGTGCTGTTTAATATCTTCATTAATGATATTGACAGCAAGTTTGCTGATGACACCAAGCAGGGTGTTGCAGTTGATATACCAGGGGGACAGGATGCCATCCAGAGGGATTTGGAGAAGCTGGAGAAGTGGGCCCAGGTGAACCTCATGAGGTTCAACAAGGCCAAGTGAAGAGTCCTGGGCTGGGGCAACCAGAAATACCAATACAGGATGGGTGATTCTCTGCAGACTTTGGAGACTGCAAGTATGTGGAAAAAAAAATCCTAATGAACCCAAATTTTCCTTTATTATAATTTAGGTGTGACACATATTTATTAATGTGGCTGGTGGTCAGAGCAGTTATGAAGGACCAGGTATTTCCTCACATGAACATGAAATGCCCTTTAGGTCAGCAGACATACCTGACTTAAAATGGCTGCTTCACGTGGCACTGAACCCTCTCTGTGTGTGTATGGGGGGGAAAAGCTGCTGCGGGGGAGGAGCCGTGGCCGGAAGCAGGGGCAGGACTAGGTCCCGTCTGATTGGCTGAAAAGCCCAGAAATACAAA
>NW_009953962.1:390037-394514 GCF_000747805.2 Chaetura pelagica
AGCCGCCCCTGCTGCCATTCGCCACTGTGCTACAGCCGCTCCGCCGCTTCTGCCGCTCTTCGCGGTCCCGGACCGAAGGTCGCTTGCCGCTTTCGCTGCCGCCACTAAGCCACGTGCTGCTGCCGTTTTGCTTTGGGGGGGCGACCTGCGCTTGGAGTGCCCGCCAGCCTGAGGTCCCCGGCTGCAGCCCGAGCCCCAGCTCGCCTAGTCCCGGCTCTCGCCTGGTTCTGCTTTGCTCCAGCCAGACCCGGCTTGACCCAGCTCGTTCTATCGTCACCACAGTATGGTGAGATTAATCCTGCCTTACTTGCACACAAACCACGACCCTATACGGGACCAGCGTCGGGCATATCCCTCCTCCTCCTTCTCTCATTAAATGAGTAAATAAGGTGTGTAACTAAGGTGTACCTATATATATTTCATGTGCTTTAATTACCCTTTTTTGAACCTCCTGCCCTAAATTGCTTTGTTTTCCCCACAATAAACTGTGCATTTCATAAATTCTAATTGGGGATTGGCTGCTGTTATTGGAAATATTAGTAAGCACTGAGCAAGTTATTCACTCGAAAAGTCAGGGCCAAAGCCCCTGCTCCTCTGTGAGAGGCTTTCCCCACATGTGGACCTCTTAGCAGATCCTGACAAGCTTAATACACTCCAAAAAGGAGATATAATAGGTCGTGGATCCTGACAGCAGTGGAAACCTATGAGGCTGCATCTTGCTTCCTGTCTGTGTTTGTATTTATGCTCTCTGTGCAGGTTTCCTAGCTTCAGAGTCAGTTGAATCCCAGTTCACCTATCTGCACAGATTTATGAGCAGATAAGAGCCTCTGGAAGGATCCACCCAAGTGGTTCTGTGTTTTCATCCAGAATGCATCCAGCATACTCATGAACACCCAAGAAGTCAGAATGGCTCTTGGGTATCAAAATGAAGTGTTAGTCTTAGAGAAGAACTCATGCATTACAGACATTGTGGAACATTCCCCTCCTGGAACCTCCACAGAATACAGCAATTATTCAGTCTTGAACTATTCAATCATACACAACTATCAGTAAATATTTGATATATTCAATCATCTATATGGTTCACCAAGTCCTTCTAATGTATTATGAATACTGCATGAGAACAGGAACAGGTAGGTATTTACAGAGTCATTATTAATAGGCAAGAAAAAACAAGCTGAGGCAGTAATGTTCCTTGCCTTACAGGGAAGCAGTATTGTACATGCTCCTTGCAGGAATATTCTGTAAGAAAGTTCAGACTTAAAAGAGAGATAAATCAGCAGTGTTGTTAGAAACAACTCTGCAAAACAACAAATTGCATGCTTCCACTTCTGAGACACAATTCCTTCTTTTTCTTCTGGCACTTCAGACATGGATTTACTATTAGTATATGATACCAAGTAATTGATTCTCCTGGCACAAAGGTGGTGATTCAACAAATGAATGTTGATTTCCAAAATAAAAGTTTAGCCCAATTCCTACATGTTGTCTGGCTATGTCTCTGGCTAATAGAATCATAGAATGGTTAAGCTTCGAAGGAACCTTAATGATCATCAAGTTAAAACGTCCCAGCTATGAGCAGGGACACTGCACATAGACCAGGCTGCACTAGACCTCATCCAACCTGGCATTAAATACCTCCAGGGAGGAGGCTTCCACAACCTCCCTTGGCAACCTATTTCAGTACTTTACTACCCTCATGCTGAAAAATTTCTTCCTAATGTCTGGACTAAACCTACCCTGGTTCAGCTTAAAACCATTACCCCTTATCTTATCCCTACGCTCTCTGGTGAAAACCCCCTCCCCAGCTTTCCTGTAGGCCCCTTTCAAGTACTGGAAGGCCACTATGAGGTCTCCCCAAAGCCTTTTATTCTCCAGGATGAATAGCTTCAACTCTCTCAGCCTGTTTTTGTAGCATAGGTGCTCCAGCCCTTTGATCCTCTTTGTGTCCTTCTCTGGACCCTCTCCAACAGCTCCATGTCTTTCCTGTGAGGAGGGCTCCAGATCTGTACACAGTACTGCAGTTGGGGTCTCACCAGAGCAGAGCAGAGGGGCAGAATCACCTCCCTGGCCCTCCTGTCCACACTTCTTTTGATGCAGCACAGGATGTGTTTGGCTCTCTGGGTTTCTTTGAAACTTAGCATCCCTCATCAACCCTTCCATGTTGGTGAGAACAAGGTCCAGCACAGCACCTCTCCTTGTTGCATCCTCAATTACTTGGAAAAGAAAATTGTCATACATGCACTCTAGGAAGCTGCTGGATAGTCTGTGCTTTACAAAGTTGTCTCACCCATGAGTACTATGACTTGCGTAAGCGAAGCTGCTCCTATCTGTCTGTAGAGTGCCTTCTCTATACTGCCTTCCTGATTTTGATGACCCCCTCCTGACCTTGAGAGGGTCATCAAGAGCAGTCAACATGGTTTTACCAAGGGGAAGTCATGTTTGACAAACCTTATAGCTTTCTATGAGGAAATTACTAGGTGGATAGAGTGGTAGACGTGGTTTATCTCGATTTCAGTAAAGCATTTGACACGGTCTCCCACAACATCCTTATAGATAAGATGATCAAGTATGGGTTTCATGATCAGGCAGTGAGGTGGATCAAGAACTGGTTGAAAGGAAGAAGTCAGAGAGTTGTAGTCAATGGGGCATAATCTAGTTGGAGGTCTGTGACTAGTGGAGTCCCTCAGGGGTCGGTACTGGGACCGGTGTTGTTCAATATCTTCATCAATGATTTGGATGAGGGTATAGAATGTACCCTCAGCAAGTTTGCTAATGACACTGACCAGCTGACTGGCTGGAGAGCAGTGTAGGAGAAAGGGACCTGGGGGTCCTGGTAGACAGGATGATGACCATGAACCAGCAATGTGCCCTTGTGGCCAAGAAGGCCAATGGCATCCTGGGGTGCATTAGAAAGGGTGTGGTTAGTAGGTCAAGAGAGGTTCTTCTCCCCCTCTATTCTGCCTTGGTGAGGCCACATCTGGAGTATTGTGCCCAGTTCTGGGCTCCTCAGTTCAAGAAGGACAGGGAAATGCTTGAAAGAGTGCAGGGTAGAGCCACAAAGATGATGAAGGGAGTGGAACATCTCCCTTATGAGGAAAGGCTGAGGGAGCTGGGTCTCTTTAGCTTGGAGAAGAGAAGACTGAGGGGTAACCTCATCAATGTCTACAAATATGTTAAGGGTGAGTGTCAGGAAGATGGAGCCAAGCTTTTTTCAGTGATGACCAGTGATAGGACAAGGGGCAGTGGATGCAAGCTGGAGCATAGGAGGTTCCATGTGAATATCAGAAAAAACTTTTTTACTGTGAGAGTGACAGAGCACCAGGACAGGCTGCCAAGAAAGGCTGTGGAGTCTCCTTCGCTGGAGACATTCAAAAGCTGCCTAGACACATTCCTGTGTGATGTACTCTAGGTGATCCTGCTCTGTCAGGGGGGTTGGACTAGATGATCTTTCCAGGTCCCTTCCAACCCCCAGGATTCAGTGATTCTGTGATCAGGTGGCCTTTAGCACACCCCCACTGCAATGTCACCTGTGCCTGCCTTCCCTTTAATCTTACCTCATAAACTCTCATTTGGCTCATGATCCATCTCCAAGGAGAGCTCTATTCACTCCAGCTGGTCTTAAACATAGAAGGCAACATCCCCAAGTTGTCTTCCCTGCCTGTCCTTCCTAAAGAGTTTATAACCCTCCGTTCTGATGTTCCAGTCATAGAAGCCACCCCATTAGGTCTCTGTGACACCAAAAAGATGGTAGGCCTGAAGGCATGCACGCCATCTCTAACTTCTCTTGTTTATTCCCCATGCTGCATGCATTTGCAGAGTCATTTAAGCTGGGCCTCCACTGAAGATACTCTAGGGGGTATCTCATCTAGCCCCATAGACATGTGAGTGTCTAGGTGCAGAATCAGATTGTTAACTACTCCCTCCTGGATTATGAGGAGATGTTCTGCTCTACATCCTTATCTTCCAGCTCAGGAGGCTGAACACCCTGGGGGTAGATGGTCTGATTATTAAAGACAGAGGTAAAAGAAGGCATTAAGCATCTCAGCCTTTTCCTCAATCTTGGTTGCAATGTTCTCTCCCCACATCCAGTAAGGAATGGAGATCCTCCTTGGCTCTTTTTTTACTGTTGATGCAATTATAAAAGGATCTTTTTGTTATTCCTTATATGAGTGGACAAGCTGAGCCCCAGCTGGGCTTTTGCCTTTCTGATTTTCTCTCTGTACAAACTAACAGGATCTCGGTTCTCCTCTTGAGTTGCCTCTCCCTTCTTCTAAAGGTGGTAGTCTGATGTTGCAAGCCAGTACTGGGGTGCTACCTTTTTTTCCTGAGTCCCAGCAAAACATCCCTGTTCATCCAGGCCGGCCATCTTCCCCACCCTTTAGTTTTACAGCATATGGGGACAGCCTGATCCTGAGCCTTTATGATTTCCTTCTTGAAGAACATTCAGCCTTCCTGCAGCTCTTCTGCCTTTCAG
>NW_009953962.1:394560-408891 GCF_000747805.2 Chaetura pelagica
ACCCTCCAGAAGTCCAAGGTGGAAATTTTGCTACCCCCACTCCTTACATAGCTAAGAACTGAGGACTTAACCATTTTGTTATTGCTAAGCCAAATATGACCACCACATCTCTCACTAGTCCTTCTCTGTGAACAGGAGATCTGGCAAAGCACCTTTCCTGCTAGGCTCACTTACCAGCTGTGTCAGGAAGTTACCTTACACACACATGAGGAACCTCCTAGCTGGCTTGCTCTCTACTGTGCTGTATTTTCCGCAGGCATGTGGTAGGTCGAAGTCCCCCACCAGAACCAGGGCTGATAATTGCAGGACTTCAGGCAGCCACTTGTAGAATACTTCTTCTGCCTCCTTGTCCAGGTTGGGTGATCTATAACAGACTCCCTGCACAGTATCTGCCTTATTTGCCTTTCCCTTCATCCTTACCCAAGAACACTCAACTTTATCATCAATGTAATCAAGCTGTATACAATCAAAACACTCTCTTACATAGAGATCCAGGCCACCACCTTCTGTCTTTGCCTGTCCCTTCTGAAGAGCTTATATCCATTCATTGCAGCATTCCAGTCATGACAGAAGTTTAGATTTACATGCTTACTACGGAGTTGGATGACACCCCTTATACTCTTCCAATTATGAGTGTAATGAGAATTGAAAATACAGATGGGCAAGGAGTAGATCTAGAGATCTAGGGAGCTATGTGCTAAGGATTGTTTCTTCCATATGAAATATTCCCAATTACTTTTCCCAGCTAACTTATATGGGGCAGAGGTTAAAAAATAAATCTTGAGTGATTTATGATTTTAGTTTTGTGTCTAAGCCAAAATATCGCATCCTAATATTTTACAATGCTATGCCCAGAATTTACCTGATATGTAGTGAAAACGCAGAATTGATGAACTGTTTACTAAGCTAAAAAACATAGCAATTGCTTACACCAGTCTACCAAACCAAAGGATTAGATTCATAAAAACAAAGGATAAATTATAAAAGAAAACATTTATGCAATGTTTTTTTACCAATAAGGACCACCTATCTGAAAATGAAGGAAACTGAACAGAAATAAGTCTTTTGGTAATAGTTTTCTTTTTCTTACTTATATTTTTCTAAGTACCATTTAGCCAGTTTTCACACTACAAGTTCATCTGCAAGTTAAACTACAAGTTCAACTGATTATGGATTTGCATTCTTGCTTACTGTTTATTTATTTCATATAGCAAATTTGGGGGGGGGTGGTTATGGACCATAAACAATCTTAATGGAATTGAGTTCTACAGCCTGTCTAGATCTCACTGAATGGCTACACAGCCTTCAGGTGTATCAGCCAATCATACCAGCTTTATATCATCATCCTGAAGATACACTGTATCCCCTCGTCTACATCATTGATGAATATGTTGAATAATATTGGTCCCAATACTGACCCCTGGGAAACACTAGTCACAAGACTCCAAGTGGACTCTGCACCATTGATCACAACCCTCTGGGCTCTATTATTTAGCTAGTTCTTGATCTATCTCACTGTCTGCTCTTCTAACTCACACTTCCTGAGCTTTTCCACTAGCATGTTATGGGGAACAGTGTCAAAAGCTTTGCTGAAGTCGAGGAAGACAACATGCACTGTTCTTCCTGCATCTACCCATTCAGTCACACCATCATAGGAGGCTATCAGATTAGTTAAACATTATTTCCCCTTGGTGAATCCATGCTGGCTACTCCTGATAACCTTCTTTCTTTGCATGTGTTTAGAGACAACCTCTAGAATAAGCTGCTCCATCATCTTTCCAGGGATGGAGGTGAGGCTGACATGTCTGTAGTTGTTCGGGTCCTGTTGCTTGCCCTTCTTGAAGACTGGAGTGACATAAGCTTTCCTCCAGTCCTCAGACACTTCTCCCATTTTACAGGACTTTTAAAAGGTGTTGGAAAGTGGTCTAGTGATGACTTCTGCCAACCTCCACAACACACGTGGGTGCATCCTTTCATAGTCCATGGATTTGAAGATGTCTAGTTTCCTTAACTGATCTTTAATCCAATCTTCTTCTATTAAGGTAAAGTCTTCCTTACGCCTGACTTCTTCTGTGGTCTGGATGGTTTGGGAATCCTGAGGGTCAGCCTTAGTAGTAAAGACTGAAGCAAAGGAGTTAAGTAATTTCACCTTCTCCATATCCTCTGTCACCAGGGCACCTGGTTCATTCAGCAGTGGGTTCACATTTCCTCTGGTCTTCTTTTTACCTTCAATGTACTTGAAGAAGCCTTTCTGGTTGTCCTTGACTTCCCGTGCCATTTTTTATCCTAAGGAGACCTTAGCTTTCCTTGTTGCATCCCTACACACTATGATCACCTTCTTGTATTCTTCCCAAATTGTCAACCCCTTCTTCCATGTTCTGTAAGCTTCTTTCTTTGACTTTAATTTTTTCAGAAGTTCCCTGCTCAGCAATGCAGGTCTCCTGGCTGTCTTACTTAATTTCTTACTCTTCAGGACACTTTGATCTTGAGTCTGGATGAGGTGGTGCTTGAATATTAAACAACTCTCTTGGGACCCCTTTCCTTCTAGTAGCCTATCCCATTGGATTTCTCCAAGCAGTTCCTAGCAAAGGGCAAAGCTAGCTCTTCAGAAATCCAGGACTTTGGCCTCACTAGATGCTCGATACCTGCCACACATGATTCTGAATTCTACCATCTCATGGTCACTATAACCAAGGCTGCCCCCAACCTTAGTGTCTCTTTGTTTGTCAATAGGTCTAGTAGTTCATCTCTCCTTGTTGGTTCCACCACCACTTGAGACATAGAGTTATCATCGATGCACTGGAGAAACCTCCTGGACTGTACCTGCCTGGCTATGTGGTCTTCCCAGCAGATATCAGCGTGATTGAAGTTCCTAATGAGAACAAAAGTTTGTGATTGTAAGGAAAATCTCAGATGCCTGTAGAAGGCCTCATAGCAGCAGACCTCCCTGTGAGATGGGTCTGGCTGGCATAGGGGGCCCTCGGCTCCCTTCAAAGAGAATCTCCCACAACAATGACCTTCCTTTTGTTCTTAGCAGAGGCAGTCCTAATGCATGGAGCAGACTGCCTCAGCAACTTCCCCGGTGGACCTTTGTCAGTAAACTCAGTTATCTGGTTTTCCAGTTCCAGGGCCACATACCTGTTCTGTAAGGGAACCTATGAAGGTGAGGGAAGCCAGGGGGATTTGCCCGCTGTCCTGAGCAGAGATGTGCTTCCAGTTCCCCTCTTCTCTCAGGTCCCCTACCTCTGCCTGGTGACAAGAGCAGAGGATCCTCTACTCCTCATGGACCCTCCATCTTCACGCTTTGTCTCAAGAATGGTAAGGTGTTACTCCAACAATCTATCTCTTTTTCATACTCCTGGATAGTCCTTAATCTTTCCACCTCCCCTTTCATCTCAGCCACTAGGTTGAGTAAATAATTCACCTGGTCACAGTGTACACAGCTGTTGTCTCTGATATCCTCCGATATGAGTGACAGGCTCAAGCATTATCTGCAGCCAGAGACCTGGACAACCATGTCTTTGAGAGGAACCTCTGTCTGGGCTGCCACTGTCCTCCTGGCAATGGTTTTTGCCTGAATAGATTCCATGGCTAGGTCCTCTTCTGGAGAGTGATGACAACTAGCTGAGTTCTTACCTTGAGTCAAGAAGGGGCCTATGGTCTGCTCCGCATGCCCTGCCTGCACAAACTGCCCCACAAACTACCATGCCATGCCTTTCTACCTTGCCACACCCTCTTTGCCTACTCCTGTTCATAGTCCTCCTGATTGCCAGTACTCCATAGGGGCTGCTCTCATACATGAGGGGGTTAGGC
This sequence comes from Chaetura pelagica, assembly GCF_000747805.2. NCBI lineage: Eukaryota > Metazoa > Chordata > Aves > Apodiformes > Apodidae > Chaetura > Chaetura pelagica. Next base: position 398,374 of record NW_009953962.1, read on the forward strand.
TGCCTTCCCTTTGTCCCTACCCATGGTATGTCAGAGCTGCCACTCATAGGAAGCTCACTCCTTACTCTCCAGGGAGGGAGGGGCTCGACCTTCCCCTCTCTCTCTCTCTCTCTCTCTCTAGGCTTCTCTTTCTCTGTTTTGCTGAGGTTTTCATTGCTGTCTAACTACAAGGGGTCCACCAGCATGATCCTCCACTTTGGTGTCCTTAGACTCAGTGGCTTCACCAAAATACTGTACAGGACAAATTCTTTACGACCATTCACAGAATTACAGAATCAAAGAATATTAGGGTTTGGAAGGGACCTTCGAAGACCATAGAGTTTAACACCCTTGCCAGAGCAGGGCCAAAAAAACCCACAACTAGGACAGATCACTCAGAACGACATCCAGGCAGGTCTTGAAAGTCTCCAGAGAAGACTCCACGACCTTTCTGAGGAGCCTGTTCCAGTGCCCCTTGTCCTTTCATAGAGCACAAGTGAAAAGAGCTTGGCCCTGCTTTCTTGATGCCCAGCCCTCATGTATTTATAGACAGTACTTAGATCCCCCCTCAGTCTTCTCCTTCTCTAGACTGAAAAGTACCAGGTCTCTCAGTCTTTCATCATAAGAGAGGTGTTCCAGTCCCTTAATCATCCTTGTAACTCCCTGTTGGACTCTCTCAAGTAGATCCATGTCCCTCTTGAACTGGGGAGCCCAGAACTGCACACAATACTCCAGATGTGGTCTCACTAGGGTGAGTAGAGGGTGAGTAGAACATCATTAGATCTGCTGGACACACTCCTCTGAATGTACCCCAGGATACCATTTGCCTTCTTGGCCGCAAGGACACATTGCTGCCCCATGGATAACTTGTTGACTACCAGGACTCCAAGGTGGTTCTCCATAGGGCTGCTCTCTAGCAGATCACCTCCTAGCCTGTACTGGTGAATTTTGTTGTTCCTTCCCAGGTGCAGGACTCTGTATTTCCTCTTGTTGAACCTCGTAAAGTTAATCCTCGCCCAGCTCTCCAGTCTGTCCAAATCTTGCTGAATGGCCACACAGCCTTCAGGTGAATCAGCCAATCCTCCCAGATTGTGTCATCAGCAAACTTGCTGAGAAGACACTCTGTCCCATCATCAAGGTGTGTTGAACAGGACTGGACTCAGCAATGATCCCTGGGGAACTCCACTAGGTACAGGTCTCCATCAGAACTCTGCACCATTGATCACCACTCTTTGGGCTCTGCTGTGTAGTCAGTTCTTGATCCATCTCACTAACCATTCTTTTAACCCACATATCCTGAGATCACTTGCAAGGATCCTATGGAAGACTGTGTCAAAAGCCTGGCTAAGGTCAAGGTAGACTACATGCACTGGTCTCCCTGCATCTATCCATTTAGTCACAGCAACTTAGAAGGCTATCAGATAAGTCAAGCATGTTTCCCCCTTGGTAAATCCATGCTGGCCACTCCAGATAACCTTCTTATCTTGTATGTGATTCAAGATTACCTCCAAAACGAGCCACTCCATCATTTTTCCAGGAACGGAGGTGAGGCTGACTGGTCTGTAATTTCCTGGATCATCCTTTGTGCCCTTTCTGAAGACTGGAGTGACACTGGCTTTCCTCCAGTACTGAGGCACCTCTCCTGTTTGCAGTGATCTTTCAAAAATGATGGAGAGTGGTAGGGTAATAACATCAGCCAGCTCTCTCAACACTCTGGGGTGAACCCCATCAGGGCCCATGGACTTGTGTATATTCAACTTGCATAAGTGATTACTGACCCACTCTTCATTGAGTAGTGAAGAGTCTTTCCTTTTCCAGGCTTTCTCTCCTATACCCAGGGTCTGAACCTCATAAGGGTTGGTCTTAATGAAGACTGAAGCAAAGAAGGTATTCAGCAACTCTGCCTTCTCTGCATCCTCTGTTACCAGGGCTCCCTCCTCATTCAGCTATGGGCTCACATTTTCCCTATTCTTCACTTTACTACTGATACATTCAAAGAAGCTCTTTTTGTTGTCCTTTACTTCTTTTGCCAATTTAAATTCTAGGAAGGCTTTGGCCTTTCTTGTTGCCTTCCTACATACCCTAACAATATCCCTAGAGTTCTCCCAAGATACAAGTCCCTTCTTCCACGAACTGTGTATTTCTGTCTTCCATGAGATTTTCTTAAGAAAATCCCTGCTTATCCATGCAGGTCGTTTACCACCTGTGCCTGATTTTCTACTTGAAGGAATGCATGTATCTTGGGCAGTTTTGATGGTGGCACCAGCCCCTGAGACGTGCATTGATTTTTCCATCCTCTTGCAGTATTTATTCCTACCACTTGAGGGAGTGATGAAAACACCACCTGCACACCTGAGCCTTCAACTAGTCGTTCCAGTGTCTTGAAGTCCTTTTTAATAGCTTTTGAACTTGCTATGTAATCTTGTCATTACCAACCTGGATGACTAGCAAAGGGTAATAATCCGAGGGCTGCAGCAGAGCAGTTAGTTTCTTTTTAACATCTCTAATCCTAGTCCCAGGGAGGCAGCAGAATTCCCTGTGGGATTAATCTGGTTGGCAAATAGGCCATTCTGTTCCCCACAGAAGAGAGTCACCCACCACAATTACTCTCATTTTCTTTTTAGTTGAAGAAGTCCTAAGGCATGGGGGTGAGTGACTCACTAAATGAATCTTCCTCTCCATCTTCATTTGTTTGGCCCAGAAGTTCCAAAGCCCCATAGATATTTTTGCAAGGGCAACTGGGAGGGCAGGGGAGCCATGAGGATTTTTCTCTTGCTTCTCCAAGGAGGAACCTCTCTCTATCCTCCCTGTTCCATGAGTCTCTCTCTTATGTCTGATGACAGGAGGGGAAGGGATCCATCACTTCTTCCAGAGCCTCTTCCTTCTGCCCTTAGCTTAGTATGTGGCTCCACCCATATATGTCGCTTTCACATTCTCTGATGGTTCTCAACCTTTCTAGCGCTTCCCTCAGTTCAACCACCTGCCTTAGTATGTAATTTATCTGCTCACACTGCACACCAGCAGTGTCACTGGCTCACTCCAACACAAAGGTCAGGCTCAGGCAACCACTGCAGCCAGAGATCTGCATGGCCACATTTGCACAGAAGCTCAGTCTGAGTTTCCACATTCTTTCTCATTGTGGCTTTTAGCCATGTTGTGACCATGATGGTCTTTCTAGCTAAAGGAAACCAACCACTGTTTGCTGTTTCTTACATACTCTCACATCCACCCACTCTAGCCCAGCTGATGCCTCCCTCTGTGAAGGTCGCTGCCACTCTTCCCTCCGTGCTGCTTCAAGTTACTTTGCAAGAGTTTAGGCTACTTGTAGGAATGCCACTTGGAAATGCCAGAGATGTATGCCAAGGAACAAATATTTGTGTCAAAGAGCTAAAAATAAAATCTTGGGATAGTTATTGAATGAACATTTTGTGGTTCCAGTGGTTCCTCCAGGTTGGCAAGCAAACACTGTTAAAAATGTTATACTAATTGTGTGTACCCTCCAGTGTTACTGGAAAAAGTACTCATGCCAGCATAAGAAGTTTCTGAAAAACAGGAATTTATCTATTGATGGATAAAATACATATAGCTACAAATCTCTTAAGTGTTTTTTAACCCCCCCTCATCTCAATAGCTTTAGCATGTTAGGTTTCTCAGCTTACTTTTTCTTTCCATATTTTTTTAACCATTTCCCCTTGGTCATTACCTTATCACTGTAGCTCACTTAATTTTGGTGCATGACACTGAGAGACAGAATACAGAAAAAAAGTACAGTGGTACAAATAATCAGCATTTAGGCATTCTTCAGTAGATTTGCAATTAAAAAGCTCTCTACATGATTGTGATGACTGACCATACCACAAAGAAAAGAAAGCTGTTCACAAGGGTGAATTGAAAACTGGTTCAATGGTCAGTCCCAGAGAGCTCTGATCAATGGAACAGAGAGTAGTTGGCCATCAGTGGTGGATCTGTCAATATTAGCTCTAATATTATTCAACATATTCATTAATGTTTTTTGTGGTGGGGCATACTGTACCCTCAGAAGGTTTGCAGGTTACACAAAACTGGGAGGAGTGCTTGATACACTAGAGAATTGTTCTGTCATGCCAGGGGACATTAAGAGACCAGGAAAATGTGCTGTCAGGAACTTCATTAAGTTGAAGAGGAAGTGTAAAGATCTGGACCAGGTGAGGAATAAGCTCATGCACCAGTGCATGCTGCTGGCTGACCAGTTGGAAAGCAGCCTGGCAGAAAAGGCACAGGGAAGTGGTCCCTATGTTGAACATGAGCCAGCAATGTACCTCTGTGGCAAAGAAGACCAGTGGCGTTCTTGGCTATATCAGACAGAATATTGCCAGATTGTCATAGGAAATGATCCTTCCCCTTTATTGACCACTGGCGAAGGTGCTGGAGTACAGAAGTACTGTGTCCCGTTCTGCATTCTTCAGTACAAAAGCTATACAGAGCTACTAGAAAGAGATCAGCAAAGGACCACTATGATGAATAAAGGATTGGAGTATCTCACATATGAGGAAAGTCTGAGGAACTATTTAGGCTGGAGATAGCTCAGAGGGAATCTCATCTGGAAGGAGGGTTCAAGGAAGACAGAACCAGTCTGTTTTTGTTGGTGACAGGACGAGAAACAATAGTCACAGGATAAAACACAGGACGGTCATGTGAACTTAAGGAAATGTGTTTTCTAGTGTGAGGGTGACCAAGTCCTGGCACAGCTTGCCTGAAGAAATCAATGTGCATCCTTGGAAATATTCAAAAACTGTCTGGTCACAAAAGCTGTCCTGGACAACCAGATCTAAATAACCTTCCTTGAGCAGGAGAGTTGGACAAGATGACCCTCAGTAGTGCTTTCCAACTCCAACCAGTCTGTAATTCTGTATTTCTGATGTTGGTAGTCTTACTTCAAAGCTGCTTTTTTTTTTTTTTTTTTTTTTTTTTTTTTTTTTTTTTTTTAGAAAAAGACAAAGGATTGCTCATGCAGAATTTCTTACCCTTTCTAATATGCTTCAGTAGTGCATCTTTATTAACACTGACAGTTTTAAATTTCGATTATTTGCCACTATATATACACACATTCTTTCATCACTGTGTCAGGTCACTCAGTAGCAGCTAAATGCCCAGTCGGGGGAAAAATACCTTCAAATTTTGATACTAACCTGTTATTAGTATGCTTGCTACACAAGGAAAACCTCTGCAAACTCTCATTGTATTTTATTTTCTGTTTCAATACTCTGAAACTGTTCTTCCATTTTCTGCCTTAATATTTTCCCGTCTTTTTACAAGGCAATTTAAACGTGATGCAGTAAAAAGAGGGGAAAATACTGAAGAAAATTTGAGATGTATAGAGGATGACAACAGTGATTTCAATACTTCAAAATCATTATGTTTCAGGGTAGCCATTTTTCTGATCCTGCTTCATGCTTTGATATAAAGGGCTTTAGTTTTTTGTTACAATTGTATACTTTTCCTTAATAACAAATCACCACAATTTTTTATTTTCTAACTTCAGCTTTTTAGTATTTTATACTTTGATTGGCAAACATTTAAAGTCCATGGTCCATTGCCTGGGCTGCCTAAAAATAAGAAAAGGGTCCAGGGACAAAACACCCTCAGGAAAACTATTGATCTAAAGGTCAAAGTGAAAGACTATTTTGGTATTACAACTTGAATACATGAGTTATTCAAATTATGACATCTTAGTCTCATGTGGAAGAATATAAATCAAAAAGAAATGACAGAATATTAATTCATTCTTTTGACCTGGTTGATGGTGATATGAAGAATTAAAGTACAGTGTAATGTTTTCTTTTTTTTTTCTATAGCCTCTTGGGATCTGATTAGCAGCAAGATGAGCCTAACATGGAACAGATATCAACAGTTATTTTGTCACTATTATCCTTGTTCCCTTTCTCCTCTTCTCTGTTTTTTGTTGTTGTTGTTTGTGTTTAGGTTATTGGTTGGTTTTGGTTTTGTTTCCAGCTACATTAATTTGTCATGTCTTGTCTAAAGTTACACTTTAACATACGTGGAGAAAGGACGCACTTCTTTTCTGTCACACCATGGCTGCCCAATATAGATTATAGCCTGTAGATATTGTCAAATCACAAGCATCTACTAAAACTACAGTAAAAAGGTGTTTATCACAACTAAATCAAGTCAAAAGTGATGACCCCTAGTGCAGTTTCATGCATGGCAACTTACTTTCCTTTCAAAGAGATGGTAGATACCAGCAATAAAGATACAATCTTGTAGCTAGTGTTGATAGTAGGGCTGGGATCTGTTCTATGGATGCATACCTTTACCCTTCAGTTGTTAAGACTACCCTAGTGAAGAAAAGTCAAATCAGTCTGGTGGCAACTATCAAGCACATTAAACACACATTTATATATAAAAGACCAGAGAAATATTAATCTTTTACTTTCAAGGAATTAAACTAGGTTTTCTTTTCAGTTTTTTCAACCTGATGATCTGTTTTCATAAAAATATTTATTACTTGATTTCCATCTTATTTCCTCTTCTCTCAGTGCATGTGGTTTGTGAATGTCTTTTAGACACATCTAATACCGTAGTGAGAGAGATTTCTTCGGATTTCAAAATCTACAGTCCCTCCCACTCCTAGTGATTTTGCTCTTCAGCCACTGTATACCCTGCTTCTAGTTCTTTCAATGTATGCCTGCTTTAAAATGATGGTAAGCTGGCCACCTGCTCTGTAACAGTTCATTAACCTGATTGACAGGCTTTGTGCTAACTGGCTTTCCTACCACAACATCATTCCCCCTCCTTCACATGGCTGTGCCTGTGTCTTGTCAATAGCAGAATTCTTGTTGATTCTGCAGTTTTCACTGAGGTGTAGTGCAGCTACCCACACCATTACAGGTTTAGCAAGGTAAATAGAAGCCTAACTGTGAAATGGTTGAAGCTGATATTTGATTAAAAACCCTAATGTAATATTAACAAGCTTCTTTATAAATGTTATGAAAGTAAGATTTATATAGAGATAGCTGAAAGATTAATTTATTTGATGAGTATCTCCACAATCTTCCACTCTATTCCTAAGAGAGAAAAAGGAATGTGTAACAATAGTCTCCCCAGAATATACACAGGAAAAATGGCAACTCCAATTATCTGGCCAAGAGTATTAATCTAAACAAAACCAATTTTTTTTTAGTTAAAATTACGTGTTGATTCTTAGATTAAGTCAAACAGCAAAGGAAAAAACAATCTGTTAGTGCACTGCAGAATATTGTAACAATGCATGAAATTTGACTGTGGATGTAAGGGCATCTTTACATTAATTTAATTTGTACAGAAATTAGTTAATAGAGAAGATAGTGAGGTAATAATCCTGAACAAATTACAAAGAAATTTATAGGCTCTGGTACTGCTCTAAATAAACTAGGCATTTCAATAATTGTTCCTGAGGCATTCTACCTCTTAAACATGAGCTTTTTAACCACTCTGATTTTCTTGTCTCTCTAAGTATGCAGAATTCTAGTAAGTACTGTTCAAAATACTTCTGTGCTTTTTGTGGTATTCTGTAAGTATAGTGCTGAGCATTTAATTCAGCAAAAAGCTTGCAGTCTCCTATCGGAACTTCAGTGGTAAGGCCTTAAAAAGTCAGGAGTCAGGAATTTAATTAAGGTATTAGATGCAGACTTAACCTAAGTAGAGAATTTTGTTTATTCATTTGTTTTGTTGGTGGTGGGTCTTTTTATGGTTTTTAATGTTTTAGTTTCAGCTTTTCATTCAGTTTGGCTTCTTTATCGTCTTGCTAGCGTGTCAGAGCTTTTTTTCTTATCAAGTAAATTGGTTAAGAATATGTTTTACAAATATGTATGTACTTTTATTTCTCTATTCTATTCAGCTGGCACCTACTCTGAAAAGTACATTTCATAGAATGGGTAGAGTTGAAAGGGACCTTAAAGATGATCAAGATCCAACTACCTTCATGGGCAGGGAGACCTCCCTTTAGATTAGGTTGCTCTTGAATACTTGCAGGGATGGGGCTTCCACAACTTCTCTGGGCAACTTGTTTCAGTGTCTTACCATCCTCATACTGAAGAATTTCCTCCTAGTGTCTAATCTAAATCTTCCTTAATATTTTATCATTCAAAAAATGAGCAAAGCCTTAAACTAGTAAAAATGAGTATATTATACAAATATTAGAACACAAAATATATATAGTCCTTCAAATCAGTTACAGAAGTTAATTCAACCAGTTACACTTTTTCATCAGTAAATATGTTGCAGACAAACACAGTTATATGATACTGGCCTTGGCAAGATTAGATACGCAATTTCATTTATAAGAAAGACTTTTTTTTTTTTTTTTACTTTGGTGTGGGTTCTTTTGGTTTGGTTTGGTTTTTAAGGACATAGGACTGGATGACAAAAAGTAACCTTTTGATAGCTTCATATTCTATTAATTCTTCCTTATTATCCATGTGTATTGATTCTACATGTTGAAAGTACAGATGCATCTAACTAACATCCCAGGATTACCTTCAAAACTTTTGGTCAAGTGAAGGTTCCTGAGTTACTTTTTATTAACATAGTAATTACTATGTGCTAATATATCCAATACTTAAATACTGAAAATAATACTTTTTTTTTTTTTTTTTCAGATAAATTCTACATCTATTATACTTTAGTTATCCCCAACCTCAGCATTCAATATAAACTAATTTTCAGTTTTACGTACCTCAGAACCCAATCTGGGTAGCATCTATGGTGTAACTGACCTACTTGAAAAAATAACTGAAAAAGCCTTAATGAACCTTCTATCTTTCAGAAAGTGTTCTATCTGCAAGGCCGTAAATCCCTTGATTTCCCACTAGCTTGCTACAATCAGCATTCTTACACCACTGTGGCACACACATTTATCAGCACCAGTTAGAAGAAACTGTTTTCTTTTCAATGACTTATATATTCACTAAACTAGAAAGACCAAGGTTCTGCTATTAAACATTCTGTGTAAGAAATGGGGATAGAGACCAAGGGACCATTCTCTATTTGAATAAATCTATATTTTTTACTGGAGTAGGATCTGAAACATGAATATATGTTTAATTTAATGATTTATGTGTGAGCTTGTCCACATCTTTAGTTTGAACTTCCTAGGAGTACTTTAAAGTCATTACAAACATAATATACAGGAGGGATTTATATGCAGTTTCTAAAATAAATATCATCATTTTTATAAATCTTGATTTTCCTTAAATGAAATAAAATGCTCTTGATCTCTCAGTTCACAATAATTCTCCACTGCTGGAATCGACAGGAACAAAATAAGTACTAAAAAAGCAAAAAAAAATCCTTCAAAGTGAAGTGGTCGGGCACACTACTTTCTGTAAGATCTAGCCACCTTAGACTCCTTAGTCCAAACAAACATTGCTGGATATATCAGTGAATAGCCTTTGGTTTAAATTGAGAGCAGAATTTGCACTCATGGTCCCAGAATCACAGCTTAAATAATGACATAACACCAGCAATAATGGCTAGACCTTTTTTCCAATAGAGATCCATCCCTAGTGGCTAAGAATAAAAATAGCCAATTAAAAAAGATAGTTAACAGTGCCTGAATCACTTTGCTTTCTGTCGGTAGCATAAACTCTGTTGTACATAGCATAAGGAGTACTAGAGTACTTCAAGGAAGTTTTGGGCCTTTAACATCTTTCAGATACCTTTTTCTTCCACTTCCATTAATTACAGGTTTTCTCAAAGGGTCTGTTAGAGACATATAGTGCCTCTGACTCCTTATCCTTCTAGGCCTCAAATTTCCAACAAGGCAACTCAATCTTCTTTTCCATTCCGCACACTAACTTCTCCTAAACCATACTGAATAATATAGACTGAACAAATAAAACTAAAGTCAAAGGATGACTGTCAGGGAGCAAGTAAGATCAACACTTGTCATTATAACCTGTGCAATGAAAACACACTAACTACTGACCACTATTCCAGGAACCACGTGTTTGACAGCTGGTGGCATCCTTTCCTCCTGATTTCTCTAAGAGACAGCTATCTGTTCCCCTTGTTTGAAACATAATATTTGATCTTCACGTACATGTCCTGCATAAATCCATTCTAAAAGAAGCACTGCATAAAGCTGAGATGCTATCCAATGCCAAATATTTCTGTGGCTGTCTTTTCTTTTTTAAAGTAGGGTATGTCTCAGGCAATTTAGTAAATAACTCTAGAAAGAGCAAGGGGGGAGGAAAAGTTTAGAAAGGAAGAATGGATGAAAAGAAGAAAAGAAAAGAAAAGAAAAGAAAAGAAAAGAAAAGAAAAGAAAAGAAAAGAAAAGAAAAGAAAAAGAAAAGAAAAGAAAAGAAAAGAAAAGAAAAGAAAAGAAAAGAAAAGAAAAGAAAAGAAAAGAAAAGAAAAGAAAAGAAAAGAAAAGAAAAGAAAAGAAAAAGATATCCTCAATTAAGACATCATCTAAATAGAATCCTTACTGTGAGTATTCTGCTTTTTTTTTTTTTTTTTTTTTTTTTTGTAAAAGGTTTTCAAAACCCCAATGAATTG
>NW_009953962.1:408902-433210 GCF_000747805.2 Chaetura pelagica
TCATCTATATAGAAACCTTTGTGTGTGTATTCTTTTTTTTTTTTTTTTTTTTTTTTTTTTGCGTAAATGGTTTACAAAACCCAAGTGAATTGAAACCTTATAATTAAATACATCTAGACTAGCCAAAGGCAAGGAAAAAATAGAGTTAGGCAATCCCTTACGTCTTGACTATTTTATAAGCATAAATGCTGGGTATTAACTGTGTATATATGTTAAAAGCTATATGGGGAACTAATATTTAATCAGCCTGTGCATTAAATATTAAAACTGAATGTGATATCACATAATATGCTCTAACCAACTCCAAAAACCTAATAGATAGTAGCTTATCTAACAGAAATGGGCTCCTCATTTAAAATATATATTGAAACAGATATCTGAATCAAACAAGATTTGTACAATTTTTATTAGATATCGTGCAGGTATAAAGAATGTGGGAAGGCTGGAACTCATAACTTAATAATCCAGATAAAACCATTATAATTTGCTGAGCCTCCGTACTAGAAAAGGATGATGATGATGATGATGATGACAATGAAATGAATGGGAAGAGAAGGTGAATGACTTTGGTTAGAGCACTTATTACTGCCTGGTGAAAGGTTAGCATAATATTCAAAACATTCATTTAAGTGTGTAGCAATATTCTTTTTGCAAGGAAATAAATTTCAAGATAAATGGCCAGTGAATCAATACATGCTCCAGTTTGTGGCCTGAGAGTTCATTTATCATGAACCATTTATCTCCTCACACTCTCCCGTAAAAAACAGCTTAATTAAATTTCCTGTAGACTTCTTAGGTTGTGGTGTTATCAGCATACACTAACAAATCACAAACACTGATGGAAATGTATATCTGTAAGCACACTTAAAGGTAGTCAGAAATAAGTCATTATTTTATTGTGTCTAAACTAACCTTAATAAATAAACAGAATTAATAATGTATTAATAGACTGCAGTTTTAACAGCATACACTGAGGAATTATATTAGAAAATTTTCATAGCAACGCTTAAGCAGTTAATATTTCCGCAATCAAGGAATGAATGTTCAGCAGTGTCTGTACTGTTTCTTCACAGAAAGTTTTTTTTTTAGGAGACCTTATTTAGGGGATTTAAGAAGTTTGTTTTCCATTTATTACATCTAAAACCTACAAAGATATTTTGAGAATTTAGTGTTCTTGTTCTCCATTAAAACTTCACCAAATAAAGAAAAACTGTAGCTTAACCAGCAAAGAAGACTGTCCTGTCTGTATGTCTTTTAACACAAATGTCAGAAGCAAAATTACTAGCAAAGGTGATTGTAGCAAAAAACTTTCAGTAGCTGGAAAACAAAAGGCATTAAACTTTCATATCTACCTATATAACACAGAAGAATTGAGGTGAAGCACTTCTATATCAGACTTAGATCAGTAACCATGATTATTGAAATACTGCGTTTTCCAAAACAAAAGGACTTTCTGTCAGCCTTCATTGTCTGTAGTTGCTTTTAAAGCAATAAATGCATTTCAGCTTGATGATGTGGTAAGACTCAAAAAAACACTTGGAAAAAGTTTATGCAGTGATAAATGCACCTATCAAATACGGAAAAATCAAGGTTATTTAACTGCTCTTCCTAAAAAAGATATGATTGACAACTACATATTAGAATCATGTACTTTATATTGATGACAATATGATGTTCTGGGAAGTATGCTCATTCTTTCTTCTGTACATACTTCCAGAGTATCTAATTTTTTATATTTTTTTTTCTGTTTAAAAAATACATGAACATTCACTTTTTCAAATTTTCAAAGAGCCCCATTTTCTGAAAAAAAACTGCTACAACAATAAATACAGTGCACTTTTTCATCTGAAGTCAGAACAAGTTCTATCTAATCTTGTAGTTCTTTCAGGATTATGAAATTCACACAGCTGTGTATATAGTTAACACATTTTGGTAGGACCCAACATGATGGCATTGACTGTATAATTGCAAGCAGAATAATTTCCTACAGATGTAGAAATGATGGGGGTTACAAAATGATGATTTGAAGAAGATTATAGTGGTCTTACTTTAATTTTGTTTGTATGCTAGAATAAATAAATGAGCTACAGTTACTTTTTTTTTTTTTTTTTTTTTTTTTTTTTTCTCTTCTGAAAGGCTAGCTCTTTCATGAAAACATTATCTTCTTTATATTATGGCAAGAAGTAGGACAAAATTTCCTAGAGGGAAACATACTCTCCAAAGAAATGTTTGTTCCTCAGAAAAAGCAGAAGCAAATACAAAGAAGCCTCAAAGGATACCATATGTTTTACCATCTTCTTAGAAACATGAAGGAAACATGTTTTATCATACTCAGGAGGTGACCTGAAGGTTGAATGTGTGGTTGCATTGGTAAAATAAGCCCAGATTATACTAATGATGCAAATTTAAGGTTCCTTGCAATAAGAGTTCTCAACACAAAACTCAATAGTGCTAGGTGATTCTAATTTTTCTTGTATAGGGTTAAGGGGGATTTTGACTTTCAAATAATTTCACTGCTATTTGTGAACTACTGTGAAATAGTGTCAAACACAATGCATGGAACCAGCCTTTTGGGGTTTTTTGGATTGTGGACAGTGGTATTACTCTTTATGGATCAATCCATTGATTAACTGGTTGACGATTTAACCAGTTTTTTTGTTTTGGTTTGTTGTGGAGTTTTTTACTTCTTTTTGTGTGTGTGTGTGTTTTGTTGTTTTTTGGGGTGTTTTTTTGTTTGTTTGGTTGGTTTTGGTTTTTTGTAGGATACATTTTTACCCATAGTCCTACGCTGTTTCACTGTCTCAGTGATACAGCTCTAGTTAGCTAGTTGTGAGATATTTAATAAGACAAGTCTGGCTTTCTCATTTAAAATGCATTAAGACAACCATTTGGCCTGAGGCTTTGGGAACAGAGAGTGCATGTGCTCAGTGCAGAACCAAGAAGCAGGTTTTCTTAGGACAAAAGGAGTGATTCACTTAGGTAATTTTGTCACTTTTGGTGTTTGAGCTATCTCACTGGATATCCCTGTGCAACTTGAGTTGTGTCAGGGAGACATGGCAACTGCACTGCATTGTTGATAAACATCTTGGCCAGTCATTTAAATACCAAAATTTCACTGCCCTACTAAAAATATTCCTATATATTATACTGGTCTCTTAAATTATCTGTCACATGTCACCATACAACACTAAGCAGATATAAATCCATTTTTTAAGGAGGAGTATGAATTCTTAACAGCAGCAAGCATTTGTAGATTTTTGTAAGAACACTTGAGTCATGGATGTTGCAAAGATTACTTGAAACATCAATGTAATGTTCTATTGCTATTAAAGAGTGTCCTCTGGAAACAAGATAATGTTTGCAATTTTTTTTTTACTTTACTCGTTTCTGATTTCTGATACATCATCATTTTTTACAGTAACAGACAGATTGAGATCTAGTATACATGGTTCTTGGTGAGGAAAGCTTTGGCTAAAGGGTCTGCGAAACATCACACAAGCCTGACAATCTGTTACTTTGTTATTGAATTGTATCCTGCATCTAACTTCCTTTATTTATGACTAGGACACACCATCACTTACATGACAAGCAACAAACTTATATTTCTTTATATTTTTAGAATTAAGATAATGTTAAAAGGAGATCCACTATTCTTGAAATATAGACAGGAAGGAGGAAAAGTATCAATGTGCTTTCTAGTGGAGACCACTTAAAAGAAAAAGAATTCCTACATATGAAATATAAAAAAATATATATCTTATTTAGTTCAGATTATGTGTTTTTCTTCTTTTGTCCCCTTCATTTTAATATCATTTTGATTTTGTTTAGTTGGTAGGTGTAGTTCACAAGGCAGGAACATTTCAGTAAGGCTGTGAATACCACCCTCAGAGTTCACACTAACTACACAAACAACAAAGAGCCCAAGCAATCTTTAATCTTGCAGACAAAGGAATAATGAGAAGTTGAACAAACAGAATCAAGAGCAATGCAAAGTGGAAATAAAGTGTAATTTTTAACAGTAAGAATAATTAGCTGTTAGAATAGCTCACCATGAAGAAATCGGATTACCACCGCTGGAACTCTTTGAAGGGGTGTTTATCAAGCAACAATTATCAGACTCAATAAAGAGATTACTTGAATTTTTCTGTGAAATCTTATTCTAAATGAACACACTCTTTAACCCTATTGATAATATGACAGTGTCATTTTTTATCTAGTACTGAAGTATGATGGAAGCCAGGTTTCTTACAGAATCATAGAGTCACAGAATATTAGGGGTTGGAAGGGACCTCTGGAGATGGAGTCCAACTGCCCCTTAGATTTATCTTGTCGGTGAAAATATGTTTTGAGAGGAGAGGGAGGAGCAAATGTAGTGTTTAGCTACTTATACTCTTGACAGATAATGAAATCTATCTACCACCTGGAAATTCTAGTCAAAAAGTCATTACACTTCTGCTAAAAAAAAAAAAAAAAATTAAAAAAAAAAATCACTGCCTTTTTTTTTTTTTTCTTCATTTCACTGTGTTTTTTTGTTTGGTTTTTTGTTTGTTTGTTTGTTTAGAATTTTTGAAAACACTTGTTTTTGACAATTCCATTTCAGGGCTTCATTAGTTGTCTGTAAATATTAGCAACCTAAATATTTTGTGAAGAGTATGTCTATATGTTTTAGGGCCACAGAATGGATACATTGATGTTTCCAATAGAATTATTTTTTTCACCCTTTAATATCTGTAATGTTTAGATGGTCCACAGTGTTGTACATAACACTTCTACTTGATGAATACTGTGTATTCCTCTGAGCAACTTCCTGATTCTTCATCAGCAAAGAGAAAGTCAATTTACTTGGCTCAATGGATTAAATCAAAACTTGTCCTTCAAAGAAAGAATCAGCTCAGGGATAAGAAAAGTTGTGATACGATGCACATCAGATGAAAAAGAAAATATTTTTGCCTTTGCTATTATTGGCACAGTAGTCTATTATTATAGATGCCTTATTTAACAATGCTTTCTTCAGATTTTGTTGAGTAAGATGCTTTTTGACTGTTGCACATCCAGCTTACAGTGAGTGGAGAAACAATTGACATGTTGTCAATAATTCTTTTGGAGAACACCACACTGGGAATGTAAATATGAGTCTCAGTCTGTGCACAAAGATTTCCTCAGTGTGTACACCCCTTTCCTAGCTGTGTGGAAGAATGCAACTGTCAAACTAGCTGTAAGTAAATAGTTCTTTAACAAAACAAAAGCACACAGACATTATCTCAGAGGTATCTCACAAAATTAGAGTGCAGCATAGGACACAGTCTCAAGTTCTGCTCTGATAGATGTGAGTAAGAGGCATTTTGCCAACATGTATTTGTGTTCAAAAGACCCGTAAGTGCATCACAAGCCCCATAGTGGCCACTGAAAGACTCAGACCAACTATGCAATATTGAAAGTAAAAAGGGAAAAAACAAGAAAGGGAAGAAAAACATGAAAAACTGGACCACATATGCTGGGAAAGCAAAGGCATTTTAAACTACCCTGTTCATGTCTGGTTTTGTTGTTTTTTTTTAAACAAAGATTAATAAATAAATAATTAAATACAGAGAATACGGTAAAACACTTCTCAAACTAAACAGAAGTTAAAACTTAAAAAAAATGCTGTCTATTAATGAGATCTTCTGAAGTACAACAAAAGTGAGATTAGAAACCTAATGAAATGGCGTATGTATATCTATTGCTAGACGTAGATAAAGATATATGGCAAGCTGGAACTGCTGTTTCAGACTACTCGTTATGTATTTTTGTACTGTACATTCCTCTTCACTAGGTGTTTTACTATGTGCTGGATACCTCAGCTTGCAGCTGTGAAGTGTTTGCCTGGTTATCCTGTTTAAGAATTTTACATACATATAATGAATTAAATTTTTACAAAGACATGGTGTTAGACAAGCGACATATGTTTGAAGCTATAGACAGGAGAAAACAAAAGAAGTTTTTAAAAAAAACAACTAACAAGAAGAAACCCTTTATGATGCTGGATGTAACATCAGCTGGAGACCCTGCAGGTTGTCTTTGAAAACCTCCAAGAAAATGCTACACAGATGTGGCAGGATGAAACAAGGTAATGAGAAGGGGCAGGAAAAAAAATATATATATTATGCCATTTCTCTTTTGCCTGGCAAAGGTGAAATGCTGCAGAATTTTTGTATCTCATAAATTTATTTCCACTGTATTTTGTAAGGGAAATCCCAAATATAGTCCTGCATTTGAGAAAGAAATAAAATCTGCACTAACTTTAAGGTCTGTTGCAGTATTTCCTCTGATAAGTAATTTATTAATTTGTATGGTTTAATTCACTTCAAAAAGTCTTGTTTTGTTTAGCAAATATGTAGAGGAGAAGGATTTGGCCAGTAAATGGGGTGAACGTGGAGCATATAGAAACGCAGGAACTGCATTTTTGTCCCCAAAACAAGAGCAAACTATGCTTTTTACAGTGTTGAAAACTACAAGGAAAATTTTCACTTAAGAAACATTTAGAAGGTATTTCTGAAGATTTCTGACATAGTGACCCATGAGAGAAAACTGAGCTGAAAAGGCCAGTTTACAGTATTTGTTGATACTTGAAGGATTTATCTGTCCTTTGGCTAACCCTGAGCCTTGCTAACCTGAAGTTTGGGTAATTGGGCTTCCCAAACAAGAGAAAACTCAGATTCAAAAGGTAACCTTAAGAGAATGAATTAACAAATGTAGCTTTTGTCTTTTTCGTCTCTCTACCATGGAGTGAGTAGAGACTGTGAAGTATCTTTGTTATGGCCAGATACACTCTGCTTTCAGAACTACAGATTTCTAGAGACCTATATATCATTCATATGCACAACATTATGAAGGTGGATGAAATTGAATAGCTACAGGAGAAACAGATGTATGCATACTTCCCTGCAACTTACTTCCCTGCTACTTCTGCACCCAGTCAAATTGAAAAAAATCTTGCTAAAATTATACTGAGTACTTTTCTTCATAAAGTGAGAAGAGATGGAATTGAGCTATCAATGAATTGAGGAAGTATGTGATTTATAGTTTCTTTGACTTCAGAGAAACTTCAAAAAAGTTTCTTCATTTTGATGCATACAGGACATGCCAGCTACACCTGGTCACACATACTTGGCTGTTCTGGTGGTGTGACCATGCAAAGGTCAGACTTCCCTGTTGCATTTTCTGGGATTTCTAGATTTTATTTTTAAAAAGTAAGATGAGTACAATATGCTGTGGTATGGTGGCTGTGCAAGGCCAAAGAAAAAACCACTCAGAGAACTAAACACAATTTAATCTTTTTGTCACCATTTGACTCAGGTTTGTAAAAAATGCTCTCGATCCCCTCCCCCTCCCACCTAGGTAGGAAAGGAGAGAGAGGAAAAGAGAGAGACTTTGCTGGACTGAAAACTGAACTACACAGCTTTAATTAAACAACAATGATAAAAGAAAATCTATACAATTATATACAAATATGTTCAGATACATGCAAAATCTTCTCACTTCCCCTGACCCCCAGCAACTCCCACAGCATCTCCTGAGCTGCGAACAGTCCAGAAAAATCCCAGAGCTGCTGCTGGAGAAAGCACAGAGGGATGAGGGTCAGGAGAGCTCGGGACTGCGGATCGATGGTGATGGATGGAGTCCTCCCTGGACACTGGCCATGGATGGAAGACAAGGGAAGAAGAAGCAGGAAGGAAGTTGTCTTCTGTGATCTCTGACCTTCCTCTGAGCTTACGTAGATATATGGAATGGAATATCTCTGGCCAGTTTTGCTGTCTGTCTAACTCAGCCTCCTATGAGGGGGTCACAGATCTCCCCATAGTGTCTGAGCTGGCAGAGTAAAGATGTGACCTTGAAGACCCAGCAGTTAGAAAAACATTCCACTCTTATCAGTTATTAGTTAGAACCCACTGGTGCTAGTTAAAAGAAAGCTTACTGAAGGGAAAAAAAAAAATCAATAAAAGAAAAATTGTCTTCATTCTGGCTCACTTTTCATCAGTATATTATAAAATGTAGCACCATAACATATGTTCTTCTTCTAAACTGGTTTAAAAACAAAACAAAACAAAACACATCAACAAAACCACGATTAATTTTCATGTTCTTTGAGTTTACAGATAAACAATGAAAAGCATTTTATAAAATGTTAGACATTATAGCCATAGGTCTTGGAGGATTTTACATACTTTTCCAGGAAGATCTACTTGCACAAAGCAGTGCTAGTTTATCATCATACAATTTCTTCATCTGTTTATATACCAGGGTATGCAATACATTTATTTATACCCACTGCTCTTACATATATCCAGACTGAAACTGATGTCATCTATTGGAGAACAACTAAGTATTAGGCAAAGACATCCTATAATTTTGTGATCAGTATCTTATATGCTAGTCTTGCAGAGTCCTACCTTGACCTGCTGTGACTTCCATCCAGAGCATTTTTATGTCTCTGTGTCCTGTTTACTTGGCTTTTTCTTTGCAATTTGGTCCTAGCTTTATACTTAAACCTCTAGCTCTCCCTTGCCCTCTTGTGATATCATCAGGGAACTATGGATAGAGATGAAGAAAACACATGATCCAGGCCATGCCTTAGCTCTTCTTCTGTACTTTTCCAAACAAAGTTTCTTCCTGAGTCTCAAAGTTCCATAAGCCAGGCTACACAGTATGTATCTGACTCTCATATGTGATGGTGTACTTAGGGACCACTAATGACTGAGAGTCATCGTATGAAAATACTGTAATGTAGGATCGATATATATGTAATTTAATGATTTTGAATATCTACAGGATTGTCAAAGCTTGTACATTCAAATAGATATTCTTTCACCACTACAAATACTTTGTAGTTCTCCACAAATTGATCTGCATTTTTATTTTTCTTGACACAGTGACTATGACAAGTGAAACCTTCCTTGACAGCACTGATTTTCAGAAAAGGAAACAACAAATACTCACAAATACTATCCAAGGAAGAAAACCATATTTAGAGTGGCAATTACTGTAAAAGAATACTTCCTTTCAAAGACAGTGATCATTGAAATAAGTAACAGCAGACAGTCTACCCTCCTAAAATTAGATTGGTTTGGAGATGTTGTAGCAAGAACACAACTGCTTAAGAGTATGCGCTTTTTTGCCTTTTTTTTTTTTTTTTTCTGTTACGAGATCTTGGCAAAACTTGATGTTTGGCTTTGCAGGTTCTGCACAAATGTTTATTCAGTTTTAGCCATATAGATTTGTGCCTTCCTCCTCATTTTTTGCTTTGAATTTCAAGTTCAAACAAATGCAGACTCTCAAAGTAAAATTTCTGAATTGCACCTGGTTTAGTGTTGAAACCTTGAAAATCTGCATATTTCACATCATGCAGAATCATAATGTGACCCAATTTCAATACAATAAATTAACATAAAGTAAAGTGTTTTTGTTTTGTTTTGTTTTCTCCTTGCAATATAAAGATTATGCAGAAGCACATTCTTGATTAATCTATAGAGCTCAGTAGCATGTGGACCGTCCTCTCTTTTCAACATCCTAACATTTTTCAGCGCAGGGTTAGCCTTCTTCCTTTCAATAAGTGATTTGCTTTTTCCATTCAATGATTTGAGGTTACAGTAGCTGAACAGTGGAAATGCTATGGGCCTCATTATTTATTTTGACAAGCCTCATTGATCTCAATGTTACGTGGCCATTAATTGCTAGTAATATCTCCTAATCCAGGTGTAATTGATTAGCAATTAGAGCTATTTTTCTGTTTGGTTTAAGAAACTACCCATCCACATAAGAAAGCTGTGATATCATTAATTCTACTCTGCTGCTTTAAAGAAAATTAATAATCAATTTTCCTTCTGCTCTCTTTAATTTAAAATGAAACAAGGACAAAATAGTCTATTTATCATTGAAGGGAAATTATGTGATAAAACAGCTTCTTAAGCATTATTTGGGGGGAAAAAAATAATTAAAAAATTAAAAAAAGATAAACAAGTAAGTATCAGTGTACTTTAAATCAACTGAAGAATCAATTATGCAGAAGACTGCAAGTGCCCTCCTCATTCCCATTCCTCATTCACACCTTCCTAGCAATTGTATTGATCCCAGAAGCATATCTCTAAAGAAAAGGCTTCGGGAATAATTATGTTCACTGTTGACCTTAGGGGACCAATACTGAAGACAAGTCTTCCCAATTGCCAGCAATATCTAGTACAAAAACATATGTTCAGACTCAGTGCCTTAATGATGTAGCAGCCTTTAGGAAAGCTGATTTCAGTATGAGCATTTGGGCTGGAAACTGTACAATAGATAGATTTGGGAACAGCTTTGCAAGCAGAGGATGGTGTCATTTTATCACTGTGTGAGTTTCATGTCTGCAACACATCAAGGAGACTAGTAATAATCTGATACTTATTATATGAAAAACTTGTGCACTAATGTCTGAAGACTGATTAGAAAATAAATATTAACCTACTCGACATACTGCCATCTTTGTGAATTTTATTTTTTTAAAATTCATTTTTCCTTTTTGATACTTTACTGATGTCTTCTGTTTATGCCAAGCCCTGCAGATCTTCCATGGAATTGGAACCTCTGTACCTGTTTTGATAGGAATAGAGTTTACACAACCGTCTGTAGCTAGCGAAGCTCCGTGCTAATTAGTGAATCACATCGTTAATACCGCAAACCTGGCGATGAGAGGAAAACTGCATACCATGCTGCCCCCTGCTGGAGTACAACAAGCTCATTGTCATGTATGTCTGACATTTAAGTAGATGTCCGCTACGTATAAAAAAACAAACAAACCACTCAACAGTGGTATGTATGAATTTACAATTCTTTATTTTTATATCCTTTTGGCTTGTACATTCTTAAATGTCTTATTAATACCTAACTTCCTAA
The DNA here is from genome assembly GCF_000747805.2 of Chaetura pelagica. Lineage (NCBI taxonomy): Eukaryota > Metazoa > Chordata > Aves > Apodiformes > Apodidae > Chaetura > Chaetura pelagica. The sequence continues at coordinate 419,808 of NW_009953962.1, forward strand.
TTGCAGGGTTGGTTGATGTCAAAGTATAGCCTGGCTTCTGTAGCTGTATGATATAGGTTAAAAATGAAATCCATATTTTCATGCTGAAATAATGTTCTTTTTTTTTATTATTTTTTATTTTATTCCGTGAGATAAGAAAAGCTTATCTACAGAAAACTGATTAGTTCTCCCCATAGGAAAAAACAAAACAAAACAAAACAAAACAAAAACAAACAAAAAAACCAAAACAGTGTACTCTTTCCAATGTTAATAAAAATAATGAATGCTTAGCATAAGATTCTATACATAGCATATATAATAGTGAATAGTATCCTTAAGATACTTACTGTGCTATTGATTTTCTGAAGGCACGGATACCAAGCGTTACTGGGTAGAGACAATGATCTAAAATCAATTGCTGGCTAAAATTCACTTATTGCTCACATATTAAGTACTCCCAGAGAGAGACTATTCCTGGAGGAAAAGGCTTATACTCTAAGAAATCACTAACATATTTAAATTTTACTTTCTTTAATTTCTTCTTTCTTTAACTTCTGCTCTAATAATATTCTGAAACTAAATATATAATAATAATTACTTAACCTTCCCACACTTCTCATATACGTGTTTAGTCAAAAGCTTAATCCAAGGTTGGTGCAAATTTCTGATATTTTAACTTATAAGTAGGCTGTATGTCTATTCTAGAAACAAGAAGAATAGTGAAGAAGAAAGATAATCATTAGGTGGAACAGGCTGTAGTTTATCTCAATTTCCAAATGCTGCCAAAACCATCCTGAAAATAGCTTGAGCTAAACAATGATGCAATATCTCCTAAGACAAGAGCACAGAAGACAAAGAAATGAGCAGAGACCATAAATTTGAACAATTGTTGGAAAATACACTTCATAGCAGTCTGATCTCAGGGTAGGGAGAGAGGCACTCATGGCCTTTACATGTTGTATACAGCTTTCCTGGCCACTTGCAGTCTCACTGGCATGCACCCTTATTCACCCAGAGCTAGTCTATGAGAATAGCCTTTGGAAACACAGTATGGTGCAGCAGCTATTAATTTTCATCCATCTACCACTCATTTGTTCAGAGATAACACACCTCAAAATTTGAGTTAGATCTTAAGAGGCAACACACTGATTCCAGTTTATTCCTAAAGGCTCACCACTTTGACACATACCAAAGTGTGACTTAGCAGGCTATGCCAGCTCTTCGTGCTTCCCTTTAACTTGTGCCCATCTGTTTCCTTCCACTTTGCTTAGTGTAGGGGAACATATGGCCCTAAGTGCCTAACTCTGATTTCTTGCCACACCTTCAATTACATTGCCATATGTTCTAGTATCATATTGTAATTGCTGATAGCTACTGCTAGAAATACAAAAGGGGCATTTCACAAGCCAAAAGTCTACTTCTGCTATATAATAAAGCAGAAACAGTTGTCACTGTACCATCCTCAGATAATCTCCTGACTTGCTCTGCACACAATGCTTCTGTGATTTTATGCCTTTAAAATTGTGCAACAATTCTTTGCTCATTATTTCTCTCTTCATCACTTTCAAACAAGCAAAAGAAACACTATTTTTACATTGTTCTGTTACTTTGGGTTATCTCTGAACCCCACTTTTCTCCATAGGAACCTCTCTGGTTCCCTGTTACTAGGGAGTCTATGCATCACAGGGATCAGAGAACAATGCAACGATTTAATTTGATTTCATATTCTAGGGGATGCTTTGCTGATTTAACTTCATTAAATTGCTGCCTAACTGCAAAGAGTGAAAACCCACTGTTTTTGCCATAGTAAGTAGGGCAGTACTCCCTGTGATATTTTTGCATTGCAAGCATACAGTTGCAATTTAGAAAATCTACTGGAAGTATGTTTGTTTAATGTGCAAGCACTCTGGATTTCTGTTATTCATGGTGACAATATAAAAGCTTCCACCTCCTCTAACTCATGTTTGTTGCTGTCTGGCTTTTTTTTTTTTCCTTTTTATTTTCTGGTTTTTGTTTGGTTTGGTTTATTTATTTATTTATTTATTTATTTTCCTTATGAATTTTAATGACTGCCAGCACAATTTAATTAAACATGGAAAATGAAGGCATCTTAAAAATTAAACTATAACCCTAGAAAAGTTCTATGCATGGATGCCAGAATACAAACTCAGTTGCGGTATTACAGTGACCACACAGAACAGGTGACAATCAAAAAAGGAGTTACTTGGAGCACAAATTAATCAATATGTAACCAGCATTACATTATTTAATTTTTAAACAGTGGTTCATGAAAAACAGTTGTTTGCAGAGGAACGCATATACCAGTTTCAGCATTCATCTATCTTAATACAGCGCGGGTGGATAAAAAGCAAAGGATAATCTACTTCGTAATAGGCCTTGCTTTCTAGATTCTTTGATGACATGAGCCACCATGGGTGCCACACAGTAACTGACAAAACTGTGCAGTTCCTAAGAGACTTCCATGAGACATTTTCTCTTGATACAAGTGAAACAAAATTTTCTAGAACTCAGTGCTACTGCTTTAAAAATAGGGTTTCCGGATTATATTTTCACTTACACCTAGATGATGATGGAAGGGGAGAAAAGATTTTTATGACAACTGAGAATTTTTTATTTCTTAACAGGGATGGCTACATTTTTCCCATGGCCTAGGTAGTGTGTGTTTCATTATGTATTGCCTGAGAAACTTTTCTGCTCATGCAGAAAATTGAGAGCAAACACGACTCAGCATGAGTAGGAAGGAGACATTGAAGTAATTCAGATTTTTCCCCAAATCTCTATCTTACAGACACTGTATATCCTAAATTACAGTGAAGCTTCCTTACCAGAAGGTTCTGGGCATAGAAAATAAAGTTCTGCTGTGTGATGTTTGTGAAGACCCAGATCTCACAACACTGGAGACAATAGATTTGCTTGGCCCATCATAACTGGGAAAGGATGCATCAATCTTCCCCTTGAAGCATCAAGCTGGAGTGTCAAATTTGGCTTAAAATTTATTCCACAGCTACAAACAGATTATGAAGTCTAGCAGCAAAATCACTATTACCCAGTATACCTAAGTAAATGCAGTGCTCATTTTGCATCCAGTAGTTGCATATGGTAGTACCTGAAGGAAGGAGACCTGGAAGACTGCTAAAAAGGGAAATCTATAATGTGAAGAAGAAAAGGGAAAATGTAGCTCACAGAGTCTTTATCCAACAAAATAGGCAGATGGATTCTCTTTTTACTCAGGACTTATTCCTAAGTAATTCCAGGCAATCCTAAAGCAAATGATCCTCTGACCGCATTTGATTAAACCAGTAAAAAAATATGTAACATCTCCTCAATATTATTTTTGTTAAGAATAAAATCAAATAAAGTAAAAATAAAATACTTCAGTTAACGCAACTCAGAGCAACATCATTTGTCTCCTTTTTGCGTCCTCAGAAAATAACCTTTTTGTGGCAGTTGGTTTGCTTTTATTTATTCTGGATGCCAAATGAAAAAGGACACTGATCTTTGTTGTATTCTTTGTGCACGGTAAAAATACCTGTGAATTCATATTGGATAGAAGACTGTCAGCTTTCTGTTCCATCGGCTCCAAAGAAAATGCAATGGTATGATATAACATGTAGCAAATGCATTCAGTATCAGACAAAAGTTAATTTATTATTGCAAGAACATTTAATAACATCTGGGCAAATCTTGCACACTTGTGATCTTTCGGAGTTTGATCATTTTACTCTAAGTATCCTCATAAATTTTGTGTTGTATACAAGGATACCTAAGACAAAAATATAGTAAGGTAAATATGTTACCTAGAAATATGCATCGTTAACAATTGTACCCTCCAGGTAAGATGATACAATTATTTAAAATTATTTAAAATTATTTATTATTACACAAGTCATCTTCAGCTTTTACAATATCAGTATTTAGATAAGTTATTTAAACTAGATCTATTTCATTATAATTTACCTTTTTTAATTAATTGGATGTTTTGCTTTTTTTTTCTCACAAGGAAAAGTCTTACTGTAATCTTTTACTCTAATTTGAAGTGGCTCTTGGGCAACATGTAAATTCAGCTTCTGTGTTGCACAGTAGCTTATGTGTGGGATCTCAAGCTCAGGCCATTTTCTTGATTGCCTAAAATTCAGTACATTTTGTACAAGTAAAATAAAAACATCTGGAACTTTTAACCTGACATAGTAAAGTCAGTGCTTCTTGGCTGCAGAATTACTTTCCTTTAGGGATTCAAAATACAGTGTATTTTACAGCGTTGAAAATTAAGCTAAAACTTATTTAATTAGCTGCACATTTAATTAACTTCTATTTTTTCCATTGGTGTTAGATTTGGTGGGCATCTGTGGAGAGCAGTACTGCTTAGAGTGCTCTAGAGTGCCTGTATTGAGGAAATATTTAAAACAAAGGAATGATTTACTATCCTTTATCTACGAAATTCCACTTGGCAAGAAAGCAACAGAGGAGACAGAGAAAAATACATTAAAGGACATGGACAGAATTGCATTCAAGAAAGGCTGGAGACAGGCATGCCCTCTTCTATATAGAACTACTTTCGGACAAAATATTTGCCTTATTTTCCCAAATGGAAATGGAAATATTGAAAAAAATTGTAAGACTGACAGCAAATCTGCGACCATATTAGTCATTCTGTCAAGGATGGAAAAATCTAGAAAGAAAAATAATAATTGCCAAAAAGAATAAACTCAGGCCTCAGCAGTTATAAATTGTCAGTGTTGTTTTCTCCACACACCCTACTCAACATGTCCCAGCTGTGCATGTGTCATTTGACTGCCAGACTGTTTATGCAGACTCTTCTTACCAATGCACCTTCCTAATAAGTTTGTGGAAGCACAGTACTCCATTTGTTCAATTTGCCCACATAGAGGAAGACATGACAGACGCATTTGAAGTAATGCTAAAAACTGCCATCAGTGGGAAAGATACCAATCTCAGCTAACAAGAGACTACGGTGAGAATTCTAATGCAGCAGCAGCAGCACATAATCATTCACATATATATCCTGCTGTTTAATGGTGACATATATCAAGGCTTCATCTACAAGAACCTGAAATAGTCACTCAGAAGACAGATAATAGAAGGGAATGTGGGATAAGGAGCAGAGCTCTAATCAGTTGTTGTAGTTTGTGCATTGTTTTTAAAAGACCTAGTTTGTTTTCTGCAGCCTTCCTACTATGTTTTGATTGAGCATTGCGTTGTAATTGTATCATTATTTTTACTTTCTTCGTGTACTGATAATTATGTGAAATGATAGATGTATAACATAAAACAGTTCCTGAAAAAGCCCTGTGCTTTAATTTATTGTAATCTATAAATCATCTGCAAAGCAATTTTACAATTCATCAACAGTAATAGTTCCATACATATAAGTAATGCAAAGGACATTCAACCAACAGTGTGATTATGCTGTTATTTTTATTTTTTTTTTCTTATTTCTCTTGTAGAACCCAAATGTATCCAGGGAATTATCCAGTGATAATTTAAAAAGTGATTCCTTTTAGAGAAGGCTTTATTTTAAAAGGATTATGTTGCTCCTTGTATAGGGAAATGCAGAAGATGCATGGAAAAATACACTGTTTTTCTTGATATGATCCTGCCTAGAGAAAACAAGAACTGCATTGCCAGTCCAGTATTTTCTGAATTCGCAGTTTGTTATACAAATACACAAGCACTTATCACGGGGAAAATTGCTATTGAGAGTAAAGCACTCATATACTTCAGCTCAGCCTGAAATATTTAGTAGATGTTTGCCTTCATAAAAGTAGTATACACTTTTTATCAGAACATTCAGCATTTGAAATACATAGATTTTACCTATGACTAAAAATATATGGACTTAACTATGTAGGACATGTTACAGAAATTAGATTTGTAACAATAATGAAGAGGAAATTACTAGACTTGGTCAGTAAAAGTATTATATCATAAATGCCTTGAATTAATTCATGAATGTGGAAAAATTAAAATATGAGATGATCCTGTTTTGGGAAAGGCAGAAACTTGAAAAAGAAAGATCTTGCTTTCACACCAAGCTCCTTCTGAGAACAGAATTTGTTACTACCTGTGAGCTGGGGGCCTTTTTCTCAGAGATTACACCAATCATTTAATCAACCCATTATTTACAGGTTTTTGCCATGTTGCAGTGGAATTCTGGATGTGATTACCTCCACAACACATGACACAGCAAGTTGTTGACATTCAGAAATGAGAAACAGAAAAAAAAAGAAAAACAACTACCTTATGACATGCTTCTTTTTATTTCCCCACTCATACTAATGCATATAGGAAATTTACCGGCAAAAGAAACAGGGTGGTTGTTCCCTTTGAACTCTGACTTTTGAGTGTCTGTCCTGCCTTGTCTTGGCTCTGATTTTTTTTCACTTTTTCAGCACAGTTTCTAGACAGAATTAATTGTCAGACAGCTTAAGCATACAATCAAATGAGAATAGTCTGCCACCCTTGTGTTCCAGGAAGACAGTGCTGGCTTTCCAGGCAAGGAACACCTTATTCAGTGTCATAATTGAATGATCTTGTCCCAAGGGAAGCTTCAGGAATCACCCTCACACAGAGCCACATGCTGTGTCCTTGGGTTCCCATGAGGGAAGAGGCCACAAGTCTGCAACTGAACTGTTTTAGTAGGTGCAAATATTTCCCATGGTCATGACATCCTTTCAGGTACATTCACAGTCTTGCAGGCTGTGATGCGGTAAAGCATCAGTACAGAAAAAAAAAAAAGTTTCTTTATTTTGCACGAGTGATGCAACAGAAGGTTAATTCCAGCTATCTTTCTGCTGTCTGGAAGAGCAGAGGCTCAGGCTTTTTGACTTATATCATATTATTAATTGATTAATATTTTAAAATTGTTACAAATTGTGCTCTTTAACAATGTTTTAAAGCACTCTGTTGCCATACTTTTACCCAGCTAGTAACCATTGTTGTATCTATAACAGGCTTACATTTATTTCCTTCTATTTTATGTGACTCAAGTGTTTTTGCTGAAACTGGCACTTTTTAATACTGTAATCAAATGTGTTTTTTCTTTTAAAGTAATGTTTCTTTTTCCTGTGAGCATCAAACCATTGATTCTACTTTTGTAAACACCTTATGATAGAGGAACCTATTTTCTGCTGTTTTTTTTCTGACAGAATCATAGAAACATTTAGATTGGAAAAAGACTTTTAAGATCAAGTGCAACCTTTAACCCTACTCTACCACATTCACCCCTAAACCATATCCCCAAGCATCACATCTATAGGACTTCTAAACACATCCAGAGATGCTGACTCAACCACCTCTCTGGGCAGCCTGTTTAAATGCCTGACAACCCTTTCAGAGAATTTTTTTATTTTTCCCTAATTTCCAGGCTAAACTCCCCCAGTGTAGCTTTAGGCTATTCCTTCTTACCTTATGACTGTTTACTTGTGAGAGGAGACCAGCACCCACATTTCTACAATGTCCTGTCAGGTAGCTGTGGGGAGCTATAACGTCACCCCTTAGCCTCCTTTTCTTTAGGCTAAATACCCCCAGTTCCTTCAGCGGCTCTTCATATAACTTGTTCTCTAGGCTTTTCACCTGCCTAGTTGCTCTTCTCTGCACCCTCTCTAGCACCTCGGTGTCTTTCTTGAATTGAAGTGCCCAAAACTGAACACAGGATTAGAGGTGCAGCCTCACCAACACTGAATACAGGGGGGCAGTCACTTCTCTAAACCTGTTTGCAACACTATTTCTACTACAAGCCATGATACTGTTGGCTTTCTTGGCCACCTGGGCACACTGCTGACTTAATGTTTAGTGGGCTGTGAATCAATAGCCCCAAGTTATTTTCCACCAAGGATCTTCCCAGCCACTCTTCTCCCAGCTTGTGATGTTGCGTGGGGTTCTTGTGGCCCAAATGCAGGACCCGGCTCTTGGCCTTGGTGAAGCTCATATAATTTGCTTCAGCCCACTGATCCGGTCTGTCTAAGTGCCTCTGTAGAATCTCCCTGCCCTCAAGCAACACTCCCACAACTTGGTGTCATCTGCCAACTCACATGGGGTCCATTCTATCCCCTCTTCGAGGTAGTTGATAAAAATGTTAAACAAAAGTGGTCCCAACACCTGAGCTCTGGGGAACCACAGTTGTGACCAGCCACCAGCTGGATTTAACTCCATTCACCACCACTCTTTGGGCCCGGCCATCCAGTGTTTTAGCCAACAGAGAGTACACCTATCCAAACCATGAGCAGCCAGTTTTTTTCATTAGAAAATTATTAGAATTTCATTAGAATGCTGTGGGAGGCAGTGTCAAAGGCTTTAAAATAGTCCAGGTAGACGACACCCACAGTCTTTCCCTCATCCATCATGGGAGTCACCTGATCATAGAAGAAGATCCGGTTTGTGAAGCAGGACCTGCCTTTCCCAAACACATACTGATTGGGCCTCATCACCTGATTGTTCTGTGCATGGTGCATAATGGCACTCAAGGTTATTTCCTCCATGACCTTCCCTGGTACCGATGTCACACTGACAGGTCTGTAGTTTCTCCAGATCCTCCTTCCTGCCTTTCTTGTAGATATGTGCCACATTTGAGACCCTTCAGTCTACTGAGACTTCCCCAGTTTGCCAAGACTTCTGGTAAATTGTGGAAAGAGTCTTCACAAGCACACCAACCAGCTTCTTCAGCACTCTTGATTGTAACCCATCCAGCCCCATAGACTTGTGTATGTTTAAGTGTTGCATCAGGTCCCTGACCATTTTCTCTTTGATTGAGAAGTCTTCATTCTGTCCCATTTCCCTGTACTCCAACTCAGGAGGCTGGGTGTCCAGGGAACAACTAGTTCTACTGGTAAAGTCTGATGCAAAGAAAGCATTAAGCACCTCAACTTTTTCCTTATCCTTTGTCACCAGGTTTCCCCCCCGCATCCAGTAAAGGGTGGAGATTTTTTCCCTAGTCCTCCTTGTGTTGTTGATGTATTTATAAAGACATTTTTTATTGTCCTTAATAATTGTCTTCGGCTTTCCTAATTTTCTTTCTGCATAGCCTCACTACATCTTTGTAGCCTTCATGAGAGGGATATAAACTCTCCAAACTCTACTTTGGTTCCTGAGTTCCAGCCAAAGCTCTCTATTGAGCTTGGCTGGCCTCCTGTCTTGCTGTCTTATCTTTTGGTACATGGAGACAGCCTGCTCCTCCACATCTAAGACTCCTTTTTTGAAAGATGTCCAGCTTTCCTGGACTCCTTTACCCTTCAGGACTGCCTCCCAGTGTTGATTAATCCCCTCAACAGGCCACAGTTTCCCTTCTGAAAGTCCAGGCTGGCAATTTTACTGACTCCCTCCTCACTTCCCCAAGAACTGAAAACACTATAATTTCATGATTGCTATGCCCAAGGTGCCCCCCAGCCATTAAAAATAATAGAAAAAAGAACAAAGTAAAAATCAGCTTTCTGAAATACAAACCTATGTATTAGTAAATGAGAAACTTGTATAATCATAAGTCCAACATTTTTGTTACAACAGTAAACCACAATTTATCTGTGAAAAACAAAACATCCAAAAAGTAAGACCTGCTAAAAAAAAAAAAATTGTTTATAGTAATTGTCCTGGTTTGAGCCAGGATGAAGCCAATTTTTCTTTTTACTGATTTTTTTTCCTTCAGTAAGCTTTCTTGTAACTAGCAACAGTGTGTTCTGCTAGGCTGATAAGACAGTGGAATGTTTTTCTAACTCCTGAGGCTTCAAGGCTGCACCTGCACTCTGCCAGCTCAGACACTATGGGGAGATCTGTGACCCCCCCATAGGAGGTTGAGTTAGACGGACAGCAAAATTGGCCAAAGATATTCCATTCCATATATCTACGTAGCTCAGAGGAAGGTCAGAGATCACAGAAGACACCTTCCTTCTTTCTTCTTCTTCCCTTCTCTTCCGTCCATGGCCGGCGTCCAGGGAGGACTCTGTTCATCCATCACCGTCGATCCTCAGGCTTGATCTCTCGTGACCCCCATAACTCTCTGCTTTCTCCAGCAGCAGCTCCGGGATTCCTCGGGACTCTTCCCAGTTCAGGGAAGTGCTGTGGGAGTTGCTGAGGGTGGGGGGTGGTGAGAGGCTTTTGCCTACACCTGAATCCCATACCTGAATCTATCTTTATATAATTGTATATATTTTCTTGAATGATTCATTAGTGTTTTAATTAAAGCTGTGTAGTTTAGTTTTCAATCCAGCCAAGTCTCTCTCTCTTTCTCTCTCTCCACTGCTCCTTTGTGTCAACAGGTGCCAATGGCTCAGTGAGAACAATCTGCTCAATCCAATAGCATTACAAAGAGAATGGAGATCATCTTAAATAACTTTGGCAGGAAAAAGCTTTGCAATTTTAGAAATAAGAGGAAAAAAGTTGAAACAAAAACAAACCACCCATCAAAGAAGTAAAACAAAAAACCCACTCTTGAACATGTGTTGAACATGGGTTTAGTCCCAAAACACAACTAAGAAACTTTAGCATATGAAGGACAACAAGATTATTTTCTATGAATGCACCAAAAATAGAAGACTACCAAGAGAAAAAAAAAAAAAAAAAAGTCATTCTTCTACTAACTGGGCAGGGGGAACTTGTGAAAACAACAACAACAAACAATCAACCAAAGAAAACCCCAAAATAACAACAAACATAAAACCCCCCAAAAAACCGCAACACATAGGGAAGACAGAGATATGAAATGTATTTTTTTTGCCTTTTTCTTCACTGGTGAGATCAGCTCCTAGCCTACTATGTGTCTAGTAGCACAGCAGAGAAAGGTCAAGCTCAGGAGCACTAGAATGCAATGAACACATACAACTCTCCAGGATGCAGCCAAGAATGCTCAGAGAGCTCGCTGATGCCTTACAAGTCCATTATGTTATGTTTGCAATGTTGTGGTGACTGAGTGATGGGGCATCTGATGCCTAAAAGAAAGATGATGTTATGCTTACCTCTGAATGTGACCAAGAGTATTTAGTGAATTACAGGATTGTCATTTTCACCACAGGATTCAAAATTCTGGAAGCCATTTCCTTAATAATAACCATTTGGTGGCATTTTTTTTCTCTCTTATCAATAATAGTGGGGATGTTGTTGACTTCATTGGAATTATAAACCTATTAATACTGATAATACACAGAAAAAATATAGTGACAGATGTTTGAGCTAAGAAGTTATTCTTATCTCTTTATTACATTTAAAAACAGATCCAAAAGAGTGTTTTTATCAAAGCAATCATTGCTAATAATCTCCCTGCACCTGTGAAATAGCATTAGGAAGCTTGTCTGGCAAAATCAGTCATGAAAAACCGCAAAAAACCAAAACAAAACACAGAACCAAAACCCCCACTTTATTTTAGTGCATTCTACTCCTTTTGTTGTTGTTGTTGTTTTTTGTGCTCTTGACAGCTAGAAACTCTTGTTGCTTTCTTATATTAATTTATATGCACTCTTCTCAACATATTATCTTGCTAGGGATTTTATGAGATATGCATACCTTCTTTCTGGGGTATCTCTAATGGTATGTGGGAAATAAAATACGGAACTCCAAATGCAACATATTGAGACCAACCAAGATATCCTAATAGTAATAGCAACCAGTATGAAAATAACTATACAATAAAAAATTAGGCAAGAAAATAAATTCTGTGTGTATATTATGAAAAATTTAAATAATCTGTGGAATATTTTCAGTAAGTTGCATGTTTTGTTGAACCTTTATCAGAGAAAAATATTACTTCTTTTTTTTCCATACGTTTTATAGAGAGCTGTAGCTGCTCTCCACATGCTTTCTTGCTGCGAAATAAGAATGAAATGAAAGATTCCATAGTTATTTTTCCAGTCTCTGTGCATTCCATTTGCTTACCCCAGGGCTGAATTTGGCCTGTATTTCATCACATGATCCATATCAATTATAGTGATCTTTTGACTGTGTCAGATTATAACTTCAATTTTCTGCATGTCTTTTTCTGATTGCTTTTCCCTTCCTCCTCCAGCTTTATACATTGATAGTACAAGCACTTCTTGTCAATGTAATTTTCAGTTTCTAGTCCATCTGATTGAGTAATAGCGATTGAAAAACGATTCACATAGCATCTTCAAATATCCTTTTCATCTTTTCTTTCTCTTAGACAAGAGCTTTTTTTTTTTTTTTTTTTTTTTTAATATATATTCCCAGTATATGAATCTCTGAAAAATGTATGAGTAATATAGTAGCTAAATTACTTAGGAATATTTTGTTCCAAGAGTAGGTACAGGAAAAGGATGGGCCCAGATCTAAGTAATGGAAATAACAGGCAAAACTGCCTGAACAACTCATTATGGAAGTGGGAAGTTCTGACTCCACTTTTTACTGTTCTACCCTGTCCTGCACAGAATAAGGAGTTGGCAGCTGGCTGGTCTGCTTTTAAGCACCATCTGCATTACTGTGTGCTAGACAATTATAATATAATTTCCCAATTAATTTAGCCTGCCATATTCATACGATGAATGTAACTACATCAAATTTCTTTATTATTTCATCACTGTCTTTGCACTATTAATGAGCTATTTTCAATGCCTAAGAATGGCTGTTTCAGTAAACTCAATTTTGGAATACATTTATTAATTCTATTATAGTTTGCTGTAATCATGTGCATACAGATATTACATAGTATGGCTCATATGACAGCAGTGGCACATGTTACCATAGGACACTAGTTTTCTGTGTTCATAGGGATTTCAGACTCAGCTTTTCCCCTGCACAGAAAAACAACTTCTTCATCACCATTATAGGGAATAGGACTTCGACTTCATTAGAAGTATCACCCTTCAAAACTTTAAAAGGAATCTTTGATTACCAGCCAATAATAAACATTTGGTTTTACCTCTGATAAGGGACCTGAATTTCACCCATTTATGAAACTGATATGTCTTGTTTGTCATGTTGTTTCTCACACTGGTTTTGTGCACATACACATTTCATGACTTATTTCAAGATCAATACCTGCTGGAGTGAAGAGATTTATGTACATGCTCAGTGAAGACCCTGGATGAAAATGTTCAAGTCATTGAAAAATAATGAGTCAGTACCGTGAAAGAAAATTGAAAAGATAGGAATTAATCATTGCTGAAGCTTTCCACATGAAGAAAGTTGGTTTTCTAAGCCTTTGCCTTACAGAAAATCTGGTACGACAGATGTAGGAGTGTCCTGGTTTAAGCCAGGATGAAGCCAATTTTTCTTTTTACTGATTTTTTTTTTTTTTCCTTCAGTAAGCTTTCTTGTAACTAGCAACAGTGTGTTCTGCTAGGCTGATAAGACAGTGGAATGTTTTTCTAACTCCTGAGGCTTCAAGGCTGCACCTGCACTCTGCCGGCCCAGACACTATGGGGAGATCTGTGACCCCCCCCGTA
>NW_009953962.1:433314-451684 GCF_000747805.2 Chaetura pelagica
TTCTCTTCCGTCCATGGCCGGCGTCCAGGGAGGACTCTGTTCATCCATCACCGTCGATCCTCAGGCTTGATCTCTCGTGACCCCCATAACTCTCTGCTTTCTCCAGCAGCAGCTCCGGGATTCCTCAGGACTCTTCCCAGTTCAGGGAAGTGCTGTGGGAGTTGCTGGGGTGGGGGGAGGCGAGAGGCTTTTTGCCCATACCTGAATCTATCTGTATATAATTGTATATATTTTCTTGTATGATTCATTAGTGTTTTAATTAAATCTGTGTAGTTTAGTTTTCAATCCAGCCAAGTCTCTCTCTCTTTTTCTCTCTCTCCTTCCCTACCTGGGTTGGGGGGAGGGGGGATTGAGAGCATTGTTGTCGGACCTGAGTCAAACGGTGACAGTAATTTTTTCTAACAGTAAGTGACTTCAGAAATTATTTTGCCTCATTCTTAAATAGTGGTTTATGACAAAACAAATTATTTCCTCTTCCACTTCCTCCTCCATACTACAAGAGTGGAATTACCTATTTGATCAGTCAGTATAAAAGATAGTAAAGGAAAATTCATGCCTCTAGTTTGATGAGTTGTCAGATTCCTCTAGTATGATGAATTGTCAAACATGACCTGAAGTTTAGGATATTTTTTTGCTTCTAACTTATCTTACGTATCTTCATGCATAAGTTTTTGAAAAAGCATATGGAAAGCCAATTAAAAAAAAAAAAAAAAAAAAGTTTAAAATAAACAGAGAGACTAGAAAGGAGATAAAAAAGTCATTGAAATTCAGTTATTTATATTGCCCTGAATAGTATTTCTGAACTTCGCTGTTGCTCTGTAAAGAAGCTGGAAAAGAAAGAAGATGTTATAAAACCACATACTGACATGACTAAAGACTGAAACAACAACAAAATAGTCTTAGAAGGATTTATAGCAAAATCAAAATATCTTTTTGAGCTACAGCATTTTTATACAACTGTAAATACCAAGTCAGCAGTCAGCCTGATGTCACTCCACTGACAAGTGAAGAATCAGTAGGAGTCAGGTATATTTGCAGTTACACAGTTAGCATCTAATGGGCACATTGTATCTTCTAGAAATCTTCAGAGTCATTTCTCACAGAGAAACTAGGACGTAGAAAGACAGCAGTTGACCACTTCAGAATGAGGTAATGAACCTAAAGCTTGCAAATTCTGGCACAGTGTCTAGTTTTCCTATGCCACAGCACATATAAGAGCTAAAACAATACTCATTGCAATAATTTTCACTTCTTCTACATGGCTTTTCCATCAGATGCACACACGGCCTTACACCTGTTTTTCTAATTATTTTGTGAAGGAAAAAAATAAAACATGAAAAATAAGTGCTGTTCTAGGATTCTCTGATACACACTTCCTGAAAGTTAAGAAAACAATTAGTGTTTAAATAATTTATTAGTTGTCTCATATTCATTTGATTATGGAAATAATGGAAATAAATTACTTAAATATCCAAAAAAGAACAGCACTTCTAGGAAAACCAAGAAAATTACTTTTTGACTGAAAATTGCTTAGAATAATAATACTTGATTAGGCACTTTGAACCTTTTTCTTCTTTTACTTCTTTTAAGAAAGTAAGCATGCCAATTCCTTCAGGATTCTGGGATGTATCTCATCAGGTCCTATGAACTTGTATATCTTCAGGTTCCTCAGATGGTCACGAACCTTGTCTTCATTTACAGTGGGGGGTCTTTATCTCCCTGATCTCCATCTTGTGGGCCATCAACATAAGAGTTGTAAGAAGAGAGGCTGACAGTGAAAACTGAGGCAAAAGATTTGTTGAGAACCTCAGCCTTCTCCTCACCTGTTGTTACCATTTCACTATTGTGGCACATCAGGGGGTTATGCTTTCTTTAATCTTCCTTTTCTGGTTTACATACCTCTAGAAGCCCTTCCTGTTCTTCTTATCACCTCTTGTCAAGATCAGCTCCAGCTGCTCCTTGGCCTTCCTGACCTTGTACATGCATAACTGGGCAGTATTCCTATATTCTACCCAGGATACCTGTCGCCTCTTCCACTGCCTTTGTAGGTCCATCTTGCCTTCAGTTTAACCAGCAGGTCTTGACTCAGCCATGCTGGTCTCTTGCCTTCCTTGCCTGATTTCCTGTATCAGGGTATTGAGACCTCTTGCACCCTATGGAAGGCATCTTTAAAGATCTGACAGCTCTCTTCTGCTCCCTTGTCCCTGAGGGCTGTTTCCTGTGGGGTCCTATCTACTAACTCCTTGAAGAGCTGGAAGTCTGCTTTCGTAAAATTCAGAGACCTGACTAAGCTTTTCATCTGCCTCTTACCCCTTAGGACAGTGAACTGCACAAGTGCATGGTCACTGCAACCCAAGCTGCCTTCAACTTTGATATCCCTGATGAGTTCACTTCCATTTGTGATGATCAGGTCCAATAACGCATCCCCCCAGGTAGGACTGTCAGTGTCCTGACTTACGAAGTTGTCGTCAAGACATTTCAGGAGTCTCCTGGGTTGCCTACAACTTGCCGTGCTACTTTTCCAACATGTGTCAGTATGATTAAAATCTCCCAGCAGGATTAGGGCCTGTGATTGTGATGTTTCCTGAAGTTGGAGTAAGAAGGCTTCATTGACAGGCTCCACTTGATCGGGCGGCCTGTAATAGATTCTAACCACTAGACTCCCTTTGGTGTTTCGATCCCTAATTCCCACCCATAAACTTTCGGCTTGCTCATGGTTAATTTTTAGGGACAACTCTTTACACTCTATTCAATTCTTTACATAGAGGGCAACACCTTCTGTATGCTGCCCTCATCAGTTTCACCATACAAACATAACACACTACTCCAAGTCTATACATTTACAGAAGCTTCCTACTTAATATTACAATGTAAACACAGCCTCTAGTTCCAAAATCTTTGGAATACTTCATGTTTACTCCCTTAATGTGACTTCTGTTCTTTACTGACAGTAGTTGAGTCTTCTCCTATTCTAAGTATCTGTTCCTGAGTTTTAACTAAGACAGTAATTTTTATTTGACTGAGACTCTTCAATTTCCAGTGAAAATACAGCATTACCAGTGCACAAGGTTAAATTGTTCAGTATTTTTCTTTAAATTAAATGCACACATACATAAAGTCAATTGGCAATTAATGTTGTGTTTTGATTTGTTGTTTTTTTTCAGGGGTTCTTGAAAAAAAATTTTATTATTGCATTTTTAGTGGACCCCTAGCTATTATACATTTTGGACATGATAGAAACCTAATGTAACACAACTTGGCTCCATTGCAATAGAAGGGACAGCATTGTCATTTTTCAATCTGTTTGAGTAGTGCTAAAGAGTAACAGGTGAGAACTGCATGTTGCCAGATGAAAAAAACTTATTACATCCTGGGTAACACCATAACTGGCTCTCTGTTTTCTGTTTCCTTAATCTTTTCAGCCTGGGTATGCCTTGTCCCAGCCAGACTCATGACTGTCTCTCTCTCCTGTGATCACAATGTACAAGTTGGTTATTAGATTGTTGGATTTGCTTGGTGCCCTGTTTTACAGTAGGAGTCAGTAAAATGGAGTATCTGCCCATCTTTACTACTCTTTTTGCAACAAATTACTAACAAATTACTACTCAGACTCCTCCTCATTCCTTGTGTACTCTGCTCTTGAAACTGTAATGAAGATCTCTTGATGTCATAAGCAAAGGTTGTCTCCTCCACATGCCTCTCCCTCAGTGGGTTGATATCCTTCCCTGGCAGAGATGCATTTTTCCCAACATTTAAGAATGTATTGAGAAAAGATTTCTCTGTTTCTTCTGAATTGCTTGAGTTAGGTTTCCCATCCCCCTTTTGTCTGAAGGGCAGATGAGAGTCCACCATTGGAAGCAGCACAGCTGGCAGCTCTTTTTCAGGTTGAAAATATCCCTCTTTCTGGGCTGCCATGATTCATAGTATAAATATGGATTGCTGTCCTTCGCCTGTGCTGGCCATTCTACTGAGGCACTGTTGTAGCTTAAGCTGCTCCCAAGTTTGAGAGACTTTACGTACAGTGCTTCATTTGTGATTCCTTTCAATCTTTCAAATGCTTGATCTTAGGCTTTTGACTGTTACAATGCCACAACAGCTCGAAAATGTTAGCAAGCCAAAAAATCATCTGGCTTCTTTCTCATTCTTTGATTTGGCATTTCTCAGGGTCCAGGTGGAGTACCTGAAAAGTCAAAAGCTTCACTGGAATATACTTTATTTCCAAATATGAACATAGGTTGCAATTTTTTCCTTATCATGTGTTAACTTCTGAGGGTTTTTATTGTTTCTTTCATTTGAAGTAAAGATATCTGTCTCTCTGTAGTCTCCACTTGGCACTCACAAAAATTACTTGTGGAAAAGTGTCTCACATGAACTTTTCACTTTAAAATTAGATTTCTTAACAAAATAAAGCTTATTTAATCATGCTACCTGACAATTAGTTCTTCAGTGTAATTATTTTGAATCTTAGCCAGTTTCAACCATATAAAAATTAAGAGGTACAATCTTAAAAACCCCAACAATATACTGTAGTTGTGAAAAGTCTTGGTTGTCTAAGAGTGAGGGACACGTATTAGTATCCTCAAGAGGGTAAAAGGCTGCAATAGGAATTAAACATATTGTTTGGCTTGCCAGATGGCCATACAGCTCACTTATTAATCAGTCAAAAAGCACGTATATAGCTCCTAATCAGCTGTAATACATGCTGCCTCTTCCCCATCTGGTACTCAGAAAACTAGGTGGAAATTACATATAAACTGTGGGAAAGAAGTAGTGAATGAGGAAAACTGAAAATGAAGCAATAATGGGAACATGGTGGTATAAGGCAGTGATTTCCTGAGGTGGTCGAGTATGAGGTTGTTGGTAGAAAGCTTGTAGTGTTTTTGATTGCACAGCTGTTATTTTTTATGGGAGCTGGACTGTTGTTTGGTTTGGTTTGGTTTGTTGTTTGTTGTTGTGTTTGGGGGTTTTTTCCCCAATTTTATCTCTTGTGGCTTATTCTGATCAGCAGGTCACATTAATTTTTTTCCACTTCTCACATTTTTTCATATGGCAATACAGCATACCTTGCATGAGGTCCTTCCTAATTGCTGACTATTTCTATACAATCACAAGTATGCACCTTGCTGGACTGATGGCTGTTACCATGTTTCATGTGTTATTATCTACCCAACAACATGAAAATCTTGATGTTCCCAAGCAAGGACATGTCAGGAGGCAGCAGGAAGAGCTGTTCTTCACTGGCAGCAGGGCTGAGGGGGACCTCAGTCTGGTTCAGAGCAGAGAAAGAATGACTCCTGATGTCACAAGCAGGCAATGTCCTTGACAGTGACCAGGGCCAGCTAACAATCTTCCTGTAATTCTGAGAAAATGAGAAATAGAGCTAAGAATACCACCAAGCCAGGTGAGGTCAGGAATCGCAAGGGTAGGCATGCCAGCAACACAGCCCGGGTCATGTCTGAGATCAGGTGCAGCTTCTGAGCCAAAGCACAGAG
Organism: Chaetura pelagica; assembly: GCF_000747805.2. Lineage (NCBI taxonomy): Eukaryota > Metazoa > Chordata > Aves > Apodiformes > Apodidae > Chaetura > Chaetura pelagica. The sequence goes on from NW_009953962.1 coordinate 438,807, forward strand.
GACCTGGGCCAGGCTCCCACCACAGCTGGTTCTTCACAGTATACACTGCTGGCTGTATGGCCCAGCACAGAGGAAGTTAAACATATTCATGGTGGCTGTGGATTAAAACCTCACAGTAGGAGATGATACTTAATCCAGCACATAATTGGGTTGTTGATGTCTTTTCCTTGTTTTTGTCTTCTTGTGATATTGATGTAAATTTTATTAGGAGCACAGAATATTGGGTGAATTAGAGGCACAGAATATTAGGTGAGAAGAAGACCACTATGACAGCACCAAAACACAGTTAATTAAGCAGCTATATCCATTTACACAAGCCTAATAAATGGCTAAACAGCTATACTTCCTATGAATAGAATCTTCTGTAGTAGTTCTGTATTCTTGACATGTCTATGGAGCCATAAGAAAACATTACTCACTTCTGTGCTTTGCAAATGTTTGTATGAGAAAATAAGGCCTTCTCTCCTAAAGATAACAAGGTATGTCTTGTTGATTTCATAAATCCACTTGAAAAAAATCCACATGGCTTTCTTCTTTATTCTAGTTTTTTTCTAGCAGTGATAGACACCACCCTTGAAAGAGTGGAGGTGTGTCCCGGTTTAAGCCAAGATGAAGCCTATTTTCCTTTTACTGTTGTTTTGTTGTGTTTTTTTTTCCCTTCAGTAAGCTTTCTTTTAACTAGCACCAGTGCGTTCCAGCTAAGACTGGTGAGAGTGGGATGCTTTTCTAACTGCTGGGTCTTCAAGGTCACACCTTACTCTGCCAGCTCAGACACTATCGGGAGACCTGTGAGCCCCATCATAGGAGGCTGGGTTAGAAAGACAGCAAAATTGGCCAGAGATATTCTATTCCATATATCTACGTAAGCTCAGAGGAAGGTCAGAGATCACAGAAGACAACTTCCTTCCTGCTTCTTCTTCCCTTCTCTTCCATCCATGGCCGGCATCTGGGGAGGACTCTGTCCATCCATCACCATCAACCCCCCAACTTGAACTCTCTCGACACTCATCACTCTGTGCTTTCTCCAGCAGCAGTCCAGAATTTTTTGTTGTCGAACCTGAGTCAAATGGTGACAGAGAGGTAATGATATTATGTTCTCAGGTTAGTTACAAAGCTCTGCATTTGCCAATAGACTTGGAATACTGCTACAGTTTTTAAAAAAATCTACAGTAATCAACACAAAATTAAAAAATGCAGAGCTGTCAGCAGTGTTCAGGCACTCCAAAGAACCAGTAAATAAAGAGTTTTGATAGAGTAAAGTTCTATTGTGACATATGAAATAAGGAGATGTGGAAATCCCAGAAGTGATACAGACTTTCCTAGGGCTTTAACATATGTACGATCACCAGTTGTGGTGCCATAAGTATTAAAGATTAAAACCACTTCATTCATTTGTACAGTGTTCCTCTTTTTCATGCACAAATGTACAGAAAATTATCAGGAGGAAAGTTATAGCAACAGTATTTCAGTGCAATTTTTAGGGTAAACGGGGTTAATAGCAATCTTACACACTCAAACATTTTCACCAGTCCATATGAAAACACTTTTGTAGTTACATATTCTGGGAAATTTCCTTTAAGTATAAATGTATGTGTAAACAACCACACAGAAATAAGAGACCCACTTTGAAACTCCTCCTAATAGAATGTGGTAGACAATTTGAAGGAGCCTGAGATTGCTACAGTGTTTTAAAATGTCTGATACTTTTTTTATTGTGAAAAGCTTGTGGATCAAAGAAATCTCAGTGCCCCAGACTAAAGAACATGAAAAATGTACTCTTTTTTTTTTTTTTTTTTTTCTTTAGAGCAAAACTATCAAAAGAGCTTATTATTGAAGGAAACTCAAAGTCAGCACAACTCCTCGAACAAAGCAATTTAATACTACATTATAGACGAACAAAAAGATGGGAGAAGCATTTGGAGTAAATATATTCTTTCTGTTCAGATGGTTAGAAGGGTGTTTTTCCCAGTAGAAAAATTTAGAAGAGTATGAAAGTGCTTTGAACAGGAAAAAGAAGGGAAAAAATGGGACTAAATACCTCCTGAAAAATCCTTCTGCTATTTACAAAAGCAATTGCTAACAACTCATTTGTGTGTGAGAGTGTGTAGGCATTGTGAAAAGAGAAAAACATGAAAGAAATGACCTTGATCAGGATTCAGTCCAGACCCTTCTATCTCCTAATTCAGCTGTTCCATCAGCTGATGCATTAACCTGCTTTTCTGAGAAAATATCATTGTCAGCCTACCCTACACCCTGGTTAAAAATAATTCTTTTAATAAAAGCCTAACATTCTCTTCAATGGCCTTTTCATGTATTACTTAAGTATGAAAGAGAAACATTTGCAACATCAATTTATTCACGGTTCAATTTTCCTGGCTTTAATTAGTCATCCTGATGACTGGGCACTACTCTTTGATTAAAAACTGTTTCCTGAAATGGAGGAGGGAGGGAAAAATCCTCTGTGTAACCCTGTTTCTGTACTCATTATTTCTTCTTATTTTAATCAGATCTTTGCAGTATATGTTAACTACACTAAAGATAAAACAGCAAAATAGGCCAGACAGAAGGCAACATTAAAAGAAAAAGAAAATACTTTGCTTAATTAGCATCTGTTTTTTGCAAGCCTGTATAATACCCCCCTTTAGATACTACTATCACTTTAAATTTATTTCACCACAGTTCAGTCTGCATCAAGATGTCAGCTAAGCTGATTTCTTCTTTATTTGCTTAAATTTAAAAATTATTTTACTAAATATGAGAAGTTACTTGTGACAACTACTTTTGGTTGCAGTTCAGGTCCCATACATTAATTAAGCCTGCATCCAAGGATGGAGTCCTTATCATGCAGTATAAGAAGAACGTTTTTCAGCAGCCAATTATCATGCTACCTATTTTGATACAGAGCTCTTTAGAGGAAATATAGCATTTAAACTGTTCTCTGTGCTTGTTACTAACTATGTGTCTCAAATGAACTAAAATCAAAAGGCATTCTAGAACCTTTGAATTAATAGGAAGCTTCCATAATCTAAAATAAGGAAGGTGTTTCACCCATGAAACCAAATTCATGCTTAAGTGTCTGTTCTCCCACGTGTCAAAGGAATGTACTGAATTTATCACTTAAAGGAACTACATAAGTGAACAGGTAATTAAGACCACTCAGCATTAAAGAGCGCTGACCCTGGCTAAGCTCCTGAAGAAATGAAATTACAAAATTAAAATGTGATTTGCATCGGCTGTTCCAAATTAATGGCCATGGAATTTATGTGATCATAAACATAAGGTTGGCTATCACTGATTCACTTTTTTGAAAAAGGAAGACTTAAACTCTAGAAAATTAGTCTTCGACTAACCATGTACTCACACATAGATGTGTAGAAAGAGTTCCTTCATCCCTGCAGGACAGAGCTCCTTAGAGGTGTGAACTCAACAATAGAACCCATTGCATTTCTCTCCAGGCCTTAACTTTGCACTTACTGTTGATGTCAAGTAGCCTGGAGGGCGGTTTAGCTATTTTTTTATAAAATTATTTTTCCACAAGTAACCTGGAATACCACAACAAAAGGCAACAGTATAGAAACTGGAACACAGCTAGCCTCCAACTACAAAAGAACAGAATTATAAAATCCCCTTGTTTATCAGTCTAGGAGATCCAGATCAAGCAGAATATTGTGCTTTGAATTCTAATTAGATTTCAGGTTTTCTGGAATGAGACGGGCAGAGAGTACACTCACTTCATTGCACTCCACAAAATCTTGCTTCTCCTTAAAAAATGTAAAACATATAGTATACTTCAGAATAGTTTTCATCTTCCCAGTTCAGGCTGCTAATTATAAATAAACTACGATAAATATTTTTCATATGCCTAAATTTGTCGTCTCAAAGTACGAGTATGTTTTTTGTAGGATGTTTTTAAAATAATGTGGAAACACCATTATTCAAATTGCTGCTGTTCATGGTGACCGGAAAAGATGCACATTGTTTTGAATTATAGAGCCCATATCATACAAACTCAAAACTAAATTATTTTTTCCGTTTATATCCAGAGACATCTAAGGGTGAACATTTACAAAACATCTTGAAAAATCTAACTTAGAAAAAGAATATAGCAGTTTGTGTTCTACTTTCCACTGGACTTTATTTTGAATAGCCCAGCAAAAAGAAGGTATCTTTTTCATGTTGAGAATGCTCTGTGTCAGTAAAGGATGGAGCCACATTGGGAACAAAATCAATTCATATTTATTTAAATGCATTTTAAATGATAATTAAAAACCAAATCTTGTAACTTTGTATTCAGGGCCAAGGGATCTGTGATTACATCAAACACATAAAAATAAACACAGTGAGCCAAATTTCCCTTTTGCCTTCTACTGTTTGCAGGTATTTCAGAAAGGCCATGTAGGATACTATAACATTGTTATTAATCGCTACACTTACATCAGAAATTGAAGTTGTTTGTATTGAAACAAAAAAGGGAAATAAAGTCTTAGCTGTGTTGTAAAATAAATGAGGTAACTGATTACATTTTTGTGCTTTCTTAGAAAGCATGTAAATCATTACACAGAACATTGTTAAGAGACTAACTGTAGTTCAGCCATGACTTCCTGCTACACTAATATAATTCAGGCAGTACAATTGGTCTTCAGGTGTAGGCCATTTGTATCCTTCTGAAACCTTGCTGAAAGTTCTTATCATCCTATTTCAACATTACACAAATAAAAATGGAAGCCTAAATATTCAATAGGAGCCATTGTTTACCTAAAAAAAATAAATCCAAGGCACATTAATTATATCTTCAATTTGTGAGATACCAAAATAGTCATTGATATTCTCTCATTGGTTTTTTATTGTTAATTCAACTTTCGCACGACATAAAATATTATAAAATAACATTGCAAATATTTCATTATACCTTTCTCAGGTTGCTCAGATGCTTCAGTCACTGCCTGGAGCCAATACTTTTCCCTGAGGTTACATGGAATGATAATAGCAGGGTTTTCTGGGATTTATGAAATGATACCATTTTAACAGGAAAAGAAAACATTTTTTTCAAGCAAAGAAAGCATTTTTTTCATTATGTCATTTGTGCAGCAAAACCTGATGATCATGTATCAAAACCTTGCTTAACAGATGAAAGCTTTAGGACAGCTGGGGGCTTAACTGCTGCTTACTGTAATGTGAAACAGTGATATTGTGCTCACATAATAAAAACACAAAGAAAAATCCACAATAAAATTTAATTATTTTCAGTCTTTAAGCAGTATTACTGTAATGTCATTCTTACTCAGGACCAGCCAGAAATATTTGAAGCACTAAATACTAAGCACTACACAGTAGACTCAGCTAAGTTTTTTTAAAAGAATCCTACCACATTTTTTATCTTGTTCTGCTCATGAGATACATAAAGTTTTCCCTCTCAGTGTACTCAATGTTCAGTTTTTTGTTGGTTTTTTTTACATTTTGTCTCGGAATGGCTTTTTGTTTATTTTTCTAATATTAATGATGTTTGTATTAGGTACTAGTATTTGCAATAATTATTCATAGAATCGTAGAATCATTAAGGTTGGAAGGGACCTCAAAGATCATCAGGTTCCAACCCCTCCCATGAATAGGGAACCCTACCACTAGATTAGGTTGCACAAAAGCTTGTCCAACCTGGCCTTAAAAACCTCCAGGAATGGGCATCAACAACCTCCCTGGGCAACCCATTCCAGTTCCTCACCACGCTTACAGTGAAGAATTTCTTCCTAATATCTAACTTAAATCTCCTCTCTCTCAATTTAAAACCATTAGCCCTTGTCCTATCACCATCTTATCTGCTATAAAACCCCTCTCCAGCTTTTCTGGAGGTCCCCTTCATGTACTGGGAGGCCACTGTAAGGTCTTCCCAGAGCATTCTCTTCTCCAGGATGAACATCCCCAACTCTCTCAGCCTGTCTTCACAGCAGAGGTGCTCCAGCACTTGGGTCGTCTTGGTGGCCTTTCTCAGAATCCTTTCCAACAGGTCTATATCCTTCTTGTGCTGAGGCCACCAGAACTGTGTGCAGTACTCCAGGTGGGGTCTCACCAGAGCAGAGTAAAGGACAGAATCCCCTCCCTGGCCCTGCTGACCACACTTCTTCTGATGCAGCCCAGGACATGTTTGGGTCTCTAGGCTCCAGCACACACTGGCAGTTCATGTTGAGTTTCTCATTTACTACCATTCCCAAGTCCTTCTCCTTGAAACCGCTCTCTAGCCATTCTCCTCCCAGCCTATATTTGTGTCCAGGGTTGTGCCGACCCAGGTGCAGGACCTTGCACTTGGCCTTGTTGAACTTCATGAGGTTGGCATTGGCCAACCCCTCCAGCCTGTCAAGGTCCCTCTGGATGGAGTCCCTTCCCTCTAGGGTGTCAACTACACCACACAGCCTGGTGTCATCAGCAAACTTACTGAGGATACACTCGATCCCACTGTCCATGTGTCCAACAATGAAGTTAAACAGAACTGGTCCCAGTACTGACCCCTGAGGGACACTGCTCCTCACTTGCCTCCATTTGGACACTGAGCCATTGACCACAACTCTCTGGGTGCTGCCATCCAGCCAATCTCTTATCCACCGAGTGGTCCATCTGTCAAATCCCTGCCTTGTCATTTTGGAGACCAGGATGACACGTGGAACAGTGTTAAATGACTTGCACAAGTCTAGGTAGATAACATCAGCTGCTCTGCCACCATCCACCATCTCTGTAGCGTTGTTGCAGAAGGCCACCAGATTGGTCAGGCATGTCTTGTCCTTAGTGAAGCCATGTTGGCTGCCACCAATCACCTCTTTATTTTCCATGTGTCTTAGCACACTTTCCAGGAGGATCTTCTCCATGACCTTGCCAGGCACAGAAGTGAGACTGTAGTTCCCTTGGTCTTCCTTTTTCCCCTGTCTAGAAATAGGGGCTGTTTCCTTTTTTCCAATCAAGAACCTCACCTCCATGATGTCTCAAATATGATAGAGAGAGGCTTAGCAATTTCATCTGCCAGCTCCCTCAGGACCCGTGGATGCATCCCATCAGATCCCACAGATTTATGCACCTCCAGGTTCTTTAGATGGTCATGAATCTGCTCTACTCCTACTGTGGGGGGTAATTCACTCTCCCAGTTCCTGCTTTCACTTGTTGTGGCCTTTCTGTTGAGGCTGAAGCACTTGCTAGAGAAGACTGAAGCAAAGAAGTCATTGAGAACCTCAGCCTTTTCAATATCCTGTGTTACTACCTCTCCCGTTTCCTTGGAGGAGATGGGCCTACACTCTCCTTGGATGTCCTTTTCTCCCCAACATACCTAAAGAAGCTTTTCTTATTGTTCTTAACATCCCTGATAAGATTTAATTCTAGCAGGGATTTGGCTCTCCTAACCTGATCTCTAGCTGCTCAGACAACCTCTCTGTAATCCTCCCAGGATACCTGTCCTGGCTTCCACCCTCTGTATGTTTCCTTCTTCAGTTTGAGTTTTTGTAGGAGCTGCTTACTCGTTCATGCTGGCCTCCTGGATTTTCTACCTGACTTCCTCTTAGGATACAACGCTCCTGGGCGTGGAGGAGGTGATCCTTAAATATCAGCCAGCCTTCATGGGCCCCTCTGCCCTCCAGGGCGTTACCCCAAGACTCTCTCTTGAGCAGACCCCTGAAGGGGCGGAAATCTGCCCTTCTCAAGTCAAGGGTAGTAAGCTTACTGTGAGCCCTCCTTGCTGTCCTAAGAATCCTGAAGCCCACCATTTCATGGTCATGACAACCCAGGCTGCCCTTAGGCTTAACGTCCCTCACCAGCCCTTCCTCATTGGTGAGGACAAGATCCAGCATAGCACCTCTCTGTGTTGGTTCCTTGATTACTTGGAAAAGGAAGTTATCATTCTTGCACTCTAGGAAACTCTGGGATTGTTTGTGTTTTGAAGAGTTGTTCTTCCAACAGATGTCAGGGTTGTTGGAGTCTCCCATGAGGACCATGGCTCGTGAATGTGAAGCTGCTCCTATCTGTCTATATAGTGCCTCATCTATATTATCCTCCTGCTCAGGCGACCTGTAGGAAACCCCCACTGTGATGTCACCTTGGCCTTTCTTCCCCTTAATCTTAACCTAGAAGCTCTCTGTTGGCTCCTCGTCCATCCCCAGGGAGAGCTCCATGCACCCCAGATGGTCTTTGACATAGAGGGCAAAACCCTTACCCTGTCTCCCCTGTCTGTCCTTCCTAAAGAGTTTGTAACCCTCCATTTTCATGCTCCAGTCATAGAAGCCATCTCACCAGGTCTCAGTGATGCCAAAGAGATCACAACTCAGCAGGCTCAACCTCATCTCTAATTTGTCCTGTTTATTCCCCATCCTACGTGCATTTACATAAAGGCATTTAAATTAGGCCTCCAGTGAGGTTGCCTCACTAGCTGACCTGACCACCACACCACCCCTAGGCTCATCTGTAGTAAGCCTGGCTTTATCCCCCACCTCCTTCCAACCTTGTTTAAAGTCCTGTCAATGAGCCCTGCTAACTCCTGTCCTAGTAGCCTTTTTGCCCTGTGGGACAGGGTCTTGCCATGCAATGCCAGCAGGCCCAGTGTCCTGTAAATCAAATTGTGATCAATAAACCCAAAGTCCTGTTGGTAGCACCAGTTTTGGAGCCAGGCATTGATCTGTAGGGTCTTCTTGCTAACCCACTCATCATTCCCCAAGACTGGAGGAACAGAGGAGAACACAACTTGTGCACCCAAGCCCTTGACCAGTTATCCCAAAACCCTGAAGTCTTTCTTTATTACCCTCAAATCTCTTTTCTTCATCTCATCACTACCTACCTGAAAGATCAAAAGAGAGTTATAGACTAAGGGCCATATCAAACCAGGAAGTTTCCTGGTTATATACCTTACTCTGGCCTCAGGAAGTCAGCAGACTTCCCTGTGGGAAGGGTCCAGCCAGCATATGGGACCTTCAGTTCCCTTCAGAATGGAATCTTGTGTGCATGTGTAATTCAAAAGTTGTATTTATGCAGAACAATAATGACTGATCAGTTTATCTATTCCCTTGTGGACCATATTCACATTTTTACGAGCACATTTCAAATATTAAATAGGGACTTTAATAAAAGTGATTTTAAATGTGATTTTTACATGAAACTTCGCAATTACCTTTTGAGGAAAAGAAAAACGTAATCCAAATAATAGGCAACTGGAGTGAGCACTGGCTGATATCTTTTAGCAGCTGAAGAAAAGAACTAGCTCATTCCTGATTAATGAATAAAACCCACAAGGACAGGTGCAGGCACTTACACAGATATCCACAGGTGATCTGCTACTATTGTGTTGTATGTGAATCCATAATTTCATTACCTTTTCTTAACTCACATATGAATTCACAGTTCCTTTATTGTTTCACTGAAAAGATTATTATTTTGCTGTTGCAATCTTCAGAACTGAATTGGGCTGTTAAGTTATTCTGTATGAAGCATACTGAAAAAAAACCCAAGCCAAAAGAAAACAAAAAAAGCACACAGAAAAAAACACTTCTTTTTATTAATAGAATTGCCAGTTTTTCTTCATATTTATTTTCAAGGACCATATTTTTCTTTATTTTCAATTATTTAAACACCTGTTGAGAAGAGCTGGTTGCAATATGAAACATGCTGAAGTTGTTTATAATTTCACAAGTTTGTAAAAAGCAATGTGTTTTCATATGATGGAACAAATCTTATTTATCTTTTTCCAAGAGTGCTATTTTATTCAAACTTAAAAATTCCCTTTTCATATCCCCTATTTTGTCAAAAAAATACAATGGAATTACCAGTGTATGCAGTTAATTTGTTTTAGCTTTTTAAAATACTTTTTTTCCTCTTTCTTTTCTTCTTTATCTCATTTTTGTGTTATGTAAAGACATATTTCGAAACAAGTAAGAGAATGAACAGCAAAACTTCAAATCTGTTATGTTTAAACATTTCAAACTGATCAGAGTTAAAGGTACAGAGTTTAACTTTTCATTTTCCTATCATTTTTCTTAAAAGAAAAAGTTTCATTTTTCATTTTCCTGACCTTTCTTTTTTATTTTTTTATTTTTAAATAAAATATGGTATCTTATTGTTTCTTCATTTCTATAGATTTAAACATCAGTTATTTATTAACTGAAAAACTTGATTAGCAAGGATACAGATATTGCATTATCTAATTTATTTTTCAAATTTTCCTTTGATACCTGCCTCAGATTTTAAACTTGTATTGTATATTTCAGGGTGAAGGCAGAGGATGATTTTATATAAAGAAAAAAGAAGAGAACTGCAAGTGATTTTGGGGAGAGTTGGGGGAAGATTTAGTTTCTTTTTTTTTATTTTCCCCTTTCTTCATCAAGCAGTATTAATTATTATAATATTTTGGGAATTCTTAATTGGAGGAATAGTGATGATGGAACAGTGATCCAAAGAGATTTTTATAAATGTTCACAAATGGGTTTTGGACCTGTTCATGTCTATGGCCTTCTAAAGAGAATTTTCTTGCAAAATCTCAAGAAAAAACTGTGAAACAGTATTTTTCCTACTTAACTAGATACAGAAATCTCCAATGAAAACTCAGCTATGTCCAAGAATGGAAGTGGATCAAAAGTGATCTGAACTAATAGTTCTTTTTTACAGTATTTGGCACATTAAAGCAACTGAAATTTAGGGAAATGCATTGCAACTTACAGTTATTATAAAAATGGCTTACTAACACATCCCTGGAGTAGCAGATGTGTTATAACACTGCAAAGGGTTTGTGAAAACTGGTGAGCTACTGTAGATATTTATTCTTTACACTCCATGTATTTCTTTTCTTCTAATGAGAAGGAAGTGAAGATTCTTGTGTCTTGCATCATGGTAATATTTTAAACATTATTTTTCATTATACATTTAATGCTTTGTAGATAAATATGTTTGACTGAATACACTGTAGGGAACTCCATACATCTTATCCCATTTACTTCCTAATCACACAAAATGGAGGTGCAGAACTGTCATATTTGCTTTGCCATCAGTGTGGTGTCAGGCTATGACTCAAATCTAGTCTGATTTTTTTTAAATTATTATTATTCACCTTATTTAATAAACTGTAACTTGAAAGAGGAAATTATAAGCTTTCACACAATGAATCAAAGGAATGCTGTGCCTTCTTCCTTCATTATGCATGCTACATTTGAATCTAATGAAGCATAACCTCTGAGCCGATATTTTTATAGATGAAAGAGACATCATATTATGTATTCTGTTTATTTCATCAGCTTCTCTGTAGCTAATGCAAAACACAATGATTGCCTTGCACTTCTGATCTGGCAACTGATAGGCAGTCTTACTGATGTCTAATAGTTTTCTGTTCTCTGCATATTTAAGGTTCTAGCTACAAATGAAAGAACAAGGACAGAGGATAATGGTATATTTTAATTACAAATCATTGTGTAAACACTCCTGACTATTTTATTTCTCCACAGTTTCTTTTCCTCCTCCCCTTTCCATATCATATGATGTTTAGATACCTCTACTGCCACTCATTTTTACTTTTTTTATGGACTGTGTTGTCAGCTAACTTTGTTACCATGGGCATTTATGGCTGTGAGCATAAAGCCCACCCAGATAATGACTTCAGGGAAAACTTCACTGTCTTCACAGCACAGAAGACTTTTATGTATTAAAAGATATCAAAAGGAATAATGCATGACATAACAACAAAATACTGATCATGATGCCAGTATGAAGTCAACAACATGGCTTAAGCAAATTGTACTTTAGGGCACATAGTTTAGCATGGAAATTCTATGTTATGATAATACCACCTACTTATGGAGAAAAAAAAAAAAAAAAAGATAAGCATAATTTTTCATCTTTTATTAATAAAAGATAGTGTACTTTAAAAGCTATTACATTGATTTCTTAACAATATAAGTACTGCTAGACAGATATGTTTAAAAGTCATAAACATTACTCAATTAATAGACTTTCCACAATTCATAAAAAATCAAAGTGCTTTGTATATTTTTAGGGAAGTTTCTGATCCACAACTGGAATGGCCTGGGAACTGCACATGCATTTGCTGAAGTTCTAATTTATTTGATGGATCATGAGAAGGTTTTCGCCTCAAGCAATACCTATTGTTCGCTTAAAATCAAATAGAGAGTACAGAATGAAGTGACAAACTGCACAGTTCACCAGTGGTACCTGAAGAAGGTGAAGGAAGAGTACTATCTGGCCAGTTTTTCTGCTCAAACAGTGGACCTCTTCTCACAAGTTTTTACAGATGATGAATGTTTCAGTGTTTCCAAGAGTTAATCAACAGATTCAAGGGTGAGGAATCTACCACGTGTGTTTGCTTTCTTGTTTTATTATTATATAATGGCTATGTTAAAAGGTAATATGTGTCATTTATTAACTCCTAGACAGGCTTTTGCAGTCTGGGAGAGTATTCTGAAGAGATATAACTGCAGCCATGTGCCATTGGCCACAAGTCTATTGTTCTCCCAAGTTAGGGGAAGAGGATTAAAATTACTCATGTTGTTTCAACCTCCTGAAAGACCTATGATAAAATCACCACAGGAGGGGGAAAAAAAGAAGAAAAAAAAAAAAGAAAAAAAAAAAAAAAAAAGAGGAAGAAGAAAGGACTGGGATTGTAAAAATAAAGAGACTGGAAAAAACATTGCCCCTGTCAGTGAACACTTTTTGAAGTTGTTTAAGGCTGCCCAGCAATATCTTTACCCAGAAGCAAGGAAGGAATAGAAATAGATTTCAGATTTACCTGAATCCCTTGTGTGAAGGACCAGGTATTTCCTCACACGAACATGAAATGCCCTTTAAGTCAGCAGTCATACCTGACTTAAAGATGGCAGCTCCACGTGGCGCTGACCTCTCTCGGGAGGGGGGGG
>NW_009953962.1:452193-515961 GCF_000747805.2 Chaetura pelagica
GGTTCCAGTTCGCTCCAACCAGATCCGGTTTGACCCAATTCGTTCCGTCCCGTCGCCGCAGCTCTTCCTGCCAGCCTGCCTGCATTGTTTGCAGCTACCAGTGTGGTGAGACGGGTTCCTGCCACCCCAGGTCCTAAAATCGGGCATATTCCTCCTCCTCCTTCCCTCATAAATAGGTAAATAAGGTGTGTAACTAAGGTGTACCCATATATAAGTATTAAGACATAAGTTCTTGTTATTTGATGCTTATATTTCACAGCTTGTATTTGCTTTAATTACCCTTTTTGAACCTCCTGCCCCAAATTGCTTTGTTCTCCCCACAATAAACCGTGCATTCATAAATTCTAATTGGGGATTAGCTGCTGTTATTGGAAATATTAGTAAGTACTGAGCAAGTGTCTCACTCGAAAATTCAGTGCCGAAGCTACTGCTCCTCTGTGAGAGGCGAGTGCCACGTGCAGACCTTTCAGCAGATCTTGACAAGCTAAATACACTCCAAAAAGGAGGTATAATAGGTTGCGGATCGCGACACCTTGCCAGCTTTTTTCCCTCTAGTACAACTAAGATAGGTGTCAAGGATGTCTATAAATTAGATGAGTGATTTTAATAACCTAAATGAGAAGCAGCAGATCAGGAATTAACTGCTCCCTGGTACATGTGAGGTATGTGTGGGCTAGGGTCTTCTGTTCATCCCTCCAGAGCTAAGAGTACTGTTCAGGGTACTGTTAGCATTGTTTCATGAAGCAGTTCCAGATGCACCTGCCTTTGTGGAGAGCAGAACCTGATCATTAAATAAAAAAATTAGGCAGGTTTTATCCCACTTCTATTGGATGCTGGTGGAGGCTCAACATTAGAGACATGTGCCTTTGGGTCATTCTTGTGACCTTAAGACAAATTCCACCTTGGAAAATGTCAGATTAGATAAGCGTCAAAGCATGTTTGCAATGAAGGAGATGTACAGCCATTTGTAGAGCTATGTCAAACAATCTTTCATTCCTATTTTCCGATAACATGCCTCTTTTTAAGGCATGCATGTTGAAAGTGGGAAATAGACTTGGTACTCAGTTTCACATACAAACCATTGGTATTGATCCTAACCACTTGATGTTAATAGGATCTCAAGTTTTCCAGAATTTTCAAATAAAGCACTTCCTTTTCGGTTTTTTGTGTGTTTTGTTGTAGTTTTGTGGTTTTTTTTCTCCTCCCCCCGATGCACATAGGCAAGTATAGCTAAAACATTCAGAAGATTTCTAAAGCCACATTTCACAGAAAGCAAGTAAGGGGAAGGTAAGCATTCTAGCAGGAGATTTCTTACCTGGTGAGCCAGACAGACTGGAAGTAAAAATCTGAAAACAAGTTTCTCCTGTGCCAATTGCGTTCTGGAAATGTTTATTTTCCCTCTGATCTGTCTTCTAACAAGTTTAATAATAAAGATATATTTCCTAGCTTGCAGAAAACTTCACACAACCCCCTCTTTTCCCTTTCCTTACTACATCTGTTTTTTACTCTGTTTACTGGAGTCTCACAAGATCTAGGGGTGCTGCAGGCTCTGTACATTTACTTGATCTATGCCCCATGTATTCTCCTATCCTCTTCTCAGGAGCTTATTTCAGATGAATTTGCTGAAGTATTTTCAAAGAAAACACCTCTCTCAAGATCCACTTGCCTTAGTGGGCAGTATCCCATGTGATGCACACTTAGTAAATGATACACAAACAGGCCAACAAATTGTTTAGTACAAGATTAAAAAATTCAGTCTTTGCAATGCCATTCCTCTCTTACATCCATGGGGTTTTTGTGTGTCCACTTAGAAAACTGACCATGGCTTCCTTCCTCCTTATAACCCATGCTGAGGTTATCAGGGCAAGTAAAATGGAAATTTTTTTGTGTATAAAAAACACTAGACTGGAGATCAGGCAAAGAACAGCTTTCTTTATTTTGCCTGACACCTCGGGTGTCCTTGCAAATGTTTAACTACAATTCTAGCTGCCTTGACTTCAAGATATACTCAAAAATATAAACTTCAATTCAATGAAATTACTGTGGATGCTCTAAATAACAAGAGTCTATAGACATTATTAAAGAATATAAACAACCTTTAATAAAAGCAGCCTACTAATAGGAAAGATAGAGGCTGCACACATAAATCCAAGACAGATTTTTAGTGGTTGCAAGAGCAACCACCACACTTCCTTTATAGTGTATTTCTGTCATTCATATCTACATGCTTTCATTAATAAGAACCTAATATAATACTAGTTTTGCTAAAGAGAAACAAAAAATAATATGCAGTTTGATGTTTTTGTCTTTAAGGTTTCCTTTCATATTTATTTTTTTTTAATTTTTTTTTTTTAGAAGCAAAATAAATTAGAATTTCCATATTGATTGAAGTGCAATTCACCCTGTTATTTGCTGGAAGGGCAGCACAGCCAGGCATGCACGGTTCAGGAGGTTCCTGCAGTGAGGTGGATTGAGAACTGGCTGTGTGACAGAACTCAGAGGGTTGTGATCAATGGAGTAGGGACAAGCTGGATGGATGTCTGTAGCCAGTGGTGCCCCCCAGGGGTCAGTACTTAGTCCAGTCTTCTTCAACATATTAATCAAAGACCTGGATGAGGAGACAGAGTGTATCCTTCACAAGTTCACTGATGATAACAGACTGGGAGGAGTGTCTGACACTCCAGAGGGCTGTGCTGCCATCCAGCATGACCTGTACAGACTGGAGAGCTGGGCAGTGAAGAACCTAATGAGGTTCAATAAGAGCAAGTGTAGGATACTGCAACTAGGGAGGAAAAATGCCAGGCACCAATATAGGTTAGGGGTGGACCTGCTGGAAAGCAGTTCTAAGAAGAATAATCTGGAAGTCCTGGTAGATACTAAATTATCCATGAGTCAACAATGTGTCCTTGCTGTCATGAAGGCCAATGGAATCCTGGAGTGTATATGGAAGAGTGTGTCAAGGGAGGTCATTCTCCCCCTCTGGTCTGCTCCAGTGAGGCCACATCTGGAATACTGCATCCAGTGCTGGGCTCCCCAGTTCAAGAGAGACAGGGAACTACTAGGGAGAGTCCAGGGGAAGGCAACAAAGATGACTTGGGGATTGGAGCATCTTTCTTAGGAGAAAAGGCTAAGAGAGCTGGGACTCTTTAGCCTGGAGAAGAGAAGGTTGAGGTAATGCCTGTAAGTGTCTCAAGGGTGGGTGCAAGGAGGATGGAGCCAGGCTCTGTTAAGTAGTTCCAAGTGACAGGATGAGGGGCAATGGACACAAGCTGGAACATACGAAATTCCACCTGAACATAAGAAAAAAATTCTTTACTATGAGGGTGATGAGGCACTGGAACAGGCTGCCCATGGAGGTTTTGAAGTTCCTTTCTCTGGAGGCATTCAAAGCTCGCCTGGATGCAGTCCTGTGTAATGGTGCTGTAGGGGATCCTGCTTTAGAGGGGGAGTTTGACTAGATGATCTCTTGAGGTCCCTTCCATCTCTGACAATTCTCTGATTCTGTGAGTTCAGATACTTAGCAGTTTACAAGCTCAGTAATGACATTCATATGCTTATATAGGCATAAATATTTTTTATATTCACTTTATGTTCATAAGAATGAGATATTATAAAAGCATAAAAAGTTTTGGATTGGAAAGACCTTAAAGATCATCTAGTTCCAACACCTCCCACTGGAACAGGTTCTGCCAAGCCCTATCCAACCTGGCTTTGAACACTTCCAGGGAGGAGACACCCACAACTTCCCTGATCAACCGCTTTCAATTTCTCATCACCCTCACACTAAAGAATTTCTTCCTAATGTCTAACCTAAATCTACCTTCCTTCAGTTTGAAACCATAGCCCTTTTTACTATCACATGCTTGTCTACCTTTTCTCTCATCTTAGTCACATACAAATTTGCTATGCATTGATGCTAGGCCTACCTGACATAGAATCATAATGCTGATTACAACTATAAAAATTAATGAGCTACAATTTTTGCAAAACCATATTGTATAGAGATGCTGTAAGCCATGGAATTTTGAATCAGTCAACTCAAAAACATTTAATAATCATTATTTATTTTTATTTTTCTGGTGGAATGTAACAATTTTTAAGATTCTATTCCTGGACTCCATGTTTGCACATAATTTTAACTCTCTATCAACATCTCTCTCTCTCACCACTGACAAATGACAGATACCAAGAGAAAAAAAATAGAGATTCCTCATTTGACTGCAAAGTGAAAATGTCATTCTTCATAAATTTAATTTTATTTTCCTTCCTCCATAATAGCAACAAAAATAATGGTTTGATTCTTGAAAATTACTACAAACATCAGAAAGTGACAGACAGGAGAAGCAGTAAAGCTATGAAGGTCATAGTATCACTCTATTTCTACAACATATATGACTTGTGAATAGGTTTGCTAATTGTCACCGTTTGACTCAGGTCTGACAACAATGCTCTCCATCCCATCCCCGCCCCCCCCTTCCAGGTAGGGAAGGAGAGAGAGAAAAAGAGAGAGACTTGGCTGGATTGAAAACTAAACTACACAGATTTAATTAAAACACTAATGAATCATACAAGAAAATATATACAATTATATACAGATATATTCAGGTATGGGCAAAAGCCTCTCGCCTCCCCCCACCCCAGCAACTCCCACAGCACTTCCCTGAACTGGGAAGAGTCCCGAGGAATCCCGGAGCTGCTGCTGGAGAAAGCAGAGAGTTATAGGGGTCATGAGAGCTCGAGCTTAAGGGTCGACGGTAATGGATGAACAGAGTCCTCCCTGGACACTGGTCATGGATGGAAGAGAAGGGAAGAAAAAAAGGAAGGAAGTTGTCTTCTGTGATCTCTGACCTTCCTCTGAGCTTACGTAGATATATGGAATGGAATATCTTTGGCCAATTTTTCTGTCTGTCTAACTCAACCTCCTATGGAGGGGTCACAGATCTCCCCATAGTGTCTGAGCTGGCAGAGTGAAGGTGCAACCTTGAAGCCTCAGTAGTTAGAAAAACATTCCACTGTCTTACCAGCCTAGCAGAACACACTGTTGCTAGTTAAAAGAAAGCTTACTGAAGGAAAAAAAAAAAATCAGTAAAAAGGAAAATTGGCTTCATCCTGGCTAAAACCAGGACATGAATCTGATTCCATCAAGTAATTACTTGTTAAAATCTCAAGGTTCTTTACTGTGGTTTATTACACATTTAAATCAATATATCGGAGAAATAATAATAATAATAATAAGCACATTTATTTTGCAATTAACATTTGTGAAACTATTCTGGGTGAAAGACATCATCACTTGAGACACTTTTCTATGTCTATTCTTTTCTAGAATGATGTTCTTTCTGTCCAGGCTACCAGATAAGGCCAGTTATAAAAGGCAAGACTGAACAAAAAAAGACAATATTGAGTTAAAAAGATTACTGAACATTTTTCTGTATGCTATATGTATGCTAAATCCTATGTTATATAATAGAATCTATTGGTACAGTTTCCTCATTTAATTCTGAACTTGAAAAGTAAAGACAGAGACTGACACAGCAAGAAGACATGGAGATTTTACAGAATTGAACTGTGAGCATATATAACAGAAAGATGTCGTTGAATAGAGATGCCTGGTGACTACAAAACTTCCTGAACTTATGATGATCTAGGAAACTCAGAGCTCAAGCTAAAATTACTATACTTGAATATTCTTAAGCTAGAGTCACAGAGAAGAATATATAGAGAAAGTAATAATTGTATTTTCCATTTCATTTAATTAACTGATTAATTAATCTACCATATATATTTTATAATGCTGTTTTGAAAAGTTTTAGGAAAATATATTGTACAGAAGTACTACTCCAAAGCCTTTTCAATGCCCTGATTCTGAATCAAGAAATAGTCTCAGAGCTGACAGATCACCCAGTTCCATTGTCTCTTTAATTATAGATGACACTAGGGAAATACTCTTTTTGGGGTCACTGGAATATTTTACAATAGATTCTATGACTTTATGTTTAAAATTATAATTATACTTTGAGTATCAATATTACCCACAGAATGTATCAAGCAGAAGACACTAGGTAGATTCCCTATTTTCTGATGAACACATCAACATTTTAATGGAAGTTAATAGATTTGCAAGCATTGCTGATTTAAACATTCTGCTGTACCTCAAATCCTATCAATCTTGTAGTAGTTTTGAAAGGAAAATAAGAAACTTGTAACTGTATGGTAGATTAGACACAGTATCATCCAGAAGCCCATCAAGTTGCAGCTTCTCCCCCTCCTTCTCTGGGCTTGGTGTTCCCTCAGCTCTTTCTCACTTTCTCACCCCTTTTTTAACCCTCCTCTTCTCTTTCCAACATTTCTACTCTTCTCCATGGATGTTTTCCCTGAGGTGACACCATCTTGGCTGAGGGGTTCAGCCATACCCTATAGTGACCCCACTGGAGCCAGATGGAAGTGGCTGTATCTGGCATTGGGCAGCCTAGTCCCATCCTCACAGAGGCCACCTCTGCAGCCCACTCTTCTGCTAACAAAACCTTGACTCCTACACCAAATATAAGCTCCTTCTCAGAATTTATAGTGTATTAATTAATGGCATTCAGAATTAATCAGTGTGGTCATTACTTTGTATAAATAAATTCTGAAGTTGAAGTAAATTCAGGAATATAAACCTATTTTTTAGTTCAATGGCTTTGGATGTTAGAATTGGAAGACATATAACACTCATTTTTCTCATAAATAGTGAATGGAATAACTGTAAGTGCAAATGTAAAACCAGTTCTGTAGAGTTAGGTTTAGAATTACTACAATGGTATCAAACCTTTTCCTCCATAATAGACAGTGTATGGAGACACACAGAGAAAGAAAACACCTATATGATGGAAATGACAAGACCAGTGAGTTTTTCTAATCTTCCAAATCTTCTTCTCTGCAGATGGGTTTATTATAAATAGGTGATACTCCAGTCTAGATATACAACACACAGTGCTCCTCCATTCCCAACTATGAATGTACAACACAGATATGTTCATGCTCAGCCATCTACTGAGGTGTGGCTCACACTAGCTCTAGTTGTCCTCTCCTGGGAATTTCTTCCTGCAGAGTGGGAAAATGGGAATTGAACTGGGATCACCTCTGGTTATGTGCAGCTATAGAGATCAAAAGTAGAACGCAATTGCCACTTATAACTATAACCTTCTGATATGAAGGTTTTCTAGTCCAAACCGGTGTTCACATCCATAGCAATAACTTCTATAATGTACTGCTGTTTACATCACTTTCAGGACCAATACCATCCCTGGGAAAAATGAAGGATGAGTGTGCACAATGAAGATGGGAAGTATAGCAGACGAAGAACTTGGTTTCTCTACAGCTACCTCTTGTTCCAGACTTACTTTCCATTATGTATAAGCCTCTGAAATACTGATAGACTCAGTCTGAAACCTCTGAGACACAGAAAACTAATAACAAAATGAAAGAATGGATTTCTTTCTCCCCTATAATTTCCACTTCCTTCTTTTCTTTCCCTTGTCTCCCTTCATTTCTTCTTTCCCTCTTTGCCTCTTCTTTACAGAAGGTATGATGCTATTAGGAACAATACCATAAGCAAGCAACCTCCCAAAGATAAATTTCATACTAAGCTTTCTAGTGTCAAAAATAGCCCTTTTATTTCTGCTTCTCCCTAGGATATAGAGAGATACTCTAAAATCTCTTCACGTATTATATGATTTTATTCCAATGTGTACACTGGGAGTTACAAAGATAAAACTTGGCTAGCTTCATGCTATCTTCCAGACTGTAGTCTTAAGAGGTTTGAGCCTTACTTCTCTGTCTGCATCTGGTTTTAATACAGAAAAGGGATTCAGTTAAATGCTTAAAGCACTTGGACAATGTAAAGTCTAGTCTGAGGATCACAGTGAGGTATCACTACTGTCAATGAGACTTTCTGTTGCTTTACTTGGGGTAACAGCAATTGAAATTTCACTAACAAGAACAGGCACAGAATCACCCACATCATTCTTAAAAATGTTTTATAGATTTGAAATGTCTGTGTCTCAGAAAGATTTGATTCCAGTGAAAATGGAAAAAAAAAAAAAAAAAAAAAAGAAGCAAATTATCTAATTAGTAAAACAATAATTTCTTTAAAACTTTATGAAAGAATAAACTGTAGAAATTTACATCCTAGTGTTAACCAGTTTTCCTCATTAAGCATACCCTTGCTTAAGACAGTCAGCCTGTGGACCTCTATTTTTTTTTCTTTCTTTCTTTCTTTTTTTTTTCTTTTTTTTTTTTTTCTTTTTCCCAAGGCTGTTAACATTTTACCTTTGAGCTGGCTGAAAGTAAATGCAATGCAAAAAGTTTCACAGAAAGCCCAAATATCTGGTCAGAGTTCCTGAGTCTACCATCTGAAGTCAATTGCCTACATTTGTCATGTGGTAAAGAAATTACAAATTCCCTCTTCTCTCTGCTACTAAGATAAAGTGATCTCTTCAGATTAAATGAATAACAGTGTAGAAATCCAAAACTATTGGAAAAAAAAACAAAGAATTTTTACATGGATCTGAAAACCAGTGGTTTTACGTATTTAAGATCAATTAAGAAAAAAAAATAATACAGCTTTTATCTCTCTAGTCACTATTTACTTTCTGGTGAAGATGGCTCTTTGTGAACAGAGGACAACAACATCTCAACCTGAGACTGATAATGCCATAAAATAAACAAACCATTAAATTTCTCTACAGAAAAACTATGTATTCCAGATTTTACTAGTCAGCATGTAATGATGGGATCCCTCTCCTAAAGGGTTATAATTATTTCATATTTGAAAATAAAAGCTAGAAAATCCTGACTATATGTTTCATGTCACCTCAGTTGGTGAACTTAATACAATTACTTCTGAGTTATCTTCTCTCACCTGCTTACCATGGACTTGAGTCTGGTTTTGTTTCTTCAAGCAAACGGTCCTGGTTTGAGACAGGATAGAGCTAGTTTTCTTTTTCTGATTTTACTTTTCAGTTGAGTCCCTTCTAAGTAGTTGCAGCTGTTGAAATTAACAGCATATTTTCCAGTCAGTCTCTGATTTTAGGACTGATAACACTTGATGTTTATAGTTATTGGTGGAGAATGGTGTGCAGAACCAAGGTCATTGCTTGGTTTTGGAAAAAAAACACCTTATGGTGTTTTGGAACCAGTAGGGAGTAAAGGGGTCACACCTGTGACCATCCTTTGGGGATGAGCAAACCAGACAGGGGACCCAAATTAACCAAATGAAGTATACCAACCCATACATGTCATACGGGATATAATTTTGAGGGAACAAAAAGCTCAAGGTCTTCTTGTCTGTGGCCTGCATTTTGGGAGGACTCCATCTGGTTGTCTGCCTTTGATCCTATCTGCGCATTCCAAAATGCATGCATTACTGCATCCAGCTCCTGTGTGCTGCTGACTCCAGGAGTCAATTCTGGGACTTTCCCAGAGCTGCCCGGGAGTCTCACTGGTGACATGAGTGCTCCTGGGGAGCAGGAATATATAACCTTATATATATACATATATATGTATATATGTATTTTTAAATTATTTTCTTTTTCATCATTACTGTTTCAATAAAGTTATGTAGTTTAGTTTCCAAAGCCTAAGTGTCTCTCCCTTACTCTCTTTCTCCTCCCTTTCTGGGAAGAGAGGGGAGTTAATAGAGAGCATCTGATAGCTGTTTAACTGCTGGCCCAGTGTTAAACAGTGACAAAAAGGTTTTATGTTTTCCATTCTTTACATGGAATGGCTTTAAATAGCTATATCCTGAGTGACTGTGACAACACACATTACATTGGTACAATAACAAAAATACCCTATGCACTGAGATTTGAGTGACTCAGAGTTCAAACCCCTTTACATAAAATTCAGTTAAATCCTGACTAATGCTGACAACAGGTAGATGCACCTCATGTAACATTGTAGCTTTTTATTTTAGTTGTTGTTAACAGTCCAGATGCCAAATTCTAATCCCAATTCCATCACCCACTTCAGTGGGAGAAGACTGCCTTATAGCAGGCTCAACCAGAAGGCCAAAGATAGATGGATATATATATGTATATGGACATGTATATACACATACACATATGGTCATGTATGTACAGGCACATGTACATATAGCCTGATTTCGGATAACTCCTTAAATGAAGGGAACTCAGATCACCTCAGAAATGTAGAGTAAAAATAGTAAAAAAAAAAAAAAGTTTTTAAGAGTATCATTTGCTGCTTCTCAGCCTTGATTTTCACTAGAACAAAAGCAGTATTCTTTGTCAGAGGTCCCTCTGCATATTTGTTTTTAATGCCTGGACAATTGGCTCATATTGATAAAAGCCTGCAGAAATGAAAACATAAAGAAGTGGTTTTTTTATTAACCTAAATAGAAAAACTTCCTGACACCTTAATTTTCTCCTATTCTATACTCGTTTACAGAAAAATGAGTGAAGAACCTGCAGAAAAACCTGTGTCCAAATTATAGATTATTTCACCAAACAACTTACCGTCAACAAGGGCTGTGATCTACTTCTTAATCCTAAACCAAATTTTTGAATGCGGCCCATACAGTGCATGCTTAACAGATGGAAGACTTGAGTTTCATCTTACAGTGTTGAAGATCGAAAGTTACATTTTACTCAGTAGAATCTATTGAAGTCAAGAAAAGTTACTAGTTGAATCACGTATTTCTGTCAACAGAACTCTTCCTCCTAATTCTAGTGTCCTAGGAAATTATTAACTACTGCATCTATTACTAAGCCATGATGCTTAAGGGTCAAACCCCATTAATATGGCAGTAAATGGAAGTTTTACCATTCTCTGCAATGGGAGTAGGCACTGATTCCAAGCTTATGTGGAGAAACTTTATTGTTGCTTAATTTAAAATTTGTGCCTGTAAGTGGTCTGTTCTCATATAAAGATTATTTTTCTGCAATGAAAAACAGAAAGAGTCCATTTTAATTTTTAATTTTGCTAGAATATATTTTCTGTTCATATTGATCAGGATTACTTTTCTAATAGAAAAGCAGGTTGATCAAAACCTTTTTTCCTGTTCCAGGTTTATAGTACTATATTGAAACAGAAAGATCTCAAGTTTTAGAATATCTTAAATTCTATTCTTAGAAGTTAGATTACACAATGTCTTTGGAATGTTTTTGCTCAGATTTTAGGAATGAGGTATAATCTATGCATGCAATTTCCTACAGTTTTCCTGCAAACATGAAGAAATTGTTTGGGCTTGTGTTACTCAATTACTTGTCTTCTGAAAAACAGAAGAAAACTGTATGAGGATACACCTATGAAAATATCCAAGTTAGGAAGAAAAAGCCCAAAATCATGGAAAAAATAGAAGATGACGGTGTAGCTATACTGATTCAAAGTGTTACTGAAACTTCAACCATTATGAATTTCCCAACTGAAATCCTCCTTTTTAAATCCCCATGTCTTTTGGTTACAAGGACATAGTAAGACAATTTATCTCTTGAAGAACTTATAAACACTGCAGGAAGATATATTTTACAACTGTAGAACTGAGCCACAAAACCATGAAATAATATGTTAACAGTAGGTGCACAACATTGGACAGAATTTAAGTTATTGTACTGTTTACAAACTTTAAAATGTACCTTTTAAGAACAATATTTTCAGATTTCACTAAACCAAGCAGTCTCAATATATTCCTTCTAAGCTGATAAAATGTAATGAAAATTCAACAAGGGCAAGTGTAGAGTCTTGCATCTGGGGAAGAACAAGCCCATATACCAGTACAGGTTGAGGGCTGACCTGCTGGAGAGCAGTGTAGGAGAAAGGGACCTGGGGGTCCTGGTGGACAGGAGGATGACCATGAGCCAGCAATGTGCCCTTGTGGCCAAGAAGGCCAATGGCATCCTGGGGTGCATTAGAAAAGGTGTGGTTAGTAGGTCAAGAGAGGCTCTCCTCCCCCTCTATTCTGCCTTGGTGATGCAGCATCTTGTGTGCAGTTCTGAGTTCCTCAATTCAAGAAGGACAGGGAACTGCTTGAAGGAGTGCAGTGCAGAGCCACAAAGATGATGAAGGGAGTGGAACATCTCCCTTATGAGGAAAGACTGAGGGAGCTGGGTGTCTTTAGCTTGGTGAAAAGGAGGCTGAAGGGCAACTTCATCCATGTTTACAAATATGTAAAGGGTGAGTGTCAGGACGATGGAGCCAGGCTTTTTTCAGTGATGTCCAGTGACAGGACAAGGGGCAATGGATGCAAACTGGATCATAGGAGGTTCCATGTGAATATCAGGAAAAACTTCTTTAATGTGAGAGCACTGGAACAAGCTGCCCAGAGAGGTTGTGGCATCCCCTTCCCTGGAGACACGCAAAACATGCCTAGACAAGGTCCTATGTGATGTACTCCAGGTGACCTTGCATGGCAGGGGGGTTGGACTAGATGATCTTTTGAGGTCCCTTCTAACCCCCAGGATTCTGTGATTCTGTGATTCTAAGTGTTTTAAAGTAAATGTCACTAATATTTCCCTGTGTTAAAAATGGAAGCATCTGTAAAGTAAATGGAAACAAGTCTGTTACTGTGGGAACATAAGAAGTACTTTTGTACACTGATAACATAGAGGGAATTACTTTTCTCCTTTGTCTCTGCAACAAGCAATCTAGAAGTCTCAGGCAAAGCCAGCCTAAAAGCTGTGGACTTACCTCAGAAAGCCTAATACCAAAGTACTATCCCTGAAGCACAGAACTCACTGCAATACATGGCAAGTCTGACGCATTCTTTCAAATTATTTGGGTAGTGAGAAGATTTGTGCAGTATACAGAAAAGTAATATAGAATAGAATAAAGACTTGTACAAAGAAGCTTACATCAAATGATAAAAAAATACTGAAAGAGAAAATAACATCTTGTTCTACAAGAGGTTTAATCTGATAGCACTGTAATACTGTGCAGAGCAGTCTATCAGAGAAAAGAGAGGTAGGATGGCTGAGTGATAAAAATGATGACTTTACAGTCATAAGTGGGCAATAGACCCAGTAGAGATGACTCATAAAAGTGCAGTGCAAGGTTCAGTTACTGATTAGACAGTCGTAAACAAACAAGTATGTTACCATATGATAGGAAGATATTATGGCAGATGATTCTATTTATTTTTATTATTTAATTTAATTAATTTACATTTATTTATTTAATTTATATATTGAAACATTAATATTAAATATAAATGTATACTTATTTGCTTGTTTTATATTAATTTATTTTATTTTATTAATATGTTCCATAGGCAATATAGCATATATTATTACATGGCAGATTTTAAAATGCTCTGATCTCATAGGCAAATATGTGTTTGACTCAAAGTAGTTTTTAGGCATTTTAAATAGTATCTTCTTTATTGTGATTGTGGGTTTAGGTAGAGACATAATTATTTTCTTTCTACATTAAATGTTTTTTTAGATATTCTTCAAGGAAATATGAAGCTGGCTCTGCCAGTTAAATCCCAGACTTCCACACAAAGGAATGTTACCATATGTTATGCTTTGTATTTTAAGGAAGACATTTGTGCAGTGTAGTAAACATTAATAATGTGGATAACATATTGTAATATTTTTTAATTATAAGCATGTTTCTTATCTCATCTCATCTGATTTCAGGAACAAGAATATAGTATGAGCAAACAGCAAAGTTAAGAAAGCTGAGTGATCCAGAGCTTTGACAGAAGTCAACTCAAGCTACTTTGAAGTATAATATTTTTTTAAATTATTTTGGTTAAAATCTGTGCTGTTTTAAAACACGAGGGGGGGGGGGGGAACAATAATGCAAATACAATTAACAGAGAATTAGTTACTGTAAATAAAGTTATCTAATATGAGGAAGAAAAATTACTCAGGCAGAATCCTGCTCACCTGATATTTTCAGCTTAGCCTCTGTTTTGTTTACTAATATTATATATGTGGTATATAACTCACCTTTCACATTTATGAGGGAGACTTAAATGATCCAAATCAAGATGAAGTCTAATGATGTAATGTAGTCTTTCTCTTACACAGGCTTATGGAAGCACCGGCAATGGAAACACAAGCTAGCTGTACACTAGATTGTATTTAAAGCAAAAATATATCTTTTGTTAGAGTCTGATTTTCTATAACATAAAGGTGGAATGGGAAATTGTTTACATAATCTTGATTATTCCCAAAAGCATTTAATTAAAATCTGATTTTGTTACTATTCTACTCACTACAAAATATAAGCTGAGGGTTAAAAAGGCACCAGAAAAAAAATGTTGTCCTGTTTCACCTCTGTTTGGACTGCTTCTAGGTTAATCAAGGTAGGGTTTTGAGGTCAGTAAACTGAAAACCTAAAAATGAGAGGGTAAGCCTCTAAAAATTTAGAAATAAAAGCAAGTATAACTGGGTTACTGAAGACATCAGTATTTTACCAAAAAAAGAGTAGGCTCTTTATTAGGTAGTCACACATATACATATACGGAGCTAAAGAACAGTCACTTAAAATAATTTCATTATTATTAATTAGAGGGACAGGTGTATAAGCCAATATTTTCTTTTCATTTCTTTCCCTTTAAAATTGTTATTTCAGCATGAGTTGTCATTAAGAATGACATCATTCACTGTACTGATGCCACCAGTCAAACTCAAGATAAGCTTCAAGGATGTTCTGACTGGGGAGCAATTCAGAGAGATAAAAAGCAATTTTTATAAGCCTAAGCTGTAGGTGACTTCTCCCATTCTCCATCACAGAAAAAGTTATTCTCTTATTTGTTTATTTGGGTTTTTGTCTGTTTGGTTAGTTACTGGTTTTTGTCACAACCCCCAGAAAGTTTTCCATCATACAGAAAGAACAAAAAGAGAAGATGTTTGCCTGCTAATACTGGCATCATGTGAAAGGGAAGGGTTCATCTTAACACCTTTACAGTTACACTGGCTGAATATATTTTAAATGAGGCTCCATTTCAGTATTATGACTAGTCAGGACTGAAAAGCAAGTACAAAAGGATGGGTACAGGTTGGGAAAATGGTAGAAATATTAAGAATTATTAAGATACAGAGATATTCAGGAAAGCTTCACTGACAGAATGGGGATTTTGACCCACACAGATCAAATAATTTATAATTTTGGATAGTCTTACTCAGCAATAGTCCCTGTTCTTGAGCAGCATCAATTTCATATCCATCACACTATGAAGATACAAGGCTGTATTTTAACCATATTGATATAGCTTCATTGAGTGCCCAAGACAAGAATACTTTAAATTTTATCCTTCTGTTTGCAACTGAGAGCTTAGCGCAGTTTTGACAAATAAGAAACAGCAGTGCAGATATAGGCATTTACCAAAGCCTGAGATGTTGATCTATACTGAATACACAGCCAAGTAATACAGAAATCTTGCAGTTAGGCAGAGAATTTTCATTTGGCATTGAATTTGTTTTTAAAGCTATCCTGTACTAGGAGGCTTAACAGGGCTGAGGTTTCAGGCTGAAAAGAGCAGGTGCACTGATTGCTTACCATTTTCTCTATTCCTCTAGGCTTTCCAGGAAATCAATAGCAGACATATCCATGACTGTGACCATGGTGCGTTCAGTTTGAATATGGAAAATATAAGGGAAAGAATTATTTCATTTTGGCTATCTCATTTTGTACTTAGTTTTCCAGGCTGATCAGGTTATGAATTCACAGCCATTCTTGTTTCTTAATTTATTGTTTCTCTATATTAACAAGACCACTCATTCCAGCACTTTTGAAAAGACTAGTTAGTAATATTGATTTCTCTCCTTTCTTGAAGGATCCATTATTATGCAGAGGTGAATAAGCTACTGCATTCTCAGTAGATGTTTACATGATCAGGTGAAGAAGCAGGACAATGTAAAAAGACTATTTTAAGTCTCAATAAAAATACTGCTTTTTGAAGCATCACAGCACTATCCCTTTACCCTCATGGCAGTTATCAAGTAGTCCACAAAGCAGGACCCCCTAATAATGGGTGTTTGGAAAGGAGCCTTTTCTGCTCACTGCTTGCTGTTCTTTCTGTGAGTCAGAATTATGCCATGTACATATGCACTACAGCACAAGCAAAGAAAGCCACTGCTTTTGCTTTCTTACACTTTCAAATAGCTTCATCAAAGTTGGACATTCAGCAACAAAAGGCAGGTCTTACCAATAACGCTAAGTGTGGAGATCCTCAAAAGTGTTTAGCTTTTACCTGCCAGAGAACAGGTAAAAAGGGCCAGAGGAATGCAGGAGATCATTCATTTATCACTTAGAACTGTTGCAAGTAAGTAACATCAAACTTGGATCTTACCAGAGATCCACTATTATAAGTGCTGAGAAAGTGGGTTTTGGGGGAAATTCTAACATAGTATACAAAATGTTTGTTTCCTGGTAACAGTTTTGCATTAAAAGTCCTCATGGATTATTTTTCATTAAATACATTCTTTTTCACTTCCCTGTACAGGACCTTCAAGAAATCCTTCTCAGTCATAAACTTTGTAATTCCTACATGAGTTTTCTTTTATCTTTCTAAGTGTTTAATTCTTTTCCTCACCTACTTTAATTAAAGTAGAGGAGTCTTTTTGTTTTGTTTTATTTTTGTTTTGTCATCTTACTGCTGTGTTGATGTTGTTTTCCAACACTCTCAAACACATAGAATAAATTTATTATGTGTAACGGACAGGATTATTATGCATTTTCCACTAATGTAAACTGGACATAAAAATTCTAAGCCAAACTGCTACCACATGTCACAATGTTCAGGTGATACCTAATAATGGAGAAAAAATACTGTTGTCATTTTCAAGGCAGGTTTTCCAAATAAGGAAATGTAAAATATATAACATAGAATTATTGTGGTTTTGGTAAAAATCAGCACAAATATTTTTAATCTTTCACCAAGCACTGTGTGTAATTATTATATATTAATTATATAGCTAACCAACTCATTGTACTCTGAGGTCGGGGAATGCAAAATCTAGATACCATTTCCTTATGCTTTTTTTCTTTCAGACAACTGGTAAACAGAAAAGTAGACATAACAGCTGCCACCAGGTTCACCACAAAGTTGAGTAGTTTGGTACAGAGAGGGTAAAAAAATAAAAACTGGGGGACAGAACCATTCTGAAAAGATGAAATTAAAATAAATACAAAAAAAATAAAGAAATAAAAGTAAAGAAACACAGTTTAGAACAGCCCAAAAATCAGGAATCACTATAAAAGCCACCACTGTATTGCTGCTCCATGCACCAGTGGTAATACATTTGTATGATAATGGCAGGAATATTAAAAGATTGTAGGTAAACTTGACCTGCCAGAGTAAGTTAGTGAGAATTTTAAGTATCTGGCACTGTAAATATCAGGTTTTAGTGGTGATAATATGAAGGTATGGGGTGTGGATTACTCCATTTGGTAAAAGCATATTTATTAGATTATCTAGTCCATTTTAGTCTTAAATTTTCATACTGAGGTCAGTATTAACTTTTCTTCTGTCTATTGCTATAGTATGATGAGTTGCACTTCATCCTCTTACAGCCTTCATTCCCTGCCAGAAAGTTCTCTAGCAAGAAACTCTCAGGGCCCTAGAGAACCACATGTCCTGGTGGAAAGTTCAATGCCATCCTCATTCTTCTGATCAGAGGAGTCATGGGCAGAGCCAAAGTGTGACAAGGTCAGGCAACTGAAAACAGCTCATAGCAGATTTTATTACCTTCTCTGTAACCTGCCTCTTTGGCAGATTAGAGTCCACATGTTTAAAGTGTGCTTCCTGTGCTTTAGGCTGCAGCCATTACTTTTTCTCCTAGGAGAACTGATGCTGGGGCTTATGATGAAATTTCTCCCTTAATAGTAGCAATTGTTGGTGTAATGTGGGTAAAACCAAGCTGACAATTTTCTAGGTTTTTCCATAAAGGAAAGCAAAGCAGAAAGTCCGTGCATTTGGTAACATATGTAGTAAATGCCAAGAGGATATATCTTTTTCTCCCTTCATGGAGGCCAAGTACTATACTTCTAATAATTATGTATAAAATTGTAAAAGTTTTTGAATTTTTATAATATGAAACAGCATTGAAAAATCAATTTATTCCCAATTAAAACCCATTTATTTTGTTTGTCATTTTCTACTCTGCCACTTTGCTTTGAATGTTCCCATTTGTGATGACACAGAGATGCCAAGACTATAAGACATCATAATAGCATGGATTCTGTTTGCATTGCAATATCATGTTTGTAAGAGTAGATCCTCTCAATATCTTATTTATCACTGTTATGATCTGTCATGTCCAACAAGGTGAGCATGGCTCCCAGAAGTGGAGGCACCTATTAATTATCATGTCCCACAAGGTGGGCACTGCATCTCCCTCAGAGTGGACATGGACATAATTTCCCAGAGTTGAGGGTTGACCCAGGGAGATTTGGACTGGATCCTCTTGCTTTACAAACTCTCTCTCAGAGACGAGCCTAGGTGAGGCTGGATCCCATACTCCTTTCATAATTAATCTCTTTTAACAACCCATTTGGTGAGATTAACCTCTGGAATTCTGTGTCCAGTAATCTAAGAGTAAGACCGTTGTCCAGGAGGCTTGTACAAAATTCAATTTTACTTGAAATTGAATAAGATGATAAAGTTTGTCAAAAAGCACTCAACAATATCACTCCCAAGGCAACAGATGACAACTAACAGAACTTAGACAAATGGTACTCTCAAAATAACAGGTTACAACCAACAGATGTTAGCAATCTTGTATTCACAAAACAACAGGTTACAAATGGAAAAAAATAGGAAAATTAGAAACTGTGTTACCAACTGTGTTGCCAAGAATAAGGTTAGAAACAGAGAGGGAGAGAGACAGAGAGAGAGAGAGAGAAGAGAGTTACTGCTAGAGAGATGAAGAAAGCAGGAATAGAGAAGATATAACCACCTTTGGAACCAGCAATTATCTCAGCAAGAGGTTGTGGTCCTGGGCTAGTGGGCACAACCCCAGAGCATTTTGAGTCTGCCTCTTTTAGGACACCTGGCTTCATCATTTCAGGCGAGCTTCAGCCTACTTTGTGCAGACTGTTGTTTTTTGGGAATGTTCTGGAAATGAGTCCATGGGGCACAGGTGTCCAGGTGATTGCTTGAGCATCTCCATCTGGGTTGACCAAGCAAGGACCTTTATTTTCACACAAGCGCTCTGTCCTTAAACAGGAAAGTCTTTTGCCAGATGGCACTGTGCCTCCATGGCACATATATGAGTAAATTAAGGACCTGAACTGTGATATAGAGCTTCTTAATGTTAGTTTTATATATATGTGTATATATATATGTGTATATATATATATATTTTTTTTTTTCAAAACTAAATTGAAGAGTGTTCAAATCTAAATCAATCATTCAGGAACTTAAAGTATGACATTCTTTATGAACTAGATTCAATACAAAGCTATATTTCTCGGTAGCATAGTAATTTTGGACTTTGTAGAGCAGAAAATGTAGTTTCATCTGCAATTTACATTAACCAATGAAGAAAGGCCTACAAAGTTATATCTCATACTGAAATTATCTTACAGGGCTCTGAAAGTGTAAAATTTTACTATAAAATAAAAACAGGCATTATGTCATTACATCACCGTAAGATATTTAGTTTAAGTATACCGTAACAGTTTCCAAAAGTGTATAAACTACTCAGGTCATGTCAGTCAACTTAACTACTAGAAAAAACGGAGACTGGAAACTAGGACAATCAATCAGGAGCAGATACAGCTGACATTATGATGTCGATCTGACTGAACTAATCATAGAATCATAGAATCTTAGGGGCTGGAAGGGACCTCGAAAGATCATCTAGTCCAACCCCCCTGCCAGAACAGAGTCACCTAGAGTACATCACATACGATTGCATCCAGGTGGGTTTTGAATGTCTCCAGTGAAGGAGACTCCACAACCTCCCTGGGCAGCCTGTTCCAGTGCTCTGTCACTCTTACAGTAAAAAAATTTTTTCGGATATTCACCTTGAACCTCCTATGCTCCAATTTACACCCGTTACCCCTTGTCCTATCACTGGTCTTCACTGAGAAAAGCCTAACTCCGTCCCCTTGACGCTCACCCCTTACATATTTGTAAACATTGATGAGGTCACCCCTCAGTCTCCTTTTCTCCAAGCTAAAGAGACTCAGCTCCCTCAGCCTTTCCTCATAAGGGAGATGTTCCACTCCCTCTATCATCTTTGTAGCTCTGTGCTGGACTCTTTCCAGCAGTTCTCTGTCCTTCTTGAACTGAGGGGCCCAGAACTGGACACAATACTCCAGATGTGGCCTCACCAATGCAGAATAGAGGGGGAGGAGAACCTCTCTTGACCTACTAACTTTCTAACCTACTTGACCTACTGACCTTTCTTGACCTACTAACTACTAACCCTTTCTAATGCACCCCAGGATGCCATTGGCCTTCTTGGCCACAAGGGCACATTGCTGGCTCACGGTCATCCTCCTGTCTACCAGGACCCCCAGGTCTCTTTCACCTACACTACTCTCCAGCAGTTCAGCCCCCAACCTGTACTGGGACATCATGTTGTTCTTCCCCAAATGCAAGACTCTACACTTCCCCTTGTTGAATTTCATCATGTTTCTCCCCACCCAACTCTCCAGCCTGTCTAAGTCTCTCTGAATGGCAGCACAGCCTTCTGGTGTGTCAGCCACTCCTCCCAGCTTAGTGTCATCAGCAAACTTGCTAAGGGTACATTCTATACCCTCATCCAGGTCGTTGATGAAGATGTTGAACAACATCGGTCCCAGTACCGACCCCTGTGGGACTCCACTAGTCACAATCTGGAGACAGAAAAAAAAAAAATCTAAGTAGGCATGTAAGACCCGAAACAATTATTGGAACATAGATAGGGACATATTAATCCCATGCATCATTCTACTTGTTTTAACATGCTTAGCTTCTTTCATTTGTTCAGAGTACTGACGGTTATATGTGAATTTTTTTAAATTATTATATTTTTTTTAAATGTGTTTTTAAGGGGGTATTTTAAGATTATTTTTTTTTATAAAGGTGTTTTTAAAAGGTTTTTTTAAGGTCTTTTTTCCCCCACCAAAGAAAATGTAGAGATTTTAATGCCACATATTGTCTCTGGAACCTGGGCAACTCATCATTATCCAGAGCATTTCATAGTTATTTAAAGGAATTTATGTCCAGAAAGTCAACTCTTTTGAGACAAAAAAAAAAAAAAAAAAAAAAAGTGTTTTAATTTTTTCGAGTTCAGTAAGTGCTGGTTAGTAACATAGTTCTTAAATATGA
The DNA here is from genome assembly GCF_000747805.2 of Chaetura pelagica. Taxonomy (NCBI): domain Eukaryota; kingdom Metazoa; phylum Chordata; class Aves; order Apodiformes; family Apodidae; genus Chaetura; species Chaetura pelagica. Next base: position 473,462 of record NW_009953962.1, read on the forward strand.
TTTATCACTTATTGAAATTAATGACCCAAGACTGATTTTGTATTATTTTATGAGACTGACACCTACCAAGAGCTGTGGAAGAATATATTTTTTAAGACTCTTCAGTTTAAATTATGTACATTAATTGACTGAGTTCTGAGAGTAGGTTGGAAAATTCTATAATTTTGACTCTTTTATTAGTAGAAAAGGCAGGTGTTGAAATTATTTTAAGGCTATGCTATTCTGTTCTCTGCTGGTGTAGTGTGGGCAGATTCTCATTTGTTAATTATACTGAGAGCACAGAAAAGGCTGAAAAAAATTTCAACAGAAGAAAATAATAAAATACATTTCATTGGTATGTACTAAAGTTTTTGTCCACATGTATATATGGAGTCAACATTTTGAAGAAGAATTATAGACACAAATAATGAATCTTAAAATTATTTGGGCTGGAAAGGACCTTCAGAAGTACCTTCCAGTCACTATGAACGTTGCCTGATTGCCAAAGCTTTTCAAACATGATGGAGAGCATCTTAGCAACTGCTAGGTCCCTCAGGACTCCAAGATGCATCTGGTGAAGTTGCATTGACTTGCTTATGTTTAGGTTCCTCAGGTGGTCTTGAATCTGCTCTCCTATGATTGGGACTTCACTACCCCTGTCATTGCCTTGAGGCTGAGTCACTCCACAGAGGGCGGAAGAGCAATTTCTGGTGAAACTGAGACAAATGCATTGCTGAGTAACTCAGCCTTCTTCATGCCGGTTGTCACCAGATTCCCATCTCATTTAACAGAGGGAGTAAAAATTCTGTTTTCTTTCTTTTCTCATTAATGTACCTGTAGAAAACAATCTTCTTATTCTTCACATCCCTTGCTAAATTTAGCTCTGACTGTGCCTTAGGTTTCTTGATCCCATCCCTACACTTCCAAACAGTATCCCTATATTCTTCCCAGGACGAACATTTGTAGTCCACTACCTATGCACTTTCCTCTTGAATTTTAGTTTGACCAGAAGGTCCTTAGTCATGCTGGTCTTCTGCCTTTCTTGACTGATTTCTTGCAAATGGGTATCAAGCCTTCTTGCGCCCTAAGAAAAATGTCTATAAGTAGTGGCCAGCTCTTTCTTTATCCTTGAGGGCAGTTTTCCAGGGAGTCCCACCACAGCTTCCTTAAACAATGGAAAGTTGCTTCCCTATGGTTTAGGGTCTTGACTATACTTTTCACCTGGCCTATGTCCCATATATTATCCTACAATGATGAAACCTGCAGTTTCACAGAATCACGAAATCACAGAATCTTAGGGATTGGAAGGGACCTCAAAAAATCATCTAGTGCAACCCCCCTGCCAGAGCAGAATCACCTAGAGCACATCACACCAGAACACGTCCAGGCGGGTTTTGAACACCTCCAGAGAAGGAGACTCCATAACCTCTCTGGGCAGCCTGTTCCTTAATTAAGTTAATTAAGTCTCCTTATTTGTGGCAATAATTATAACTGAAACAGTGAGATACATTTGTTTTCAGAAAATTAAGGCTTTTGGCTACATTATAACACTATTGCAGAAACACTAGATTCTCTTAACCAAGTGGAACACGAAGAGGTTGCAAGTAAATTAATTGTCGAAGCCTCTCTGGAAGAACAGGAATATTTCTGTCATTTCTCTGTGGCAAACAATACCTGAAAACTGAATACAAAACAAGAAAGAGTATGAATTTTGTATTTGTGAATTGCAGACTTAATAATCAAGTCACAATTTGTGTTCATTAGTTATTGTTCTCTTTGCTTTCATGACCGCCCTTAACATATTCATGTGAATCTACTCCCATATGAAGACAATCATGTCCCACAGAACAGATTACAAATTTTCATGTCTATTGGGAAAATATTACACTTAAAACATACAAACAAACAAAACCAAACAGAACCAAAGAAAAAATTTAAGTAATAACATCTTTCTTTTTTTACTTGATTTTTGTAACCTGTTCAGACTGCATAGAAATTTAGTTACAGCCATATTTCTTTGTTTGTTCTTAAAACCTAAGAAAGACAGATTAATTACACACTTGAAATTGGATCATTTCTCTGTAGATTAGAAACCTATTCACATTGAAGAAGCATTAAAAAATTATAGGAATGGTTCTTAATCAATATTCATTAAAATAAAAAAAAAATTTAAACCACTTTAGTGTGGCTCCTTCAGGATACAGAATAAGATGAGTAGGTAGTCAAGGAACTGGAATAGACAAAAGTGTACATTAGTCATCATAATGCATAAAGGAACCCAAAGAAAATCTATGAGAGGAATTTGTATATATAAATAATTGTAATAAAAGACTTGCTTATTATATAGAAACAAAACAAAACACTTATGAGCAAAATGACAGGTAATGGGTATAGTCACCAGTGAAGTTAACTGGAGGCACTTCAGATGGGTTCTCAAGCACATCTAATGTAACTGTAACAGTTCTTCCCTGAAAGTTAGTTAGAGGTTAGTATTAGGAAGAAGCATTGAAGTGACAGGATTGAGCATAAATAATATTTTTATAACTCTTACCCTTTTTAGCTCAGCTATGCAGGGAAATATTATTTCAACTCAAAACAGAAACATGTATAAAGAGTTTCCAGTTATTTAGCAGGAATCTGTTCACATCCTAAACACCAGCTACAAGTGAAAGAATCCCCTATTTTTCCCCAGGAGAGAGACTGGTGAAAGTGAAGCTTTCAGAAAAATCAGTGGAATTTTTACACCAAACACACGCAAATAAGAAAACAGTTAAGGTCAGAGGAAAAAAACAAACAAACAAAAAAAAAAACAAACCCCAAAACCCAAACATATTACTGGCAGAAAGTACCAGATACAGAAAACCAGACATCAATAAGAACAGTTAGGAAATATGATGGAAATGAGCAAAAATGCACTTATGGTATTTTCCAAAACCTGTTAAATAGGTAAGCACAGTTTTTTTTAAAAAAGCTAAATGTTCAACACAAATGTTTTGTCATTTTTTCTTCTAGGCATTTGGCCAGGAAAATGAAATATTCAAGAACAAATGTTTTCCATTGCCTACCTTATAACAAACAGCAAAACCACATGACTAATTGAGCAAGATTCCAATAGTTGTCCTGACCAGATGAAAAGCTGGCAGAGAATGTTGGCTAGTTTTCCATAGATGACAGCAAGGAGACTGCAGAATACTTCATACACCTCATTAATCCTTTTGATATATCATCTTCAGTACACCTGCTGCAATTTTACTCAATCAATTAAGTTATTAGGATATCGAGAAATCTGCCATGTACAGCTCCATCATCAGCAGATGTTTTTTCTTTGAACATACCTTACAATTTTGGCTGAAGTTGAAAGATTATAAAAAGATGCTAGCACATAGATATGTTGAGATCAAGTAGTTTTAAGAAATACCGACCTACAAATGGAAAGGATTCTAGTTTACTATGGATTAGGTACATAAATTATTGTAAGAATGTGCAGCATTTTTCAAGTTAATAAAATACATTTGATTGTAAATAGACTTGTATATTTTGAATAATCTATTTCTAAGACAGGGTATGCAAACAGAAATTATCTTCCTTGTATCATGCCTTCAGTTTGTATAGTTCAATATTTATAATATATTTGATTTGTAAAAATCTATCCAGAGATACTTCATTCTCACCAATAGCCCACCCTAGGCAAACCAATACACTGTGCATTGCTGTAAAACATAGGCAAGCAGTGGATAAAATAATCAGAACTTGAAATGGGTGAAGATAAGCTAATGATATGCAAGCTCCTTCTAATTTATGTTAGCTGGGTTGTTTGTTCATTGTTTTTTTGTTGTTGTTGTTTTCCTAAAGGAATATTTAGTTCAGTTTCAGGGTGCCATAAAAATAGCAGGAGAATTCAGGCTGAAGCAGACCTAGGGAGGCCATGATCCCAGCTACTGCCCTCAGGCAGGTTCAGCCTTGGACTCAAGCTGGGCTGTTAAGGGCTTCATTCAGCCAGGATGTGAAATTCCCAAGATTAGCGATAGCCCGATTTCCCTGGGCTCCATCCTCACCTCTGGGCTATCCTCACCGGGAAAAGACTTCTCCTTAACTCCAGCCTGAGACACCTATGTTTTAACTTGTGCAGCTGCTTCTCACCTTCCCTCAGTCCACTTCTGTGGAAACCCAGTTGTATCTACTCCATCCCCTCCCATTCCCATTTGTCAGTGTGGGAGATACTGTTGGGTGTCCCTAAAACCATCCCTTCTCCCAGCTGAATCAGCCCCATCCCACAGTCTTGCCTCACAGGACAAGGGCTCTGGATAGTTTGAATTATTAATAAACTACAGTTGGTGTAAGCCTTCCTAGCTGGGAAAGGCTCACGTGAGTTAGCAGGTGAGAAGAACTGTTGAATCTAAATGCAGTGTGGGTAAAGAACGCTGTGCTAATATCACATCCAATTCAGTAAGGGGATATATAAGTCTAGCTAAGACTGCCTGAATACCAAAATCAGTTTCTTCAAATAATGCTATACTAGTGCTTGATGACCTTGTTTATGCATACATTTGTACTGTTGGCTGAAAAATCCTGTAAAGGAAAAAAAAAGATGGAGAAAGTACTCATATGGCCAGATCAGATCGCCATGTGTTCAACTCTTCTACAGAAGCTGAAATTCTCAAGAAAGAAGCATCTAGGAGCTCCCACTGAGAATGATTTGCACCTATGAATCTGAACATTAACGGAGCCTGTTGGATGCTAAAGCCAGTGGAAAATCCTATCCAAGGAGAATCCTTGTTTGTTTGAAAAACAGACATCCTAAATGTCAATGCTCAAAGTAGTGTTAGTAAGAGAAATTAACATATGCAGTCTGCATCTCTTGTAGGTTTCCTTTTGTTTTATTTTTAAAGTATCCTGATTTTTTTAAATGAAATTAAGAGGGTTTTTTTTGAATAATAATAATTGCTAGGTTTATTTCCTTTATATTTAAATTTGTATTGAAATAATTTTATATACATTTATTTTATTTATGTCAGGCATGTGTCACTAATATACATATAAGTAATAAGTAGAAATATATTTATACTTCTATAAAAAAGTTGTTTGCAAGGATCAGTAAGCTCTGAGCATTCTGTAACTCTTGCTAGCACAACAAAACCTTACTTGTCAGAATACGAAAATATCTTCTTTTCATATTCTGGAAATGGAAAATCCATATTCTAAAGGTAATTTTGTTTTAAAAAGTAGAGAATTCTTTATTTAGCCAAAGGACATCTGCTATGTTCAAGATGACAATATATAACACAGCTTGTTTATGATCCAGGAGAGATTTATTTAAGTATTATAAAAAAGGACACAGAATTTCAAGTGTGGATGTTTAAAATTTAGTTTATAAAACCATCTTGATAAGTTTTTTATTAACTCAGAATAGGTACTCAACAACAAATTGCTAATAAACACTTCTGTAAACCAATATATTTTTGTTTTAAAATCTATGTTCATGTTAAGTAGTTTTTCAATATTTACTATACTTTAAGCATTACTGAGGATTTAGCATTACTTTGCCACAATCTCCTTTCTGGGGGCAGATGATTTTGCAGTGCCTGAAAACTGCATGGAAGGATGCCATAACTAAGGCATGAAATTCTCTCCTCTCTTCCCCACATACATCAGAAAAGGCTGTTTGGCTTTATCAGGTGCAATTATAAATGGCCTTTGCTACTCTGGTTGCAGTGCAAACTTGTAAAAATATAGTCAGGGGTATTATTTTAATTAATTATATACTTAATTAAAATAAATAAATAAATACATAAACAAATACATGAAATCTGCTTTTGCCATACAAAGAAATTTATTTCATATCATTGCAGAATCTGCTTACATTCCGCTTCTTTCTGTAGCACCTTGTCGTAACAAAAGTACTTCAACTCAGAATCAGGACCTAACCCTAAATGCAAGGAAGCAATGGAAGTACATGCAATTTAGTCATGACAATAACTTGCAGTTAAATTCATAATAAGTTGTTTATGCTCTGTTTAAATACTAGACCTAGAGCAACTGTAATCTCTAAGGGGATTCCAAAATGCTGAAACATGCTGGGAAGATCCATCAACTGCTGTTTCCAGTGAAACAAAACAGATCCCAATTCAATTTTTTAGGTACATACACTGAAATCTTACTCTCACCCTCCTTTTGTCAGTTAGAATTCACTTACTCTTCTACACAGCAGTGGAGGATATATAGTCAGGAGTTTCATGATAGTATAACCTTTCTGTTTGCTGTATGATATTATATGTGTTAAACTAAAACTATCTATAAGAAAAAATCATACTTTTTTGTTTTAAAACAATTCTGATTCTGAGCAGAATTTTATTAAGTACTTCCTGGATTAAATCACATTTTATCTGCCCTATGGCAAGCTCCTCCTTCTGTTATGTGGGCACTGATCAGAAACTATTTGCTTATGCTTAAAGCTGTTAATAAGTGCAATAATTGTACTTATAAAAATGCTACTGTTGGTTGTCCCTATATAAATGGTCACAATTCAGCTCCTATTGTACAGCAACCCTCATGAGAATAACCATATCCTTAATTCTGTATAATTGGCTAATATGTTTGCAGCTGATAATTTTCTCTCTGACACAGTTCTCCAAGTGTAATTTCAGCGTTATGCTTAATACAATTTTTTGCATGTTTCATTCTGAAATAAACCTACTGATGTATCTTTTACAACCTACAGTTATAGATTTGAGGTTTTCCTAAATAAAAATTCAGATACTTTACCTGAAAAAATCTTTTACTAACCAGGATTTGACTATGGTTTCTGTTTATAGAAAGTTATATTAACCTGTAAATTTAAATGTCCATGGATGAATGAAAAGGCCATATTCAATACTAATGCATACAAATTAAGTATTCATATGCAACCAGTGTTATACTCAATATTGAGTGCAATATTGGAATTGTAGAGATGTGGAGGTGTAAAGACTTACCACGCAAATTAATATTGAAAAGCAAACAGAAAACATGATCTTCAGATCTACTGTAAAATACTGAAAAATATCCTTTTTTTTACATCCATGGTCCAAAAAATGCACCACAGAATCTACCTTTCCTTTTCTTGGAGAGAGAAATAGACTAAGTATTGCAGATTACCTGACATTAAAATAATATTAGTCAAAACTTTCAAATTGCAGTACAAATCCCTTTAGAAGAGCCAAAAATTGAGAATTTTCATAGGTTCCTGGGTTATTTTGTTTTAGTTTTTAGCTAAGAAATGACAAACTAACTTATAATATCTAAGGTTGTTAAAACTAACTTGTACTAATTGCATTAGTACAAGATACAGCAATCTTAAGTTACAAGTGGCAAAATGGATAATCATTTCACTTGAGAGCACTTGAGAAATTACTTAAATCTCTTGAAGCCTGTGAAGTTAAGTAGATTAAAACTTTTAGAGATATGCGCACAGCTACTCAATTCAACTTCTTGAAAATCTTGGTTTATTTTTTGTTTGTGTGCTGCAGTGGTTTTTTTTTAGTTAAATATACTTGTATCTTCATGTATTTAACACATTTTCTAGGTAAGAGCAGTTGCAAAGGAGTAAGCAAAAAAGTAATTTTATGTCTTTTAAAAACAAACGTTTATTAAGAATTTCCAGAATAGGTGTGGACTATGGGATACTTCAATGGACTGAAGTGATTGTATTCCTTAGAATTAGATATTTGTATCAGTTATTCTGCAACACAATTAAAACACTTTACAGGAGACTTTTCTGTCAGTGTGATTTTCTAAAGAGTAAGCTTTCTGTAGTTCACATAAAAATCCAGTCTCTTCTGACTTCTTAATTTTTACAACTCTGTAATTTTCATCACATGCAACTCTCCTTCCTCTGCACTGCCCCTGGCTAAAAACCAACTCTTTCTTCCACAAGCACCTCCTTCTCCCTCTTCTCCTCTTCACAAGGCTTCTGTGACATCTGCCCTGGCACAAATAATTTCTCCCTAGTTTGTAGTCACACTGATTATAAGGTCTACCCAAACTTCTGCATCTGAAATTCACTCCTAGTCTCAGTTTTTTACCCTATATTTTGCAGAATGCCTACAGTTGTCCAAGACAGCCTCAGTCAACCATGACTGTACCTTTCCTTCCTTCCATCTACTGAACTTAGGGGCCCCTAAATCACTTCTTCTGATATAAAACACTTCACCACTGAGACAGTGGAATCAAGCAAGCTAGCTCATTTAGAATTTTCACTACATTTCTCTCATTCAGACAAAATAAAAATAAAAACCTCTGTGATAATATTAAGTAAGATACCCTGTACTGGAGAAACGTGATAACACTATATGGATATGTTGTATGTATGCTTTACTTCTTTGCCAATATCAAAGGTATTTGTAATTCTTTCCTCAGCAAATATGTGAGAAAATCACACCGATTATTTTGGTAGATACATAAGTATTTTGAATTTTACTGACAAGCATCTGAAGCACTACATCTATCACACTAAACGGATATATTGCCATAGTATAACCAAACCAGCTTATTAAAATTTATTTTTCTTTTACTTTTCACTACAGTTTTGAGAAGCTAATTATTGAAAAATTTGATCAAAACTTTGCTTCATATTTTATACATATGCTAACACTATTTTGAATGAAACAGCAATTTAATTAGCCTAAACATCTATGCATGAGGAAGGAAATATTACCCTTTGAGTTTAAAAATACATTAACAGATAGATTTCCTTTAACAAAAAGCAGATATTAAATTATTACAAAGTACAGCCATATTTAAACACTAGGAATATAGACATTTCAGACAAGAGTTAACTGAAAAGTCTACCATTAAAAGTTACATTTATTAAGCTCTAATAGCAAAGATATCACAGTACTATGCATAACTGAGTATCTGGCTCCTTGTACTAGTGATGTGATATTGAATAATATCCTACTACTTTATTTCTATTCAAGAATAAGCTCTACTTAACACTGCAGACAAAATTCTTGACTTTTACATCTTTTGCTTCCAGTTGTCACATCTTTTTATCTGAATTTCTTGCACAATTATGGTGAAGGTTCTGGGTATGTAAAAAGACAACAGTGATAGGAAAAATACTTGGTTAAAGTATGTCGCAAATAATAAATTCTATAACAACATGGCAAACTTGACATAAAAATATCATAAAAATGTTGCAATGAATGTTGGTTCAGAAGATAAGTTTTTCAATGCAGATTAAGTTCTGGTAGAGACTTTAGACAAGACATTTCACAAAAGTGAAGGTCTCCCCAAAAAAGACAAAGAAAAGTCGTATTTTTACCATGCTGAGAAAGACAATTTTTTGGAAAGGAGCAAGAATGTGAAAATTCTCTATATTGTTTCAATGTACAGAAGAGAAACTAAGAGAGGAAAAAATACTCCAAAAATACGAAGAAATACAAGTGATTGTACATTTCTTGTGACAAGAACTTCCTTTGTTTCTTAAAGTATAAACATAGTTTTATGTAAACATAAAGATCACATAAATAATCTAGTTACCTAATTTACCTTTAAAAAGCACAGAAATTACCACCAAGAAAAGTCCCCAAAATGAAAGAATTTTCCAATTTCCTTTTTGTTCCAAATACTTCAAAAAGTAATTTTACACTTTAAAAATTTTCCTGCAGTGCAATGAAGAGTAGAAGTATCTGACTGAAGCTTCTCAGACCTACAGTACCCAGAGGAGCTGTGGATGCCCCCTTCATGGAAGTGTTCAAGATCAGTTTAGATGTGGCTTTGAGTCGCCTGGTCTAGTGAGATGTATTGCTGACCATTCAAGGGGGTTGGAACTACATGATCTTTAAGATCCCTTTCAACCAAAAACATTCTGAGTCTGTGACTCTACTAGAAACAAGAGTTAATAAAAATAAAGACTTAAATAATCTGAAGCCTGTGTACTTGTTATTTCATCAGTCTTTTAAAACAAATGTAATAGACAGAAATTGCAATAATAATTATAGAAGACAATATTTTTTTTTGTCCCAAACACTTGGTTAACCCATTTGAAGAAAAAAAGTAACAAACAAACAAGCAAACCCCCACCCCAAAGAATTTCTGTAATTGTTTTCCTCTTATTGTCTCATTGTTTAACAGTTAGTTAAACTAACTGGTTACTCTGTGAAACTTCCACTTTGCATGTGAAAAGTATTATTTTACCTAAGAACTAATGTATTACAAAAAAATAAATTCAAAAAGAGTGCATTTGATCAAAAAATTATTAATGCAGACTGTCAACACAAAGTTGTTCAAAACCACTTCAATTCAAAGAAGAATCATAGAATGGTTTGAGTTGGAAAGGAGCTTAAAGATCATTTAGTTCTAACCTCCTGCCAAGGGAAGGGACACCTCCCACTAAATCATGTTGCTCAGACCCCCATCCAACCTGGCTTTAAACACTTGCAGAGATGGGGTTTCTGCTCCTTCCCTGGGCAACTTGTTCCATTATCACTCCACCCTCACAGGAAAGAATTTATTTCTAATGTCTAACCTAAATCTGCTATCTTCCAGTTTTAATCCATTCTTCAAATGGGTTACCCAAGTGTTCTCCCCATAGCCTTCTCTTCTCTAGGCTGAACAGACCCAATTCTCTCAGCCTGTCTTTGTGGAAGAGGTGCACCAGCCCATGGATCATTTTTGTGGCACTCAGGACTTTTCCCAAGTCTATGTCCTTCCTGTGTTGGGACCTCCAGAACTGGACACAGTATTCCAGGTGGGGTCTCAAGAGAGCCAAGTAAAGGGGGAAAATCACCTCCCTTGACCTGCTGGCCACACTTCTTGGCCCAGTGTAGTTGGCTTTCTGGGCTGCAAGCACACACTGTCAGCTGCTCAGCCTGAGCTGCTCATCCACCATCAGTCTCAAGTCCACCTCCAGACTCTTTTTGATCCATTCTCCACCCAGCCTGTATTTGTGCTTGGGATTGCCCTGACCCAGGTGCAGGACCTTTCACTTGGCCTTGTTGAACTTCATGCAGTTTGCACAAGCCCACTCCTCAAGCTTATCAGGATCATTCTGGATAGCATCCCTTATCTACAGCATGTCGACCATACCACACAGTGTGGTGTCATCAGCAAACTTGCTGAGGCTGCACTTGATACCAATGTCCATGTCACTGACAAAGATGTTAAATAGTTTTGGTCCAAGTGTTGACCCTTGGGGAACACCACTCATCACTGGTTTCCATCTGGACATCAAGCCGTTTATCACAACTTTTGAGTGAGACCATACAGCTAGTTTCTTACCCAACAAATGATCTATCCATTAAATCCATACTGTTCCGATTTTGATACCAAGATGTCATGCAGGGCAGTGATAAAAGATTTGCACAGGTCCAGGCAGATGGCATTGGTTGTTCTTCCTTTGTCCACCAATGCCCTGTCCCCATTGGCAAAGGCTAACAAATTAGTCAGCCAGGATTTGTCCTTGGTGAAGCCATGTTGGCTGTCACCAATCACCCCTTTGTGATTCCACTTGCCTTAGCAGAGCCTTCAGGAGGATCTGCTCCATGACCTTGCCAGGCACAGAGGTAAGACTAACTGGTCTGTAGTTCTCCAGGTCTTCCTTTTTTCCCTTTTTAAAAACCGTGATTATGTTTCTGCTTTTCCAGTCCATGGAAACTTTACCAGACTGCCAAGACTTTTCAAATATGATGGACAGAGGCTTGGCAACTTCATCAACCAGTTCCTTCAGGAGCCATGGTTGAAAACTGTCAGGTCCCAGGACCTTGTGCACCTCCAGGTCATCCAGATGGTCATGGAGCCTCTCTTTTTCTTCTTCAGTAGGCAGATCTTCCTTTCCAAAGTCCTGGCCTTTGCCTTCTCTAATTTGGATGGTGTGACCAGAGCCTTTGCCAATGAAGACTGAGACAAAATAGTCTTTGAGTACCTCAGCCTTCTCTGCGTCTTGCATAACCGAGCCTCCCATTTCCTTATGAAGTGGGGCCACATTTTCCTTTGTCTTCCTCTCATACTGACATACTTGAAGAAACTTTTCTTGTTGTTCTTAACATCCCTGGCCAGGTCCAATTCTTGATAAAAAGTAATATAAGATAAGCATGTACTTTAAAATATTGTAGTTCATCCACTTTTTCTTTGTATTAAGTTTCCTTGTAGAAAGGTTTGACATGTGTAAGTTTGGAATTTAGCCAGCTGATTTGAAGCTTGCAACCTGGACACAAAAAATTTATATCAAAGCAAATGTGTTCATCTCTGTCTTTGAAATTTTCAGAAATTAATGTTAAATGCATGTAAGATGTTAGTACCTCCATCAGTGCCAAAACTATTTTTAATGTCTAGTGACAACAGTATTTTTTCTAAAAAATGTGTAATTCTGACTTGCATTGATAAGTTATTATTTGTTCTAAGCATGAATTGCAGAAAAAAAAAAAACAAACAAAAACACAAAACATGAAAATTCTCTACTCTTCAAATCTTTTCTTTGATCCTCAGACTAATCTCAGCAAGAATAGGTCCCACTATACCCTTTGCAAAACTTCCAGCAGACAGAAATGTTTTAAAACTCAGTCAAATAAATGGAAATGCATTCATGAACTCTGTAGACCTTCAGAGGAGGGCTATGAATATTTTTCATGAACATTTCAATTAAAAAAATACTTGATGATTTTCAAAGATAATTAATCTATCCTTGATTTAAAGTCAGACACATAGAATTAAAAGGATGAGATTTTATATTTAAGAATACCTTTCCAATTTTTAGAGGGTACTCCATTCCATAGGATAAGTCAGACTCTTTCAACTATCTTAATTTGATAACAAGGCTCCAAAACCATTTGCCAGTGGATTGCTAGTGATTAAATCACATTCACTGTAATTTCTAGTGATCACAAGTCATTAATTTCTGAGTTCACTATTAATGTATTTTGATCTGTATTCATGTATTGTTAAAGAATTATTCACTGTTCAAATAGGACAGAATTGGTTTTGTCCCTGGGACAATGAAGTTTACTTTATGCCTGATTATTTTTATCAAGTTATAAGTGACTCTGTCAGTGGTATAAAAAAATTTAATACTCTGCAATGAGTAAGTCTCCAGGTTTTCTAAGGTGTGGATTCTGGACATTGAGATGACAGTTTTCAGAAAAGAAAAAATAGCAGGGCACAATAGAAATAGACTTCCAGCATGAGGTGGATGTTGCTAAGGCTTCAGGCACTCACAGCATGCAAAATGTACAAGGTTACCATTGGTTCAATTGATCTATTGAAGAACAGGATATTATTAGCTTTAATATCTCTTCAAATACCATTCTTCTCACATTTCTAGACTACAACTTCCTATTACAAATTTAAATAATTTTACTATGGGTGATGTTCCATCACATGCAATCATGCAATGTATGCACACTCCAAGGGAAGTGTACTTCTGGCTGTTCAAAGTCTGAGGGCTGAAGAATACTTTCTTTTTTTCCCTCTTTATTTATTGTTTTTCCCTCTTAAGCTTCTCCAGGGAATGCTTTAATTCAAGTGGCTGATTTGCAGAGGGTCGAGGAAGTCGCAGAGTTGCAAACAAGCTTATGAAATACAATTTTCTGTAAACAATAAAAACCATCAAGATTTCACTGTGGAAACTTAGTAGGAGCCCTGAAATAGAATCAGAGACAGTTTGTGGAATAGGGCAATTGTGACACAAAGCCTTGTTGTTCCTGATTACCAGTTATAGATATAGGACAACTTATTTTAAAATTACTGAGGACTAGATCAAGTAGAAAACCAGATTCCAGCACTCTAAATAAGCGTCAGGTTCTGAAAACCAAATCAGTTAAGCAGCAGATCAGCTTTCTCCTGTGTTTGATAGGGCTTTAGGCTGAACATAGCACACTATGCTTCAACCTTATGATTTAAGAAACAACATTACATAATTCTGCTACCTGTCATTCGGATGAGCATTTTTTTCTCAGTTCCTAGAAAAGATGGAATCTGGAAAATTTCATTGCATCCCTTTAAACTCTAGTGAAACACAATGACTTTGCAAGCAAGCTGCATCACTAAACAGCCTGGGACTGTACTGCTTATAGCAGGAGAGACTACTGAATGTCACAGAGGGTGCCAGTCACAGATTTCATGGCTGAGAAATAATTACAAGGATGAGGCAAGCTGAGTGAGAAAAAAAGCAACAAGAGATGTCAGAGAAGAGTTCTTTCTACCCTTCAAAAAATATTTCTTCATCAGAAACCCTGCTAAAGAAACATCAGTGCTTGTGTCAAGCTCATGAGCCTCACTGGCAGCCTACATGTGGGCATAGTATTCATGATAAGCTGAAGATAGGCAGACACATGCAGAGTAGCTAGCTGTATGGAGCAGATAACAAAAATGATGCCACTGTGTATTAGGAAACATGCTTTAGGAGACAAGTGCTACATGCATAAGCTGAATGCTGATGACAATAACGCATTTCTACATCTCCTAGTAATCACAATGAGCCACTGTGTAAAACAGCTAACAGTATCACAAAGTCACAGAATGACTAGGATTAGAAGAAACCTCTGGAGGCTGTCTGCTTCAATCCCCCTGCTCAAGCAGAACAGCTAAAACCAGTTGCCCAAGACTGTCCAGACAGCTTTTTATTATTTCAGAAAACCCACAGCCTATCTGGGCAACCTGTGCCAGTGCTCCACCACCCTTATTGTGAAAAAGTATTTTCTGATGTCCAGAAGGGATCTCCTGTGCTTCAGTTTGTTCCCATTGCCTCTGGTTCCATCACTAAGCACCAGTGAAACAGCTTGGCTTTACACTCTGCTTTCAGGTATTTATATACAGTAATAAGTTCCCATGTGAGCCTTCTTCAGGTTAAATAGTCCCAGCTTTCTCAGTCTTTCTTCATTGGAGACAGATGCTTCACTCCTTTATTCCTGTGGCCCTTCATCCACCAGTTTCCTGTACTTTCCAAATACTTTTGTGCTTTTGTGTCCCTCAATACAGAAAAGACATTTTGGTGCTAGCATGGGTCCAAAGAAGGGCAACAAAGCTGGTGAAGGGTCTGGAAAACAAGCCTTATGAGGAGTGGCTAAGAGAACTGAGACTGTTCAGTCTGAAGAGTAGACAAGAGTAGACAATCAACTACCTCAAAGGATGTTGTAAGGATGATGTTCAGTCTCTTGTCAGTAGTAACAGCTTCAAGGCTGAACCTCAAAGATTGTGCCTCCTGAGGTGCAGGAATTTGCAATAATATTAGACGTAGTATTAACCTGTGAAATATACCACTAGTTACTGGTCTCCAACTATACTTTGTTCCACTGAGCACAACACACTGGTCCTGGCCGTACAGCCTGTATTCAACCCACCTCACTGTCTGCTTATCCAGCCCACAAACCAACTGATTCTCTACGCAGATCTTATGGCATACAATGTCAAAGGCCTCACTTAAGTCTGGGTAGACAATATCCACTGCTCTCTTCTTGTCATTGACCAGTCATTTTATTGTAGATGTCTATAAAGTTGGTTAAACATGACTTCTCCTTGAACGTATGCTGACTACTCCTGGTCACTGTCTTGTCATTCACATGCCTAGATATTGTCCTCCTGTCTTGTAGCTCCAAAAATTTGCCTGTAATCAAGGTGAAGCTGACTAACTCATTATTACCTGGGTCCTTTTTCTTGCACTTGTTTAAGACAGGATTTACTTCTGTTTTCTTCTAGGCTTCAGGAAATTCAGGACCTCCAAGTGCCATGTTTGCCAGGACTGATCAAATATTGATCAAAGATTATCAACACTGACTCCCCACTCAGCTCTCTCAGCACTCATGACTGCATCTCATCATAGCCTATGGACCATGTCCAGTTTGTTTAATTATTTCCTGATCTGATTCTCATCTAGGATACATCTTCCTCACTCCAGGCCTTCCCCCTAGTCTCTGGAGCAGTCTTCCTAATAAAGATTGACATGAAGAAGACATTCCTTAGCCTTTTCCATGGGCTGTCTAACCAAGTGCTTCATATCATTCAGCAATGGGCCCACATTTCCCCTAGTCATCTTTTTATTGCCTGTGTACTTGTAGAAGCCCTTCTTTTTGTCTTTGACAACAACCCGGCCAGGTCAAATTCCATTTGGGCTTTAGCTTTCCTAACTTCATCTCTGGTTGTTTGGACAATGTTTTTGCATTCCTCTCAGTTTATCTGTCTTTGTGTCCCCCCCCCGTATGATTCCTTTTTGTGTCTTGAGCTTGACTAGGAGCTGTTTTTTCATCCATCCTGTCCTTCCGGTATTTTTGTCTGACTTCATCTCTTTGGAATGGAAATACCTTGAGCTTGGGAGGAGGTGAAAATTGGATATTAGCCAGCTTTCCTTGTTCTCCTTTCCCTCCAGGACCTTTTTCTATGGGAACCTTCTGAACAGATTTTGACAAAGTCAGTCTGCCTTCCTGAAGTTCAGGGTTGTGAGCTTCCTTTTCCCTGTCCTAAGGGTCCTGAACTCCACCACCTCACAGCCACTGTAGCTAAGGCTGGCTTTGATCTTCATATCCACACTGAGTCCATCCTTTTTGGTGACTACAAGGTCCAACAGTCAATCTCTCCTCTTGGGCTCCTCTGTCACTTGGATGAGGTTAGCTTCAGTGTACTCCAGGAATCTCCTGGATTGCTTGTGTCCTGCTGTCCATGAGATATTGGGGTGGTTCTAGTAGCCCATAAGGATCAGGTCATAGAAACATTAAGTTGTTCCCATCTGTCTATAGAGGGCCTCAACCTCTTGTTCTTCCTGGTCAGGTGACCTATGGCAGACACCCACTATAATGCCACCTTTATTTGTCCTCTCTTTAATCCTAACCCATAAACTCTCACTTGGCTTCTCATCCATCCCCAGGTAGAGTTTCATGCACTCCAGCTGCTGTGTCACATAAAGTGCAACTCCCCTTCCCTGTCTTCCCACCCTGTCCTTCCTAAAGAGCCTCTAACCCTCCATTGCAAAGCTCCAGTTATTACAGTCAATCTATTTCAAGAATGATTTTGAAAGAGAAGTCACAGGCAGCCCAAAGTAGTTTCCAGGCATGACTGAATTTTCTTGAATGCCAACAACTGATAAAACACCATTCGGACAAGAGCAGAGTTCCATGCACACTTTTGAAAATATGCATGACAAGATGCAGGGCAGGAAGATATCCATACAGGAAGGTTTTAGAAAATCCACGATCTTCAGTGGGCTGTGTTGAAAGGACTCAAATAGCCTAAGCTAAGGTGCAAGATAAACTTAACTCAGCATCCCAGAGGTATTCCTTCATCTATTTCCCTCTCAATGAGTTCCACAACGAGTATTTGCACAGAGCAGGAATAGTACTTAAGAAGACAAATTTACCTAGAACATGTGAAAATGTGAAGACAGCTATTGACTCCAGTGCTATGTCACTGATGGTGGTATTCATCCTGGCAAAATTACAGGTTGAGCCATTTAGAAAAGGGCTAGACTCACCAGCATGCTAGAGATGAGCTGTCATCTTGGTGTGTTAAGCGTTTTAGGCCTGTTTGTACTCAACAGGGTTGACAACTCAGTACTTTTGCATAGATCCTTACACAAGAGCACAGCATGCACTGGGACCTAATGCGAAGAAAACATTTAATGACTTCAGGGTATTCTTCATTTCCAGTTCAGCCATTTTCATTTTAGTGAAACCAACAATAGTCTTGGGTTATATATAATTCTATAGTCTGGGAAATGTTCTGATAAAATAGAGTAACGAGATTTTAAATCGACTGCATAATGAAAGAGAGAAAAAAATATCCTCCAGTAGAACAAAGGTATAAGAGATCACTCACACATTACAAGGTTTTCAAGATTCCAGCAAGAGCCAGACACTGGCTGACAGATTTTTTGGCCAAAATAAATTTCCTCCCTCATTATACTAATATGAAATCAGCAGATTTGTGTGCCAGGATACTTTCAAAATTTTCCATGCAGCTAGATGATCAGTCAAGATATCTACTGCTCAGGAAATGTGACCAATTGCTAAGGAGATGGTGCTGTGTGCAGATCTGGCCATTGTTTTACTAACTACAATGTGTAAGAATTCAATTAAAGTTTCTTCAGCTCAGCAAACTTCCTAAATACCTCTGTAGCTTTCCAGGTTCAGCCAGAAGAGACAGCCTTTCTAGAGCACAAAATTACAGTTGTAAATAAGAA
The DNA here is from genome assembly GCF_000747805.2 of Chaetura pelagica. NCBI lineage: Eukaryota > Metazoa > Chordata > Aves > Apodiformes > Apodidae > Chaetura > Chaetura pelagica. Next base: position 491,583 of record NW_009953962.1, read on the forward strand.
CATAGGGATGACACTAGACTGCTGATTAAGGGATAGGTCTTACTAAGCCTTATGATCATATAAGGTGCCGCTCTCCAAAGCCTGTGTGGGTATCAGGACATCACTACAAACACTTGTATTAGCTATGTTGTCTGATGGCAATATTTTCATCAGACTGCAAGAGTATGTTACAGTAATTTTTTTTCCTGATGGTTGAACGTGATGGTCTTAACCATGTGATATGAATTTATGAACGGATATCTGGTGAAACTTCCATTTTCTTACAGCTGGAATTTTGCTTCTAAAAAGACGAAAATGGATAATGTAAGGATATGGGGAAGGACAGTGTCACCTCCTTGACGTGTATCTGGTCAAGGACTTTTTCAGTAAAAAGAGGGATAACGAGAAAAGGAGGGCGTCATAAACAAGAACATACAGATATAAGAGAGGTAGTGATTAGAATAAACCCAGTCAGACACGCTAATTGATAGGGGTAGGTGAAATGTGAGAAATTTCATTTTTCAATATGATTATCTAAGAACTTTGTCAAATCTGGATGGTAAGACAAGAGAAGGAGACAAAATACAGAGACTTAAACCCTGACCAATTAGCATTAACAGAGACAATAACCGGAAACAGACATAATCAGTCACAATAACTGATGGGCTATCACAAAACTGCAGGCAAACTGGGACTTCACTACTGAGGAAAATGAAACTCTGTGATGCAGGATGTTCAACAAGAGTCAGCAGGACTAAGTAAATGGATGAGAGGAGGGGGAGGAGGTAGGAAAAAAGAAGACTGTAGACAGAAAATGGTTCAAGAGACTCATGTATAAAACAAGGCAAGTCCATATTCTTATCTGACTGAGCCCTGGGCCTGATCACCACAGGCTATCCTAGATCCTTATACTTTCTCATGAAATCTTAATTATCTCTCTGTGTAGTCTTATTCTCCATCCTCTAGGAATGTGCCCATGACACTTATGTGAGGAGAAAAATTCAGTGCCAACTACTGGAATCACACCAGGATTGTAGGCACCCCTGGCCTGGTGTCAGCTACTGGAGCAAGTGGGAGCCTTTATCTGCAGCCACTGGGGCAGAAATTGTGTGTACCCCCTGAAAACCACCCATCAGAGAGCTGGTGTAAATGAACTGAGTGAGGGACTCTGAGGGGCTCAGCAGTGGTGGTTGGAGCAAACACAGATCACATCCCTTGTGCCTCATGCTGGCTGCTGGGAAGGCCCTCACTTTCTGTATCTCAACCAAATGTGGGTGCATGGCAGATGTGTGTGAAAAACTTAAAAACTTCAAGCTGGACCAGCAGATGAGCTGGTGGGGCCAGCATATAAGGCAGGTTCACCACTGGCTGAACCAGCAAACAGGGCAGAGGCAGTCATGTCCTTCAGCCTGAGGAGATACTATGAGTCTCTGGGCACACCTGGCTGGGGTCCAGAAGGCCAACAGAAGGGGTACTGGTCTGGGTCTGTTGAGGGCAGTGGTCACCCCTAACATGCCCTAACAGATAATAATACTATTTTCCAGCTGGGCTGCACCTCTCAATGTGCAAGGTTAAGTATAGGATAAAGGAAAGAGATGTCTAAAGGTTCCACTACTAATGAAAGCACAAAAAAAAAAAAAAAAAAAAAAAAGAAGGGCAAAAGTCCGTCTACTGGTTTCTCCTTTCGCCAAATACAAGACTCTTATGAATACAATGCTCTTATGAACAGCAAACAAACAAACAAGCAAGAAAAAAAACACTTATTTTTGCTTGTTAATCCTGATGCCTAATCCTTTTATTTGCTGCATTAGTTGCTAATTTTTATTCGCTACATATTGTCATGTCATTTGTTATTTCATGCATTTCACAATATTTATCACCTATGCTAAAAAACAATTATCCAACATTGGATCCTCTCAGCCATTCTTCTTACCCCTTACTGATCTTATTCTCTTTTTACTGTGCTATCTGTGAGAAGAGACTGATGAGTAATGTCTGTGCCTCTGAACATTTAGACACACAATGGCTTTATATAATGGCAGAATTTTGTTCTTTAATTTTATCTTATAACTTTTTTAGCCTTTCTGGCTGTATCTGAAGCACCAGATGACATTTTTAGAGAATGTTTCATTCTAAGATGTCTTTCTAAAGTAATATTAGCTAGCTTAGATTCTTTCTTAATCTCTTGAGATAGTTAAATATATATATACTGTCTCATATCTCGTATCTAGTATCTATCTATCTGTCTGTCTGTCTGTCTGTCTGTCTGTCTATCTATCTATCTATCTATACATCTATGCATCTATCTATACACCTCAGGGATTGTCTGACACATCATAAACATATGTGAAGTCTTTAACAACAGTTTTATGCAGGGAGTGTTCTGTTCCTTTTTGGTGTCAAGGGGAACACATTTGCTGAGTGAAATTATCCTCCACTTTCATCAGTTTCATCTTTTTTTTTTTTTTTTTTTCTTCTCTTTGCAGCAGAAAGAGCAGCCACAGAACTCCATAAACCTTTCCAAGGTAAAATATGCAAAATAACTGGTTCTGAGCTTCAGAGTCACTTTCTGTTTTTTCTTCTGGGTGGAAACCACCCCTGCTATTCACAGAACAAAAGAAGGCACAAAATCGCTGGTAGGAACTCTCTCAAAACAGTCCACTTTTGCTGGAGCAGAAAAATTTCAAAGAGAAAATCTTCAAAGAATTATTGACGAAAATGAGTACTAGAAAGAGCAGCAATGGGTATCAGTCACTCCCTGCTAATTCTTGGTGCTAATGCTTGTTCCCTTGACCTTATACCTCGTGGATATCTATTTCAATTCACTGGTCAAGATCCAAAGTCTTCACTATCTTTTAATTTAATCTTTACTTACTAATATGTACTGCATTTCTTCTTCCTCCTACCATCTCTGTTTTCTTGATGAAAATTTCTACTCTATGACACTGTAGTGCATAATGTTTTACAAATAAGTTTAAAGACTTTGTTTAAAGAGTAAGAACTATCTCTTGCACAATTTAAATCAAGGGATTCTTGCCACTGACCTCTAAAAACTAGACCTTAGAGCAAGGGCTCAAAATTACTGCTTTCAGAAAGATGTTATTACAGAAGTGAAAATTTAGATTAGGTGAGAGAATCTAGCTTTTGAAGTAAGTTTACCTTGAAATGATTAATGTATTAAGCATCCTGTTCCTGACTGCTAAGGGTATTTATTAAATACTTTTAAAGCATATAGTAATATGAATTCCACAAGTCATTGTTTTATCCTTCAAAAATGCACAATATGTGCATCCAATTGTGGTTTTGAATTTTGTGGTTTTTTAGTCTGTTGGTTTGTTTGTTTTAAATGTATGCATACAAGAATGTATGCTGAACCTTGACATTTAAAATATATTTTCAGAATCTTAGTATTAAACTATATATGGTTTATGCTGCAGAGTGGGGCTTGCCAGGGAGCTTAAAGGGTTGCTTCATGAGAAGACACCAGAAGTTGATGTCTTTTCACATAGAGCCAGTTCCAGCTGTTTCCAGGACCAAACCAAAGCTGGCCAAAGCTGCATTGATCAGCAATGTTGGTAGTGTCTCTGTGATAACATATTTTTAAAGAGTAAAAAATGCTGCACAACAGCAACTGTGAGAGAGAAGTGAAAGTATGTGAGAAAAACAACTTTGAAGACACCACAGTCAGTGAAGAAGGAGGTGGAGGAGGTACTTCAGGTACCAGAAGAGAGAGTTCCCTGCAGCCCATGGTGAAGATCATAGTGAAGCAGGCTGTCCTCCTGCAGCCTAGGAATTTCTCTGGTGGAGCAGAAACCCACCTGCAGTCCATGGAGAGCTCAAGCTGGAGCAGGACCTTGGAAGGAAGTGCAGCCCATGGAGAGAAGCCAATGGAGGAACAGTTTTTTTCACAGGACCTGTGGCCCATCTAGGACCCATGTTGGAGCAGTCCATTCCTGAATGACCCATGCTGGAGCAGTCCTTGAAGAACTGCAACATATGAGAAGGAGTCATGCTGGAGACATTCACGAAAGACTGTATGCCATAGGTGGAACCCCATGCTGGAACAGGATATGACTGTGAGGAGAAAAGAGAGGCAGGCATGAAGTGTTATAAACTGACTGCAACCCCCATTCCTCATCCTCCTGAGCCACTTAGGATGAGGGAAGTGGAAGGAATGAGTGGAGTGAAGGTGTTTTAATATTTCTTCTTGTTTCTAGTTATCCTATTCATTTAATTGGCTATTGGCAAATTTTTTCATGGTGTCATTTCATTAAATTTCCCATGCTCTACATTTTGAGCCCTTATTTTGCCATTACGGGATTCCCACTTGAGCCATATTTGCCATGTACCTACAGTATTTGACAGCTCATTCTTGCAGGTCACAAATCAAAAAAAATATATATTATATTATGTTATTTTTTCACATAAGAATAGGTAGATTAAGCATTGCAGATAAGACCTCCATAATTGAATACAGCTAAATTAATGAACTGTACTTTCTTTCCGTTGCAGAACAGAATAAGAAGTCACTCAGAGTTACCATCCACAAGGAACATATGTTGTTTTATGCAAGAAGAGAGAGAGAGAAAGACAAGCAGTTTCAGAAAAATAACTTGCTTCATGAATGGCCTATCTGACAGAGTTCATCCTGTTTTTAACCTTCCTGGAGAAATTTAACAGCCCACTCTCTCCTTTGTGATTCAATGGAAATCCATAGATACCAATGTCTCTGGCATTTGATTTTCACACTATTTACACTGGGACATTAAATAATAGCCTTAGCCAATGATTATACAGTGCAACAATTTGAACACAGCTAAAATTCCACTCTCTCTCAGAAAAGCAAAGAGGATCCATAAAGATCTTTCCCTTTCTGTTGCTTCCCAGAGAAAATGGAGACAGTCTTTCAAGGAACATGAATAGGCTTTCAGGGCTACATAAATTGATGTGATTGCTGCTCTTGAGCAGTAATCTGTCTTTTAAGGGTTGATATGTTATTGAGAGTGAGATGTATTTGAATGAGTTCAGGGAGAAGAGTTAGTATGTGGCAAAACTGACTAGGTCAGGCTACAGGACATGTAACGTTCTACCATATACCCGTCATCCAGTCAGAAACCTGAAGAAATAAAATGTCCAGTGTACTTCACAGCTCCTCTTGGGAACATTGTGCAAGGTATCACTGTAATGGAATGGGGACAGAGACTGAATTTGAGAGCAACGATATTCCACGACTGCTCTTTCCATTAGTAAAATGTATGAGAGACACACAAGTACTCCATTATTATATTTTGTAATACTTTTTCCTCATAAACCCCATCCCACAGGATCTGCTTTTCACAATATTAATGGCCGCAAGAGCTGATGATCTTCCCCTTCTGGTCTAAATATTTTAACAACGAGATATCAGATTCAGTAATGCAAATACCTTTCCTGTCTCTCTATATGCATCTGAAAGTTTTTAGCTTCTGCTTCACCTGTGTACAAAATCTGAACTTCAGTGTTTGTTGCAGGCAATGGAGGACACTTTGAGCTGCACTGTATCTGGAGCACATCAGTAAGGCAATGGTTGCCCACTGTTTTAAGTTATTATTTAACAACCTGATGTCAACTTTTCAGCTCCCAGCACAAACTTAACTGATGCCAATATGTAAAAAAAAAAATATTTACTGCCCTGCTAAAGGAGTATATGTTTGCATCAGCATGATACTTCTAGGTGCAATTGTTGCAGCAATGCAACAAAAGGTTAATTTTCTCTTCTCTTTTTATAAATACAAGAAGTGACATAGCAGTATGAAAAAGATTTTAAGGAGATAGTTTTCCTTCTTTCATTGCAACATAAAACGTCAAACCACTGTTTATTACATACTGTTGAAAATCCCTTATTTTTTAAATAAATATTATGTAAAACAAGGTGTACTAAATTACAGACCAGAAGCTGCAAATTGCCTAAGAACTATTTAAATCTAATGTTATGAACTGAAGAGAGAAGCTAGAGAAAGATTTTGAAAGGCTGTCTGTGAAGTGTCCCCTGTATTTTTTCCCCATGACCAAATAATATAAGCAGAGAGAGAAAATACTAAAGAAATGGTCCAGGTGCCAAATCCAAAACCTCATAAATACTGAAAAAAAAAAAAAAAAAAAAAAAAAGGAAATAAAAATAAAGCAAAAAAATAAAACATAGCTGTCATGCCGGGGCGCGGTGGCGCTGCCTACAGTCTCAGCTCCTTCCTCCTTCTCCTTGGATCCACAACCCTCTCTTGAAGAGAGCACCCTAAGGGCACAGCACTTTTTGCATGACCTCCCTAAAGGACACATGACTTCCCTGATATATCCTTGGTAGATATTTGCCATTTGTACATTTTCCCTAAACCTCATCCCTCGGTTTGTGTTAACTCTTAGTAAACCAGTTAATTCGTAAACTAAACATTGGTCTCAGTAGCAGTTTGTGGGCGTGGTGGGGGTGTATTCCAACTACCACTCTAAAATACAGTCCTGCAGCGGCCATTCCGCTGTGAGAGGTGAATGCCACATGTCTTACTCAACAACCCCTCCAAATTTAGGGGTGAAGTTGCGAAAGCATCCTGACAGCCAGTAGCCCCCCTGGCATCAGTTCGAGACAGTTATCAAAAGCCTAGAACAATTGCCAAGCTTTTTCCTTTAAAAAAGTGCTTTACAAATTTCTCTAAGTGTCCTACATCTCTTTTATTTTGAATATTGCTATCTGAAATGTATTTCCCCACCAAATCTTTACAATTTAGTGTTTCTGTCTGAGATTATTCAGTAATACGCTGATTAAAATAATCAGATTTTGGGAGAAGAATTTGTTCTGTGGTTTTATCTTGCTTTGGCTTGGCCCATACTGCAGATAGTAGTTTCTGTTGCTTCAACTTTAAAATGCTTTCTGAGGTGCTTTTTTTGTGAGGGGTATTTTTCCACAGAAGAAATATTTTTATTTCAAAACATAAAACTTGGCAAGGAGAGTAACAGGTAGAGAGGAAGAAGGAAATACTAGACTTTAATGGCTAAAATTTAGAGATACTATGGCAACTTACTTCTATTCTGCTAATGACTAGCTTTAATGGCTTTGAGGCAGATACAGATTTTAATGTTTGGTTTGTGGGTTTTTTCTGCTGCAACGTGTTAGAAAGAAAAAGCTGGCAATATGAGATGGAAAGAAAGTATACGTGACAGAAAATAGAATAACAGCACAGAGGGTATATATTTAAAAAAATAATAAAAAAAGACCACAGTAAATTAGACATCAAAAAGTTGATTCCAAACACACTCCTAGAAAATCTCAGTTCTTTCTAGCTGGCAGATTTCTGCTTTGCAAATTGCTCAGTTATTCTGCAAGCATAAGGAAGGAATAGTGAAGAGATGAAAGGGTCTCCTACTGCACTAAACCTGGGCTGGTTTCCACAGAAAAGATGGTTGTTTAACTAGCTGCCAGACAAGACACAGAGCTATCATATCCACAAATCTTACAGATAAATATCCAGGCAACTTAAAGGTTTTATAATCATGTGTATCAGAGATCCACTTGGTACCTACTCAGTTTTTTCATTTAGATCATAGAACCATTCAGGTCAGAAGTGACATTAAAGATCATCTAATTGATCTCCCTAAAGTTAGCAAGGACATCTTCAACTAGATCAGGTTACTCAAAACCCTGACCTTGAATGTTTCCAGAGATGTGGAATCAATCACCTCTCTGGGCAACGTGTTCAACAGTTTCATCATCCTACTGTTAAAATACTTCTTCCTTATATCTAGTCTAAATCTGCCCTCTCTTAGTTTAAGACCAGTATCCCCTGTCATATTTCTACAGGCCCTGCTAAAATGTGTCCTCATGAGCTCCCTTTAAGTATTGAAATTCCACAACAAAGTTTCTCCAGAGTGTTCTCTTCTCCAAGCTGAACAACCCTGACTCTGTAAGCATTTACTTTTCGGAAAGGGACTCCAGCACTCTGATAATCTTTGTGGCCTATGCTGAGGACTCCAGAGCTGGATGCAGTACTCCAGATGGCGTCTCACCAGAGCATAGTAGTGAAGTAGAATCGCCTCTCTTGACCTGCTGGTCATGTTTCTTTTGATGCTGTCCAGGATACAGTTGACCTTCCAGACTGCAAATGCACTTTGCCAGTTATATCCAGCTTTCCATTCACCAGCAGCCCCAACTAATTCTCTGGGCTGCTCGTAATCCCTTCATCCACCAGTATGTATAGATCACAGAGTCAAAGAATCACAGAATGTTAGGTGTTGGAAAGGACCTCAAAAGATCATCTAGTCGAACACCCCTGCAAGAGCAGGATCCTCCTAGAGTAGGTCTCCCAGGAATGCATCCAGGTGGGTTATGAATGTCTCCAGAGAATGGGACTCCACAACCTCTCTGGGCAGGCTGTTCCAGTGCTCTGTCACTCTCACAGTGATACTTTTTTTTCCTAGTGTTTACATGGAGCCTCTTATCCTCCAGCTTGCACCTGTTGCCCATTCTCCTATCATTGGACATCACTGAGAAGAGCCTGGTTCCATTCTCATGACACCTCCCTTTCAGATATTTATTAATATCTGAAATGACTAACTGAGGTTGCCCCTCACTCTTCTCTTCTCCAAGCTCAAGACACCCAGCTTCTTCAGTGTTTCCTCATAAGGGAGATGTTCCACTCCCTTCATCATCTTTGTGGCTCTGTTCTGGACTCTTTCAAGCAGTTCCCTGTCCTTCCTGAACTGAGGAGCCCAGAACTGGACAAAATATTCCAGATGCAGCCTCACCAAGGCAGAATAGAGGAGGAGGAGAACCTCTCTTGACCTACTAACCAGACCTCTTCTAATATACCCCAGAATATCATTGGCCTTCTTGGCCATCAGGGCACACTGTTGGCTCATGGTCATCCTTCTGTCCACCAGAACCCCCAGGTCTCTTTCACCTGTGCTGCTCTCCAACTGGTCAGCCCCCAACCTATACAGGTACATGGGGTTGTTCTTTCCCAGATGCAAGACTCTACACTTCCCTTTGTATTCCATTATATTTCTCCCCTTCCCAATACTCCAGGCTCTCTATGTCTCCTTGAACGGCACCACTGCCTTCTGGTGTGTCAGCCAGTCCTCACAGATTAGTTTCATTGGCAAACTTGTTGACAGTGTACTCTTCTCCCTCATCCAGGTCGTTGATGAATAGATTGAATAGTACTGGTCCCAGTACCAACCCCTGAGGGACTCCACTACTGTATCTGGGCCTCCAGCTTGTAAAAGGTTGTCCACTAGCTTTCTTGTAGGCCCCCTTCATACACTTGGAGGCCACTATATGGTCTCCCTAGATCCTTCTCTTTTCCAGGCTGAACAACCGAAACTTTCTGAGCTTGTCTTCACAGAAGAGGTGCTCCAGCCCTTGGATCATTTTTGTGGCCCTTCTCTGGACTTTCTCCAGCAGCTCTATGTCCCTCTTATGTTGAGGGCTCTAGAGCTGGACATAGGACTCCAGGTGGGGTCTCATGAGAGCAGAGGGGCAGAATCACCTCCCTTGACCTGCTGGTCACACATCTTTTGATGCATAACTGAGCTGCAAATGCCTGTTCCCTGCTCATGTTGAGCTTTTCATCATCCAGTATTCATAAGTTATTCTCCTCAGGGCTGTTCTCAATCCACTTTCCACCCAAATTTTAATTGTGCTTGGGATTGCCCCAAACAAGGTGTAGGACCTTGCACTTGGCATTATTGAACTTCATGAGGTTGGCATGGGCCCACTTCTCAAGCCTTTCAAGGTCTCTCTCAATGGCTTCCATACCACAGAGTTTGGTGTCATCAGCAAACTTGCTGAGGGTGCACTCAATTCCCACTGTCCTTGTTGCCAACAAAGATGCTAAACAACACCAGTCTCAGTACTGACCCTTGAAGCATGCCACTTGTCAGTGGTCTTCATTTGACCATTAAGCCATTTACCACTACTCTTTGAGTGTAACCGTTCAGCCAACTCCTTATTCACTAAATGGCCCTGCCATTGAATCCATATCTCTATAATTTAGAGACCAGGATGTCAGGTGGGACAGCATCTAACACTTTGTACAAGTCCAGATAGATGACAACAGTTGCTCTTCCCTTGTTCACCAATGCTGTGACCCCATCATAAAAAGCCACCAAACTGTCAGGCATGATTAGCACCTGGTGAAGCCATGCTGGCTGTGACCAACAACCTCCACCTTCTCCATGTGTCTTAGCAGAGCCTTCGGGGGTATCTGCTCCATGATCTTGACAGGAACAGAGGTGAGACTGACTGGTCTGTAATTCTTCTTTTTTTTCCCTTCTTGGAAGTTGCGGTTATGTTTCCCCTTTTCCAGTCAGTGGGAACTTCACCATACTGCCGCAACTTTTCAAATGTGATGGAAAGTGGCTTTGTAACTTCATTGGTCAGTTCTCTCAGTAGCAACATATAGATCTCATCAGGATCCATTGACTTGTGCATTTTCAGGTTCCTTAGATGGTCTTGAACCTGTTCTTCTCCTACAGTGGGAGGATCTTCCTTCTTGCAGTCCCTGCTTTTGCTTTCTGTAACTTGGGTTCTGTGGTCAGAGACCTTTTCAGTGAAGACTTTGGCAAAAATTTGCAATGTAAACACATAAAATATACCTAACATTCTGTTAAACCATGATGAGAATTTACCAGAAGGCAAGACTGATGCTATAGAAATTGTACCATGAGATATGATTCATATGAAGAAAAAGAGCCTTGACATCAGATGCAGAATTTGCTTTACTACAGTGCTCACAAGCAATTGAGCAGCAACAGGGGTGGAGCTGGAACCCTGACATGGGTACAGTCCTAGCTATTGTTGCTAGTAAATTTCAGTCTTTTGCAGTATTATTCCAGTGGGGTGCAAATGTTCAGGATCTATTAAGAGTTTTGGAATTGTTGTTTCTTTGTCTTATTCTTGTCTTAAAACAGTATGGACAATTTTCACATGGACAACGAACTGATTGATTAGCTAGCGCATGCAGCATAGCAGAAGTAGAAAGAATGTTTAGCAAGGACAAATCATTATGGTGTAAAAGGAGATATATACTAATAATAGATTATTTTTGCCTGGAATAAACAATTCTCATTTGCACCAGAACAGGGGTCCATGCCTCACTTGCTACATTCAGTGAGACAGTGGTCACTTCACACACCATCTTAATTTACTGCAGAAATAGTTTATTTCTTCTTCATTTTTCAAAATTTTGTTTAGCTATAATGCTCTTTTTCTGTGACTTTTTTATGTAAATACTAAACACATTCACAAAAATTGTCATGTTTTGCAAACTTTTAAAATATTTGCCTAAAAGGAGCTTAAAAAAATCTTTTCCATTTATTTTATAGTCCTAGGTTACAGCTAAATTGCAATTAGGTTCATTTCAAAGAAAGTTTCATCAAATGTCTCAGCTTAGTTCCTTCTATGTGAAATTTTTGTAATAAAAGAAATAATAATGCATAAGTTCATAAATAAGTGTGAAGTATTGTATATTTTTAGATCTGAGTATCTGGATTCTGTCAATAACAATGGTGCTTTACTGGCTGAGGTAAAAGTTGATTTCTTTACTGAGACACAGAGTCAGATGAAAAATATGAAAGTGGCACAAGCTCTCTGCTTCCTAATTAAAAAACCTAGTCATTTGTTTAAATTATGCCAAAAATAACTAGAGGTTAATAATAGGGTGAATTCTTAATTGCAATTCTTTCTTGCCTCTTGGCACAGACAATATTAATTGTTATACTTTAATTTGCTACATCAAATTAAATTCTTTGTCTTCAGTCCAGAATGGTCTTTATATTTGTTTAATGACATTTGCTTTTTCTTTCCATGGAGATATTTGGCTCACATTAAGAGAAGCTTTTATATAATATACTCCATGCTTCTTTAGTAACTATTTAGGTGCTTGTCATGAACATTCTGCTCTCAACCAGCAAGTCGATAAAATAAATTATGAGTCAGATTGCCTTCTTGCTTACCACTATGCAAATTGGGAATATATTTGCTGAAATCAGTTAAATTACATTTCTGTAAAAAGAAACAGTCTGAAAGAGGAGAATTAGTCTGACATTTATCTAGTAGTATCAATGTCTTTTTACACACAGGACTAGTTCTGTTTTAGAAGTAGACCCCTTCCATGGTTTCAGTGGCATGACTTTTCAAAGGAATGTCTTAAATGTATTTATTCAAGCAAAAACTATGCCTTGGTCATTATACATGTTCACAGTGTGTGGTATGACAGAAATGTGTTCTCACTTGGATCTTACAATGGTATATTAATAGGCTTGGCATCAATAAGCTCAATCTAATGTATGAAGAATAGAAGAAAAAATACTTTATAGCTTCTTAGGAGAGCTTTGCCATTACAGAATTTTCAAAACAGCCTGTCAATAGGCACCTGGAAAAGTTTTAAAATACTTAGAAAAATCTTGAAAGCTTTGCAAAACATAAAACCAGTATTTATGTGGACCTAATTTCAGGCAACAAAAGTAACTGCATCTGATTTTGTATGTGCTTGCACAGTTTCATTAGAGGATAATAGGTAACTGGACTGTTTCCATGGTTTAACTAAGAAATTCTTTATGCCAATGTTATTTTACAGGTTGGATCAGGGACGAAAGTGTTAGAAAGCAGTGCATTAGACTGCCTTGCCTTGATGCAATTTGATTTGATTAATTGTCCCTTCATTTATGATGAAAGCAAATGCTTATTAGGAGCCCAGTAATCTATGCAGGAGTAGAATTTGAAGGATTTTGTCCATCTGTAGACAGGTGCCAGACCCAATGTTATTATAGAAAAGATTTGATTCAATTTTTATGCTTGACTCAGATTTTATGGCAAATCATTAGCACTCAGGACTAGTTATCTCTCATCATAGAAGACAGATTTTGGAGATGTTTCATTTGTTTCCTCAAGAGTTACTGTGTGACTACTGTGATGCATTTGTGCTATTAAAAAGGGGATGGTCAGGAAGCACAAACACCTGTTTGTCTTGCCCTGGCTGATAGCAAAGAAACACCTGGTATTGCAGGATGGAGAGAAATCCCTATTCTCTTGCCAGCTGAACATAAACAGAAACAACGGCTCTGGAGAAAGACAGCTCTCAGATGGCTCACAGAAGTGTATGACATTCTTGCAGCAGGAATCTGAGCTAATTGTCAAGCCTAAAGTATGAGAGAAAAAAAGAAAGTTCCCTTGGGACCCAGCGGGGACTGGGTAGGCATCAAACAGAAACCACCAGAAGACGCCAGATTGCATAGCAGAACCAGAAGTAAGTACCAGCAGACAGGAAACATGGGAGTTTTTCAAGCCTCTTGTTCAGGTTGTTCCAAGGCAGCACAAGTGTTTGTTCTCTTTCAGAGTTATTCTGTTTTGATTTAGTTAGTCAAATAAAGCAGAGATTTTGAAACAGAAGCCTTTTCTGTGATGCATTCACTTCAAGAGGAAAAAAAAGAGGTAGGAATACTCAGCTCCAGTTTAAGGATCACAGGGTCTCATCACAATACAGATTAGCAAGAGTTTTATAAAGAAATAAATTGATCAACTTAACACTTTGCCAAACCATGGGAAAGATGTTTTTACATCTCTATATCTCTACATCACTACAGACATCTTTGGGATATAAGAATAAATCACAAAGCTTCTTTGTGCTTTGAGTCAACATTTCTAAACGAAGAGCAAGTAACAGTCTTCCCCTTGTGGAAGTTTGTTTTTGTAGTAGACTGTGGATAGTGCAACAGTGGTGACCATGTTTACACCATAAAATGGGCTGAGGGACAAGATGCAGTTGAAGCTGAAGAGAATTGGTGTGCCCTAAAAGGGCTCACAAGATAATATACATAGACTCCTGAAAGTTATATTTTTTGTTAAATTATGATTAAGTATTGGCAAACAGCTTCAGGCTCGAAACTTATGCAAGTGCAGCTTTTCATGGGAAATGGGTTGATTTTGCAAGTCACTGAGAGAAGCTATTTTAATCAGAAATGGTGTGAACAACGCAAGTATGACTATTCTCTTGAGTGCTATCACATCCCACTCATTAGTACAGACTCTGCCAAAAGAAGATGTGTTGTACTGGACTGAAAAATAAAAAGTCTACATGAAGTTTTCTATAAAAAATTAAATCCTCAGCTGGCCCTTGGGAACTTCTTTATACCAAACACTTAGTTGACAATATTTCCCTCACTGTTCATTGCCTTTCATGTACAGCCAAAAGTCCTAGTCATAGGCGAGGACCCTATGAAACTAAGCATTATAAAAACATTACAGAAGAGCTTATCCTTTCCCCAAAGTTTTTCCATTCTAAATGTAAAGCAGAAAACTGGAAACAAGGGATCTGCCTAAATAGTCAGTTTGCAGACAACTTTAGCTCACTCTGAGATAATTCTACTTAGAAGCTGCAGGCAAGAGGAAAGCAAATGGTGAATAGTAGGAAAAAAAAGGAGGGAAGACAGCATTAGTGTCCTCTGGGAATTGTTCAAATTCTTGCAGCTCTGCCATTTTGGCACTGATTAATAAAGGTAATTTTAATGTGCTTAATTAGGATAGAAGGTGAATATTGCAGGTGTCAGAAAATCTTTTGTGTGCTTACAATGGACCTTTTGCTTGGTTATCAAAGATGTTATTAAAGAAACTTGTCAAATATAGTAAAATTGAAGACTACTTTAAAAAAGACACAGAGAGTCATTCACATCAAAACTGAACAAAGAATCTGTACTCCACAAACACTGAACCATGGAGAGGTCAACCCCATAAGAGCGATGTGTTGTAAAGAGACTGATAGAAACTGCAGTCAAGCAGTGTCTAGCTGGTTCTCTGAGAGAATGGAAAATACTAATGAATATCTGTCTCAGGGCTGAGGGAAATGTCAAGAGAAAGGAAGGAAATATACACATCAGTTTTTCCTTTAGATATTTCTGTCTCAGTATGTTTTTGTTTTGTTTTGTTGTTTTGGTTTTGGTTTTGTGGTTTTGGGTAAGGGGAAATCAAAAACATGTCACTGTGTGTCATCACTACACATAATTTCCAAAAGGAAAATCATCTAGGTAGGTGGTTCTTCTGCATAAAGACATTAATCACCTGAATTCTGAACTAATTATTCAACCTTTTTCTCAGTATTTAAATGGAGGGAAATGAGATGACTGGAGGGGGATTTTAAGGGAGCAGCCTATTTTGGATTCTGTTTGGTAAAACATATCTCAAAGAAATGCTGATGAGAGACTGCACAACAACCCTTACAGGAAGCGGTGAAATATTAGCAGTAAAATTTCATTTACTGACAGTGACTCCCTGATGAGACAGATGTCTGAGGTTCCGGACTGGCACTATAGAGAATATCTGCCTACTGAAGCAAACAAAGATATCACAGGATGTCAACATCCCACTTAGAAAAGCAGAACTATTAAGTTCTGCTTTCTGTGAGCCAAGTATTAACTATCTGTATCAAAAGCTTTCATCACTGTTCAGCTCCACTGTTTTCAGATGCTTGATATACTTTGTTTTCTCAAACTGTCTACCATTCTTCAACTTCACTGTGTTACCCCACACCCACATTTCCCAGAAAAAAAAACACAATTAAAACAAAGGGAAAAAAAAAAACAAAAAAATATTACTTGGCATAAATTGATGACAGAATCACTAGAAGATTCTTACATAATTTCGTACCATGATGGTGATATCATCTGCTTCTTAAATTCCTCTTCCATGGATCTTTGGCACAAAACACAATTTAAACAGTCTTTCTGCAAAGCCAGGAAAGTAACTGAACTTAAACTTTAAAAATATAAATTAAACTTGATGTTCACAGATGGGTCCATATGGATTTGGATGAAACACTGGCTATTCTGGTTATTGTAAAATCTTTCAATAATTAAAATTTCCATTTGTAAAGCAGGGAAAATGTTAGCAATCTTGCTTTGAAAAGAATTGAGATAAAAATTTAGAAGATACTAAATGCCAATTATAAAGTATCTATACATGACAAAAAGAATAGATAGGGCTACAGGTTATTCACCTACCATTTAGAAAAAGTACTTTCATATTTATTTTTCCTGCATATTGTAACTGTGAACAATCAATGAGAAAAGTTTACATGGAGACAACATATTTAAATACACCCTACATATTCTCAAAGACTAACAATTGTTTTGTTTGTTGTTTCTTTTTAATCTAAGAAAGGCATGGACTACTCCAGAAAACACAGTCTTAAAACTACACTCATACATCTGTGGAATGAAACAGTACCATCAGATTAATGAAGAACATCAGAAGGACCTACTATGACTGAATGTTATATGGACAAAAAATAATTGTCTAATAAATGGCTCACAGAATTACTCACAAAGGTATTTTTTACTTATGCTTTGATCATGGGCTTGTTGTTCATTAGAAGAGTTTAATTTGTCTATTATTTTTTTAACTCTAGTTCCTCAGATGGCCCATACGTTTTTCTGTAATGAGTGTAATGCTGTTAGTCAGATATAAGTAAGAGTCTATTGTTCTGAAATATTTCCAGTGGAAAAGAAAACAACAGGCTATTTTGTTTGAAGGAGTGTATTAGAATTATGTCATCTTTCAGAAAATATTTTTACACAGTACAATGAAAAATTAGAAAAAATATGTCAAAATACAGAATCCTAAATCTGTATGCTGTGATCAAACTTTCTGCACTGAACTGAATATAAAAAGCTCTAAAGCATATTAAATCTACATTAAGATATTACAAGGCATCTGTTCACAGGCATCATGTTTTCATGGAATCATAGAACCATGGAATGGTTTGCATTGGAAGGGACCTAGAATATAATCTAATTCCAAGCCCCCTGCATGGGCAGGAACACCTCCAGATAGGCCAGGTTGCACAAATCCCTGTCCAGGCTGATCTGGAACACTTCCAGGGAGGAGGCATCCACAATCTTCCTGGGTAACCTGTTCCAATGCCTCATCACCCTCACAGGAGATAATTTCTTCACATCGTCTAACCTAAATCTACCCTCTTCCAGTTTAAAACCATTATTCTTTGTCCTATCACTACACACACTGGTAGAAAGTCCCTCCCCAGCTTTCCTGCAGGCCCCCTTGGGATAATGGGAGGCTGGTATATGATCTCCTCAAAGCCTTCTCACCTCCAGGCTGAGCAATCCCAACTTTTTCAGCCCGTCTTCATAGGAGAGGTGCCCCAGCCCTCTGATCATGTTCATGGCCCTCCTCAGAACTTGCTCCAACAGCTCTGTGTCCTTCCTGTGTTGAGGGGTCCAGAATTAGACACAGTACTCCTGGTGGGGTCTCACAAGCGCAGAGTAGAAGGGCAGAATCACCTCCCTTGATCTGCTGGCCATGTTTCTTTTCATGCAGACCAGGATGCAGTTGGATTTCTGGGCTGTGAGTTGCCAGTTCATGTTGAGCTATTCATCTACCAACACCCCCAGGTCCTTCTCCTCAAGCCTAATCTCAATCCATTCTCCACTCAGCCCTTATTTGTGCTTGGGATTGCCCCAGCCCAGGTACAGGACTTCATACTTGGCCTTGTTGAACTTCATGAGGTTGGCTTGGTCCCACCTCTCAAACCTGTCAAAGTCCCTCTGGATGGCATCCTTTCTCTCTAGCATGTCAACCACACCACACAGCTTGGAGTGCAGTGAGAGTGCACTCTCAGCACCAGTGCCAGAACCAACCCCTGAGGAATGCCACTTTTCACTATTCTCTACCTGAACATTGAGTCATTGATTATTACTGAGTGTGACCATCCAGCCAATTCCTTATCCAACAAGTTGTCCATCCATAAAATCCATATCCTTCCAGTTTTGAGACCAGGATGTCATGCAGGACAGTGTCGAACGTTTTGCTTAAGTCCAGGTAGATAATGTTAGTTGCTCTTCCCTTGCCCACTGATGCTACAACCCCATTGTAAAAGGCCACTAAATCTGTCAAGCATGATTTACCCTTGGTGAAACTCCACATTTCACATAGGCCTTAAAAGAGCCTTCTGGAGGATCTGCTCCATGATCTTGCTGGGCACAGAGATGAGACTGACTAGTCTGGAGTTCCTGTGTCTTCTTTCCTTCCTTTTTAAAAATGAGGTTAATGTTGCCACTTTTCCAGTCAGTGGGAATTCTACCAGATAGCAATGACTTTTCAAATGTGATGAAAAGCAGCATTGCAACTTCAGCTGCCAGCTTCTAGAAGATCCATGGCTGGATCCTGTCAGGTCCCATAGACTTGTGCAGTTTCAGATTATTTAGATGGTCTCAAATCTGCCCTTCTGCTACAGTGGGAGGATCTTCCTTTTCCCAGTTTCTGTCTCTGCCTTCTGTGACCTGGATGGTATGGCCTGAGTATTTACCAATGAAGACTGAGGCAAAAATATTGGTCAGTATCTCAGCCTTCTGCATATCCTGCATGGCAAGGTCTCCTGTTTCTTTCTGGAGAGGGCCCACATTTTCCCTGTGCTGCCTCTTATCACTAATTTAAGTAAATCACCCACATCACCGGTTTTTGTAACATATCTAACAGTGATATTGTAGCTTGCAAAAATGTTTCCAGTGGTATCAAAGGAAATCAGAAGATAATTGCATCTGCTAATGAAAGTTCAGAATACAGTATCCATCTAGAACTGTCAGAAGTAAAATCACCAAGACACATACACTATGGATGTCAGATCCTCTGCACCAGCCCACTTTGAACTAGAGATTTACTTTATTTTTCAATGTGATATTTGTTAATGTAGACATACCCAGAGGCTGTCTTTTTATAATGAGGCATAATCTAGATACAATTTAGATTTAGAAATTACATTTACTTTGCCTTGTGTAAAATTGGAAATGATGCCTTATTTCTTTATCTCCAGAAACTGATCTAATTTAAATCTAAGATTTATCTCAGTAAAGCAGGATTATTGGCACTCAAGTACAACAAATTAAAGGAACTGATTAGTGTCACTCTCCAGACAGAGAAATTATAGGTTTTTTTGATTGGGAGCATTCTTGGACTTACTTTTCTGGAGAAACTTTTTTGTTATGATCTATGTCTCCTATTGAATGTTTGACTAGTATCAAATGGTGATATTTTATTGAATCAAATTAGAATGTTAAGCTTAGTTAAAGGTGACTTTAAAAATACACATGCCAACAAACATTCCAGATGAAATGTAAAATACATGTTGCCAAGGAAAGTAAGTGTTCAGTATTCCAAATTGTCCTGTAGAGGTGTCTTTTCTAGGACTGGTAGGAAAAAAAACTAACAACAAAACAACAACCCCAAAAGAGCAGATTTTGAGCCTAATCCTCACTGATATAATTCACTTATCCCACTGAAATCAATATGTTATCACCTAACTGCAATAGCTAAGACAAATTACAGTCAAACTATATAATCACAGTTTATTAATTTCTAAATTAACATTGTAAAGATTTTGAAGAGTGCATCTTTTCACAGATCTATATAATAAGTAGTTTCCAGGAATTCTATAAATAAAAAGCTTTCAACCAAGAAGATACATTTCAAATAAAAAAAATTACCTTTCTCATGTACATGGTCCCACACATACACACAAAGTAAGTGGAAGAATTGCTAGAACAAGCAATAAAATCTATTCTTCCCTCCCACATTTGAGAATAAGTAAAATAGTGCATCTTCATCTTGCCACAAAAAATAATGGCAGAAATTTCCAAGAAATTTTACAAGCATGAAATCTACAGTTGCATCAGAGAAACTGTACCATTAAACAACATACAATTTTGTGTAATTACGATACAGACAAAATCCTGGATAACAGTCAAAACAATGAGTTTTTCTCTTTATTGTTTAGGAAACTGCTTAGTATCTTATAATACAAAATGCCTGACAACATTTAATAATGGCTTTCTTTCATTTTATCTAACATTTTTTTTTCCTTTCAGAAAAAAACTTTTGAAGAGAAGATGTTGAGAGCTGCAATTACATGATCATTACATAGAACGATACATCCTTTAAGTCAAAAGTGGAGTCAGAATTTCTGTGTACTCAAAGTAGTTCACAAAAAACTGGATATAAGAACAAATTACATTTTTTGTGTGTATAGCTTTTTTCCTCCTCTCTACATCAAAAAAATAAAAAAGGAAAAATAAAAGTTAAAAAAAAAAAGTTATTAGACTTCCAAATAGCACAAACTTATATTTATATTCTGGATAACATACCGTGTGATTTGTATGACAAAAAAAACCCACAATGAACAACACCCACAAACCAAACAAATAAACAAACAAAAATCAATCAGCAAACATCATTTGTTTGTTAACTGAGTTAATCAGATGATTCAAGCAAGATTTATCTGCAGGTAAAGTATTTTAAATCCATTAACCTGAACTAACAAGGGTAAAATGGACAAAATTTTATTTAGCTCTCTGTGTCCATTACTGTGTAAAAGTCATTAGGTTTCCATGTTTAAGGCTCAAAAATGTTGTGCAATGTCTCTTCCCCAACCCAACATTTACATACATAATTATGCTACTTTTTTAGTTGCCGTGACATTTTAAATATTGTATTTCTAAAATGTTATAATACTATTTATTCTTCAGTAACAGCTGCTCAGTTTCAAGCCCAAGACTGCCTATGACATATTTTATTCCTCTTCAGCTTGCAGTCATACGTAAGGAGAAAATATTGCCACTATTGCTGCTATTGCTTCCACCATAGAAGTCACATACAGGATCAGAAGAGATATGAGGTACATGTTATTACAGGTAAAGGGGATTCTGCAGAAAGCAGCTCCAAGTCATCAGTATTTCACTCTACTTCAAACTTTTTGGGAGCTGGTAGTGACCTGCTGTAGGGTAGAGTGGCTTTGGGGTGTTTGAAATCTCACCAGCCGGATACACAAGCATAGCCAGAGGATAGAGTATGGCTGCTCTGGGACCTGCTTGAGTCAAACTTTTCCCTCCTCTGCTGTATTTTCATATATCCTCTCTACACTTAAATGTGGACTTAGTAAGGGTCACTATTCCTTTTCATGTGTTGTACTTAATATGAATCCAGCTGACTCTACGATCATTAAATGGTTTATTTAGCAAGGATTAAGATCCTTATATTTTATTTTCCAGGGCAAATCAGTCTCTGACATAATTCAACAGGAACTTTTAGATATCATATCAGACATGATTTAAAAAGTATTGGCTTAGAGATGAGAAAAATGTATTATGTGCACTGAATCAGATTTGTCTAGATAAGATCATTCAGAACTCCTGGTTGGAAGACCAGAAGGAAAAATCTGAAATAATAGAACAGAACAGTTCAGAACAGAACAGCTGGAAGGGACATACAATGATCATCTAATTCAACTGCCTGACAACTTCAGGGCTAATGATAAGGTAAAGCACAGTATTAAGGGCATGGTTCAAATGTCTCTTAAACACTGATAGGCTTGGGGCATTGACCACCTCTAAGGGAAGTTAATTCCAGTGTCTGACCACCCTCTTGGTAAAGAACTGTATCCTAATGTCAAGTCTGAACCTCCTCTGATGCTGCTTTGAACCATTCACATGAGTTCTGTCACTGGATATCAGGGACAACAGATCAGCACCTTACTCTTCTCTCTCCCTTGCTCAAGAAGCTTAAAAGAGTAATGAGCTCACTCTCTTATCTACTTTCCTCAAAATTAGACAAAGCCAGTGGAAGATGTCATGGGTGCATGTCCAAATAATACATCTGCCTGCAAGCTCATAATTACTAAACATACAAACTCAAGTTTCAGTTAAGTAACATTATGTATATGTTATATAAGGGGTTTTTATATGGTTGGTTAGGGTACTTTTGAAGGTGGAGGGGATGGTTGTTTATTTTGGTTTGCTTTTGAGTTTCTTGTTGGTTTGTTTTGGTTTTTTTGTTTGGCTGTTTTGTTGTGTGTTGTTGTTTGGGGTTTTTTTTTTACTATGAA
This sequence comes from Chaetura pelagica, assembly GCF_000747805.2. Lineage (NCBI taxonomy): Eukaryota > Metazoa > Chordata > Aves > Apodiformes > Apodidae > Chaetura > Chaetura pelagica. The sequence continues at coordinate 513,473 of NW_009953962.1, forward strand.
ACACACATTATCCAATTTCTATGCCTTTTCCTAACTTTTTGCACCAGCTCTATGATCACTGAGCTAATAAAGATTCCTAGTTTATCAACGTCTTAGTAGTGGGAATAATTAATGTGCTTAAATATCAGTGCCTACTGCCCTCAGGAGTTTACCACATCTGCCTGGGGCTAGCAAGTTTGATAGGATTTCCTCTCACTCCAAGAGAGTTAATTAGCCAGCAGTTCCAGAGGTGGGAACTGCCTGTTTTGAAGTGTGGGCAAATGCCCATTGCCACACAACCTAGAAAGCACTGAAGTTTCACTCATTCGGATTTACTTTCCTCTTCACTGCAGTCTACTAGCTCCACTCAGACATCTGTGAGCTGAGCTGCTTCCTTGCCTGAAATTACACTAAACATCTGCAAACATCTGCCATGGGGTCCATGACTGCTAATTGCACAAGGGGGCTAAGTTAATAGGGTAGTAACTTCAAAACAAAGATGTTAAAAAAACTCCCAAGTCCCAAGCAGAGCACCCCAGTGAAAATGCTGTAAGCAGTTAAGACCCCTGTAAAAATGTTACCTAGATTTAGATCTAGACAATATCTTTACTTCTCATTTATTTAAACTACAGATCTTCAGGGTGTAATGATGCTAAGAAATTAAATGTGCTAAAAAAAAAAAGTATGTCAATTAATAGAGTTAAAATACAGTGAAGATTATCACATAAAATGACAAAAAGCCACAAGTCACTGTAAAGGGAGAAAGGATTCTTGGTAAAAAATACAGAATATTATCTTATTCTCACCCTTTTCTTTATTAATTTGCTACAGACAGACATAATTCTGGGGTACAGATTTTTGTCTGATCCAGTAGAATACTTTTCTCACATTGTATTAAATCTATTTGTTCTAAAGACAAACTCAACAGAGTGAGTATATCTGTATTTTGATGTATAACATTTCTAGGATTCCTTACTTACAATCAGACTCTTTGCTGCCTTGATTTTGTAAATTTCACACTATTTTTCCAGAGTTTATGTATTGACTTTTTTACCACAGCTTCTGTTTTATATTCATAAATGCCAAAATTTCCCTTAATTCAATTTTTTTTAAAAAAAAAGCTTAATTAAACAAAAAATCTCTAATAAATAAATTAATAAATAAATAAATAAAAATCCCATGAAAACAGCAAAACTCTTTTTTTATCCTTAGGTGTATAAAGGGCCCGAGCAATACTGTTTGCTGGTCAGAGTAAGCATTTTGTGTGAGGAGGGAAATGAACTTATGGAAATACCCTTGTTATTACTGATGCCTTTTCATCTTTTTTTTCTCTTTCTTAAGTTATGGGTAAAATATTTCAAATGAAAAGCCTTATATGACTTTCAGTCTTGAAACACTTGTGTAACTAACTGATTAAAACCTTTTTAAAATTATTGATAGTCCATTGTGTTGTTTTAATTTAACCTGCTTTTCAGAAGTCATTTTTTCTAGGAAAATATCTTTGAAATGTATTATAAAAAATAAAATTATAAACATTTTAAAATTAGCATTGTTTCGAAAGGTGGATGGACTCACTGTGTCTGAAAATTTCACAGAATTAGAAAAATAGTAATGTATAGAAGAAAAAATATGATGATGTATTAACAGCATATGAAGTATATGAATCCAGTGATTTCAACAGTTTCCATATCTATAATCTCTTTTAAAAATAATGTTATTACTGTTTTTCAGTAGAGAATTTCTTCTGTTGGGCTCTGCCAGGCTATTAGCCTCCTCAACTCTTGACCTTGGACAACTGAAACAAATTTGAAATCACTTCTTTTAAGATGCCACAATTCAGAGAGAAAGAGACAGGACTGAAAGAGATCACACTTTCTCCAGTCTTGATGACAACATTCTGTATAAAAATCTACAGAGAAAGGATAAAGGATTAGTCTTAGGTCAATGCCATGGTCATAAGATAAATTTAAATCTCCCAAAAAAACTAATTGCAGGGAGCTGTGATACTGTTACCACTTACTTCATACACGGGACACTAAGAAATGGGGATCAGTGTTGATACAAAGTTGGCTATTTGGCTTATAATGGAGAATGTGTTTTTCAAAAGCAACTAGCATTTGGGTCACACATGCATATGCTGTGCTGATACTCTACTCTTTGATGATTCTTGGTAGATCTTGTTAAAACAAGCTATCTCCTTCCTTATGGTGGTTTCAGCTTCTATTCCCAACTTTTATCTAACTATGACAAAACTATGACATTTCTTGACAGCTATTGTGTTTAATACCCATTATTTAATATTTGGGTGGTGGTTTTTTGTTTGTTTTGTTTAATTTGTAAATAGAAATAGCATCTTCTGCATAGAAGCACTATAATACATATAATTTTAATTTGTCCTGGTTTGAGCCAGGATGAAGCAAATTTTCCTTTTACTGTTTGGTGGTTTGTGGTTTGTTTTTTGTTTTTTTTTTTTCTTTTAACTAGCAAAGTGTTCTAGCCAGTACTGACAA
>NW_009953962.1:516138-522800 GCF_000747805.2 Chaetura pelagica
CTCCGTCCATCGATCACTATCAGCCTCCAGGCTCGAGCTCTCCTGACCCTCGTCACTCTGTGCTTTCTCCAGCAGCTCCGGGATTTTTTGGGACTGTTCACAGCTCAGGAGATGCTGTGGGAGTTGCTGGGGATGGGGGAAGGTAATAGGGGTTTGCACATATCTGAACATATTTGTATATAATTGTATATATTTGCTTTTATCATTAGTGTTTAATTAAAGCTGTGTGGCTTAGCTTTCAATCCAGCAAAGTCTCTCTCTTTTTCTCTCTCTCCTTCCCTACCTGGGGGGCAGGGCGGTGGGAGGGGATCAAGAGCGTTGTTGTCAAACCCAAGTCAAACGCTGACACTGAGAAGCAGCAGAGACACACAGACAAAGCCTTTTCTTCTTCTCAACTCACCAGTGAGCAGGCTAGGGATGCACTAGAAGCTGAGAGGGCATATATCTGGAATAGCTGACCCCAGCTGATGAAAATGATATCCCAGACCATATGACATCAATGTGATCAGTGACAAGAATTTATTGGTGCCGAATGTGGGGCTCAATTTTAAGCCCAGATTATAAATTTTCACTAATTGAGAGCATTCAAAATTCCATCTCTGATGGGAGGAATCCCTCAGATAGCAATCTATAGCAACAATTTCTTGGCTGCTGTTTTTTTTGATACCCGTTACTTAATATTTGGGTGTTTTTTTTAATTTGTAAATGAAAACAGTGACTTCTCCATAGAAGCACTATAGTACATATACTTCTAAGTAAGCATATATAAATTTCTGTATTTTATAGATGATTTTGTACATAACCACATGTAAGCATATTTATGCCCATACGTCTATATACACAGACGTATTCCCATGAACACACACTGTATATCTGAGTAAATACTGAAAAGCTGCTTTATCAGTTTCTATTTTTTGTAGAATTACAAGTAAAATATGCCTCCTGAAGCTGTAAAATGAGGTTGACTTAGAGAGGAGTATGGTAACTCACCAACTTTGAGACTACCGAGGGTAGATGGAAAATATCAGGCCAAGCGAAGGACCTGAAAGTCTTTCTCTTTTCGGTTATTCCATTCCACCGCTAAGAAGTCTAATAATGACAGTATACCACAGCGAGGGAAACTGCATTTTGAACTACATAATATTTTTATCTACATAATAGTAAAAAAGATTATTTTGAAGGAAACTGTAATTAGGAGCACTTTACAGAATATATCAAAGAGGTGGTAGGAAGGATACACACTGTGTACATCTCAAGGGAGTTTGGAAAATTACAATCGTTTTAACAGTGAGAAGATCCATGTGAATGCAGGCAGCTTTTTATATATCTTACCTGCTGCTTATACTTTTCTAGTTCATTCAAAAAGAATAGCAGTCAGGTGTTAAAGCAGTTCAAAAAGCCAAGTGAGCTGTAGTTAAATTGGAAACTGAAGAATGACTTTGAGTCACTTCTATAAAGCCCGAAACTTCCTTTTAAAATTTAGTCACAAATAGAAGGAAGGAAGCAACATAAGGCTGCTGACACAAAGCAGATGAACCACAGGGATAAGTATGCCATATAGACTTTTATCACAAAACTCCATACAAAGCATGGAAAAGTTTCTAAAATGTGATGATCTCAGACGTCTGACCAACTGAAAAGAAGTAGTTTTCTGCAAGTGGTCTGAAAAGAACTAGAAATGAGTGGCAAAGGGGAATCCAGGTCACAGGGCTCCACCCTGATGTTCACCCCTTGCCAATACATTGGAAACCACCCAAAGCACTTGCACCAGTCTTTTAATGGCCGAAAAGCCAGTAAAACAGAGCCAGTTCTTACTCAGTGGTATAATCCCTACAGAAGTTGAGAAGACACTTTCCTGGTTGAAGGTGTGTTCCTAAAGTAATTTCCAATGCAGATAAAACCTTTGAACAAGTAGTCTGTGGGGCTGTTCTTAAACATGCACTATACAGCCTGAGTCTTGTTTCAGGGACAGATAGCCCATGAGTGCATACAGAAGCAAAAGTACCTAAAAATACCTATAAGAAGAGCTTTATACTAGCCTTAATGGAGAAAAGGGCATGTAATTTAGAGTAACAGAGAAGAGCCAGGGACTGCTTATGCATTAGGCAGCAAGAGGGGAGAACTTGTGGAATGTCTCTGTATTGTGTTTACGTTGAAAGATTTTGGTAGTGGGACAGGAAAACAGATGCAAGGGTGGCTTCTATCAAAAGTCCCCCATGTCACAGAGAGGCAGTTCCAGTTGCGTCCAAGATGGAACTGCTGCTGGCCAAAGCTTAGCCAATCACTGACACTGGTGGTAGTGCCTCTGTGACAACATTTTAAAAACCGTAAAAAACACTGTGCAACAGCAATTGTGAAAGAGGCATGAGAAAACGTGACATAACTATATAGTCACTAAGATCTGCAAAGAATAAAGGGGAGGAGGTACTCCATGTACTGAAGCAGAGATTCATCTGAAGCTCATGGAAGACTCCATGCCAGAGAAGGTCAGTGTGTCCTGGAGGAAACTGCAAGCTGTGGAGAGTCCAAGTTGGAGCAGGCACCTTGCAGGAGCTGCATAACATAGAGACAAGTCCATGCAGAATCAAGTTTTCTGGCAGAAACTGTGGTCCATGGGGGACTCACAATGGAACAATAAATACCTGAAGGAATCCTGAAGAACTGCAGCCCATGGGGAAGACTCCCATTGCAGAAGTTTGTGAAGGACTGTATTCTGTGGGAGGGACCTAACACTGAAATGAAGAGAAAAGGTGCAAGGAGGAAGGAGCAGCAGAGACAAGGTGCTATGAAGAGACTGAAACCCTCTTTCCCCATCCCCTTGCACTGCTTATGGAACAAAGGATGTAAAACAGTCATCGGTGAAGTTGAGTCCAGGAAGAAAGGAGGGGTGAGGAGAAGGTGGTTGTAGTTATGCTTTTATTTCTCATTACTCTACTCTGCTATTAACTGCCAGTACATGAAACTGATTTTCCCCAAACCAACTCTGGTTTGCCTGTGGCAGGAATTGGCCAGTGATATCCTTGTCTTTACCTTGACCTTTTCTGTCCTATTTTCTCTTCCTGTCCTACTGAGAAAAAGGATTGATACAATGACTTGTTGGGCACCTGGTGGCCAGCAATGGTCAACCCATCAAGGCCTGAAAGGTCTGTTACTCTACAAAAGGTACACAGTTGATAGACTGAAGTGTCTCTATACCAATATATCTAGCATGGATAACAAACAGAAGGACCTAGAAGACTCTGCAGCTAGAAATCTATGAACTAATCACTGTCTCTGAAACCAGTAACAAATCACATGACTGGAGCACAGAAATAGATGGCTATAAATTGTTCAGAAGTGACAGGTAAAGAAAGAGGAGTGGAGGGGGTTACCCATTATGTAAAAGAGCTGACTGACTGCACAGAGCTGTCTTTCAAAACCACTGATGAACAGGTTGAGAGTTTATGAGTAAAAATTAGAGACCAAGTTGATAAAGAAAATCTCATGGTTGGTGTTTACTACAGGCTGCTTGATAAAAGGAAGAATGTTGATGAAGCATTCTTACTTCAGGAAGAATCACACTCAGCCTCTGATCCAGCTGGGGGACTTCATTGACCCTGCTGGAAAAACAGCACAGCAAGCTGAATGTACTCCAGGAGACTCTTGGAGTGAACTGAGGATAACTGACACTCTTAGAGGTATGGGCTAACTGAAAAAGAAAGTCAGGACACTGATTTTAGAGGAATATTTTTTAAGGAATTAGTGGTTAGGACCCAGTAGAAAACTGATCTCAGTAATAAAGGAGCAGAACAGCACTAGCAGCTCTTCAAGGATGTTTTTCTTAGGGCACAAGGAGCTATTAATTCCCATGTCTAAGAAATTAGGCAAGGAAGGAAGGAGATCATCATGGCTGAGTAAGCACCTTCTGGCCAATATAAAGTGTAAGAAAGAAATGCGCAGTCGGTGGAATCAGGGACATATATCTGTAGAAGAATTTAAGGACACTGCACCAATATATAGGAATGGGATTAGGAAAGCTAATGCATAGTTAGGGTTGAATTTGGCAAGGGATCTGAAAAATAATAAGAATGGCTTCTACAGGCACACTGGTGGCAAAAAGAATATTAAAGAAAGTGTACCACACCTGACAAACAAGACAGGAGACAACTAGCATGGGGAAGGCTGATGTACTCAACAATTAATTTGCCTCAGTTTTTACTGAAATTGCATTTCCTGCATGTACCAGACCTTAAACCTCTAGGTAAAGCAATAGAAGATCAGGTTCAAGATTACCTGAGGAAATTGAACATACACAAGTCAATGGGACCTCACAAGTTGCATCCCACAGTCCTGAAAGACTGCCAGATGTTAAAACACAGCAATCTCTTAGAGCTGATCCATCTGAGGATGGCCATGAAAATGATCAGAGGGCTAGAACATCTCTACTACAAAGAAAAGCTGAGAAGGTTGGAGTTGTTCAGTCTGGAGAAGAGAAGGCTCCAGGGAGACCTAACTGTGGCCTTTCAATGCTTAAAGCAGGATTGTAAAACAGATGAAGAGACACTTTTTACAAAGGTATGCAGTGACAGGACCAGGGGGCAGTGCTTTTAAACTGAAAGAAGGCAGATTAGACATTAGAAATAAATTCTTTACTGTCAGGATGGTGAGACACTGGCACAGGTTGGCCAGGGAAGCTGTGGATGCCCCCTCCCTGGAGGTCAGGTTGCATGGGTCTTTGAGCAGCCTGATTTAATGAAATATATCCCTGCTCATGGCAGTATGTTGGACTGGATGATCTTTAAGAGTCTATTCCAACCCAAACCATTCCATGATTCTACCACTGTCAGTCTTCCACTAACCAGCCTGAGGCTACCACACTCTCTGTTACTTATGGGGAATCAAAATTAATCACAGAACAATACTACAGCACTAGAAACTCTGTCATAAGACCTTCAGGTGTGTTGTTTGTGTGACCAAGGGAGAAGCAATGATACAGACACATTGGCTTCTGCAGCTGGATTACTCACACCGGGGTTAGGCAAGCCTGAGTCATAACAGTATTTATTAATGACTGAGAAATGCTGCAGTTGAACACACAAAAAAAATACATTTACTCCAAAATAGAAATCAAGAAAAACTTGCTAGGTAGAACAGAAGATGCTACCAGTATTTTACACTAGTTTTTAATTGAATTTTCTGCAGTTTTTTGTTCTTTGATCTAAGCACAGTGATAAAGCCATTATGTTTTTAATTGAATTGTGTTACGCTAATCTCAGATGTAGCACATAAGCACATTTGAAGACCCACAACTGTTGTATGAAGAGATGGTGGTGTGGTATGAAGAGTATCTTCTGATATACGGCAGCACTAAAGCACTGTGCTATTTTTCAAATATAGGGAACAAGGCTGTTCAAATTAGAATTTCAGAAGAGAATTAATTATCAAGTATTTCTTCTATGAAAAGCACAGAACTTTCAGATTCTCATTTATAAGCATTTTTAAGGGTGGAATCTCAAATTTTAGACCAAATTTTGGTATGGATAAGAAACAAAAAGTATTGGATAATGTTTGGTATTCATACCAGCATAGCACCTACTTCTACAAGTTTCTGCATAAATACACACACACACACACACACACAGAAAAAAAAAAAAAAGAAAAAAATAAAAAAGTTGTTTGCGGGTATTTATATACATTAACTACTTCCTCACTGTCTTGCCAAGACAGAACTAACTTTATTTGCATTAAATCAAAGTAATTAAGTAATTCAAACATAATAGATACTCCTGGGATAAGAAAATCTGCCTGTTCTAATCAAGGATCACAATAACCTTTTTAATTAATACAACAACAACGACAACAAAAGTTAATATTTGCAGACAATATTGCCAGTAAAATTTTATATAGTTTCACTAAAATTATACAATTTTCAATATTCAATTACAAATCCTTCTCAAGCAATATTTACAGGATATGGATAGCTTTGACTTCCGCTGTTTCTTGTTACTAAGTCGCTGCTTTCACCAGAGAATCACAGTGTGGCTGAGGTTGGAAGGGACTTCTGGAGTTTGTCTTGTTCAACCTCCCCCGATCCAACAAGGTCACCCACAGAAGTTGGCCCAGGACAATGTCCAATTGGCTTTGACATTTTTGGTGTCCCTACCTCTTTTGGCAACTTATGTCACTGCTTGGGCACCCTCACACTGAAAAAGTGTTTTCTGACATTCAGATAGCACTTCCTGTATTTCAGTTTGCGCTCATAGTCTCTGATCCTGTCACTGGAAACCACTGAAAAGATTCAGGCATCACCTTCTTTGCACCTCCTCTTCAGGTGTTTGCACACGTTGATTTCCCCTCAAGCCTTCACTTTTCCAGGCTAAATGGCTCAGCTGGCTCAGACTTTGTCCACGTAAGAGGTGCTCAAGTCCCTTCATCATCTTAGTGCTGACTGGAGAGGAAGGATAACCACCCTTGCCCATTGGTAACACTTTTACTAATACAGCCCAGGATTCCATTAAGCTCCTTTGCCACAGGGGCCCTGTGAAGGACCAGGTATTTCCTTACACGAACATGAAATGTCCTTTGAGTCAGCCGACAAAACTGACTTAAAACGGTGTCTCCACACGGCGCTGAACCCCCTCTGTGTGTATGGGGGGGGGAGCAGCTGCTGCAGGGGAGGAGCC
>NW_009953962.1:523613-528434 GCF_000747805.2 Chaetura pelagica
TACTGGCTGGGGCATGAAGATATTTCTCCCCAGGTGCAAAATAAACTGCCACTTCTGTGAAATCAGCACATCATTGCAATAATTAACATGTCTTGGAGAGGTAATTTAATAGAATATACAGTCTAGAAGTTTGTTCTATCGTTTAAGAATTTAGACTTCAAATGGGCTTAAACTTTGATTATTGATGTTTCATGGTAAGCCTGATTTAGATTTTTTTTTCCTTTACCTACTTTCTAAAGATCTAAAACCAGCTAATTTATCCAATTTTACAAATCAATTATTCCATTCTAAAATACTGCTCTGTAAATTGTTATTTATTTCAAGACTGAACTAGAGACCTGTCACCATTTTCTGTGACTGTATAAAAATGACATTTTTTATATATTTATACTTAAGAATGACATTTTTTTTATATTTAATTGAAATGCACTGATATTTCCAGACTGTCTTTTCTATTTCCTGGATAACTATTGTTTCCAATATTTTTCTCATACATCTTTGTCTTCAAATAATTTTTCACTAAGTTTATGCACTGTTCTGTTGCTTTTTGAAAATACTTTTAAAATATGTATTGTACTTATTTATCATGCTTATATTATCCTAAATTCTAGTTTGAATGGCTCATTTGATCTTTGTTTCATACGAAAACCACACAAGAAAAACAATAACCCGACCCATTCCTAGCATATTTTGTAGATACACATCTATTTTAATAATTTGACAAGTTTTATTGCAGTGAACATCACTGTGACTGACATTTGTTATCAGCAATTGCTATATGTACTTCAGCACCTCCTGATGTGTTCTGGCAGTTCTACAATAGTTCCCAGAGTTTCTTATGATCAGTTTTAACCAGTCTTTGATTTCAGTTGAACTATATAGGTTTCAGTAACTATTCCCTGTTGGAATAGGCTGATGGTACAAATCTGAACCTGAGTTCCCATTGACTTCTGTTTTATTCCTTACTTGGTGCCACAAAATGACCATTAATAAGGTCATGCCAAATGTGATATCAGTATCTTATTGAAATTAACCAAAGCTTATATTAAGATATATGTTTATGGATATTTGAAGGAGCGGACTTTTCCTCACACGAACATAGTATGTCCTTTAGGTCAGCAGTGATAACTGATTTAAAATGGCTGCTCTGTCAGGAATTTTAAACCGCCTCCTTTCTGCTTGCCTCCTCCACCACAAAACAACAACTTTGACTCCATGAGGCAGTAATCAGCCTGCCAGGCAGAAGCAATGGCAGGAAAATCACAAACAGGCGGCCAACAGCCTGCCTGCCCAGGGATGGTGCAAGACAGGAAGAAAGTCCCTGCCTGGTTGTCAGGAAAGACCCAGGAACAAGATACTGGCCAACCAGGGATGAAGGAGCGAGTCCCCCAGATTCATAAAGAAACTGCCTGCCTGCTTCTTGCTGTCGCCCTTTGGATGGACACTGAACCTGTTGCTGCTTGCCTTTTGGGGATTTCCCTGCTCTTTGGGGGTTCCTGCTCATCTGTGGTCCCTGCTTACCTGTGGTTCCTGCTTCCCTGCAGTCCCTGCTTGCCCACAGTCCCTGCTCACCTGCAGTCCCTGTCTGCCTGTGGTCCCTGCTTCCCTGCAGTCCCTGCTCACCTGTGGTCCCTGCTCAGCTGTGGTCCCTGCTCACCTGTAGATCCTGCCTGCTGCCAGCCACCTGTGGTGAGACTTCTTCCTGCCACCTGTGAGTTCTCAGACTGGGTTGCAGGGGAAGTCATTTGCACCTAATACAAAAATACCTAGACTATCTCAGGAATAAAGTAAGGGATTGCATTTTGGTAACGTTCCTTCCATAAGGTGTTCCTGCCCTGACTTACCTCCACACAAACCACAACCTATACGGGACAGGCGTCCGGCATATCCCTCCTTCCTCTTCCCCTCTTAGATAAAAAGAGTTAACCTTGGTGTGTAAATAATAAGATGTATTCATAAATAAGTATTAGTACATGTATAAGTATTTGGTGTTTCAAAGACCCTATCTCTCCTGAACCCTTCCTCCCCTAAATTGTGTTAAATTCCCTAATAAACGATTTTAATTTGTTAAACTATAATTTTATGGTCAGTCCAAATTTGTGGGCATGGTAGGAGATGTGATTCAGTATTCAACCTTAAAAGTCAGCTTGCAGAGGTTGCTTCTCTGAGAGAGGTAAGTGCCACGTGCAGACCCCTTGGTTCCACTAATCAACTTTTCCAATAAGGAAGACGAACTGTGTTTTAACATCCTGACAAATTGTGCCAGTTTGCAACAGCACAGTTTCCTGGTTTTTGGTTGGTTGGTTGTTTTTTGTTTGTTTGTTTTTCTGCTTTTCTCTATTAGTATTCAGTTTTATTCTTCCTTTCTTTGTGACCATTATTTCCCACTGGCAGTTGTAGTTATAAATCAAAAAGGCAAGGACAAACTGCAGGTACCTTGAATTAGGGATCAGCAGATAGACAGATAGATTACATGCACAACTTGCTAACTACTTAATTAAAACAGAAGAGATTTGTTTCTTTGAAGATTTTGTAGTGGCTTATTTAGCAAATGAATAAATAAGCTTCTTTCAAATTATTAGTAAACTGAATGGGAGGTTTAAAACTGGATACAGTATTCTAGAGGTGTTTTAATAAGTGCCAAGGAAAATATACAGCTCCCTTGATCTACTTACTATCTATATTTCTCTTCAGTTTGCTGTCCACTGCTATCTCCAGGGCCTTCTCACCAGAGCATTTAATCAGTCAGTCAGTGCTCAGGCAATGAACACAAAGGGCTAGTTCTTGTATCATTGCAGGGGGTTAGTCCATACCTGAGGCAGACCTTTACATTTATCCTTGTTCAGTTTAGTAAGTTTCTGTTTGGTCCATTATTCCATGTAGTCCATCGCTCTCTGAAAGGAGGATTTTTTCTCAGGTGTATTAACCATACCCTGGTTTGTTGTCAGCCACAGCCATTGAAGAACACATTAAATGGGATAGGGTCAAGACAGGCCCCTCAGAATCATAGTCATAGAATCATAGAATCACAGAATCATAGAATGCCAGGTTGGAAGGGACCTCACAAATAATCTTGTCCAACCTTTTTAGGTAATACTACAGCTTACATTACATGGCTCAGCACCCTGTCAAGCTGAGACTTTAAACTGGCCAATGGGGGAGTATGTACCTCTTCACTTGGGTGACTATTTCAGTGTTTGATTGTCCTTATTGTGAAAAATTTACCTCTTGTGTCCAATCAGGACCTCCCCAGGAGCAACTTGTGCCTGTTACTCCTTGTCTTCTCCATGTGACTTCTTGTACATAGGGAGTCTCCATCTTCTTGTAGCAACCTTTGAAGTACTGGAACATTGTAATAAGGCCTCCCAGCTGCCTTCTTTTCTCAAGGCTGAACAAACATGGTTTTCTCACCCTTTCCTCATGTGGCAGATCCTCCAGTCTTCTGATCATCCTTGTGGCCCTTCTCTGCACCCTCTGAAGCCTCTCCACAACCTTTTTGTAGAAAACCTTTGTAACTGACCTTCAACCAGAGTACGACTCGCAACCATTATTGTCTATACTTCAAAAATCCAAGTCTTTTCACCCATCTAGTGTCCAACTATTCAAAACATAGTTTTCCACCCTGAATATAGGATACTGTGGTAGACCTTTGTGAAGAACCAGCTCTTGCAATAAATATGTCTCTCACTCAAACTGACTGTGATAGAGAGACAAATAGGGAACAGGATAGGGAACTCCTCTGCAAGGGGACTGTAACCGACACACAGGAGTAAGGACAGAGACTCAGCCCTCCCTGCCAGAACTGTCTGTGTGGCTGGAAGCAACATTGTTGCTACTCATCTCTTAGGAAACTGCACATAGGCAATGAAGTCACTCACTGAAACCGAGAGCTAGTTGGACTAAAACTCTCCAATGACCGACAGGATCAAAAAAGGACCAATCGAAACCCATGGACCACCCTTGCCAAAAACTATAAATAAAGTGACAGGATGGGTGGCAAGTGGATGTGGTGTGTGGGTGTAGTTGTCATAGTCATGACATCATCACTGGAAGACTGATCGCTGGAGGAAAGAAGAAAGAACAAGTGGAGATCAAAAATGAGAACTTAAATCACTGCTCTCCAAGACCACAACAGATAGTGACCTGGTCACTAGTCTGGGGTCTGGAGAGGGAAGAAAGCTGAGCAGGAGCTTTGCTTCCAATTGCAATGTAAATTCCTGCTGCCGTACATGACATCGCTGTCCCTGTGACAAGAACCATAATGTTATTTTACTTTGAAATTCCTTTGTATTTCTTTGCATATCTCTTTCCCCAGGTGATTACTGGTGACCTCTCACAGACATACATTTTGTCTATCCCAAAATGGGACAGCACGTTGGGTTCCCTGCCTCTTACATATAATAGCTTTTCCTTTCTTTGTTTTCTCTTTCATTTTCATTTACTTACATCTCTTTCTCTTATATACTCTAACACAATTAATACTTTGTCTACCTTTTCCAAATACCAGTGCATCCTGTGTTCTCCAATCTCTTTCTCCCTACCTGAAATTGTTATAGTAAACATTTATTTGAGTTTCCATAACCGTCTTTCTCACAGTGTGTGCATGTACATATCTGTTCTGAGCTTCCAGTCTAGTGTCCCTGGTGTAAGCAAGCCATTCCCAGTTAAGGGATGAATCCACGTAACAAAACATCCTGCTAGGTTATGCTCTGACCAGTGTTTTGACCCAGGCAGACCGGACCATGACAACCTTGTAAAAAGTTTTTCTATAAGCAATGTAGACACCCTTCACTGCTCTCCCCTTGTCCACAGATATAGTCA
>NW_009953962.1:529037-538957 GCF_000747805.2 Chaetura pelagica
TCCTGCTGGACAGGCATGATTTATCCCTTTGAAATGCATTCTGACTATTCCCAAATACTATTTCTTTCTCCTGCATGTGCTCAGAACTTACTTCTAAGAATATCCACTTTATAGTTTCCCCAAGAATCAAACTGAGGGTTTAATTTGCTGAACCATGTTTTTCACATTTATAAAGGTGGATGCCTCATATGCCTTTTCCCACTCACCTCTGCAAGCATTGAAAAATGACCAAAAGCAACCTTGCAGTGCTGCCAGACAGTTCTCCTAGCAAAATTAAGTTTTGGTTTGATTGTGGTTTAACCCCAGCTGAAAACTAAGACCCACACAGCCACTCACTGACTTCCCCTCCAATGGGATGAAGAAGAGAAATGGAAGGATAAAAGTGAGAAAACTTATGGGTTTAGATCAAGACAGTTTAATAGGTAAAGCAAAAGCTGCACACACATGCAAGGCAAAATAAGGAATCGGTTCACCACTTCCCAAGGGCAGGCAGATGCTCGACCATCTCCAGGAAAGCAGGGCTCTATCATCTGTAACAGAAGCTATTTGGGAAGACAGATGCTGTAACTAGGAACATTCCTTCTGCTTTCCCCAGCTTTATTGTTAAGCATGATGTCATATGGTCTGGGATATCGTTTTTATCAGTTGGGGTCAGCTCTTCCAGATATATGCCCTCCCAGCTTCTAGCGCACCCCTAGCCTGCTCACTAGTGGGTTGAGAAGAAGAAAAGGCTTTGTCTGTGTGTCTCTGCTGCTTCTCAGTGTCACTTGGGTGACTCGGGTTCAACAACAATGCTCTTGATCCTCTCCCACCCACCCCCCAGGTAGGGAAAAAAAAAAAGAGAGAGACTTTGCTGGATTGAAAACAAAACAACACAGCTTTAATTAAACACTAATGATAAAAGCAAATATATACAATTATATACAAATATGTTCAGATATGTGCAAACTCCTATTGCCTCCCTCCACCCCCAGCAACTCCCACAATACTCTCCTTAGGTACACATTGTACTTCTCCATCCTCCATCATCACACACCAGGTAGGTCCAGGTCCCTGAGCAAAAGCAGCACACCGGACAGGTTTACCTTTGCCTGAAGCAGGATAGACCCAAACACTTTTACCCAGCAGGTTTCTTCCACATACCACAGGGACTTTATTCCCACCTGCAGTATGTAAAAGGTCTGACTGAACAGGACCAGCCCAACTTATGGGTCCCCTGGTATTAACTAACGAGGTGGCCTTTGCCAAATTTTTGTTTCAGTTTTTGAAAATTCCAACACCCATTGCCTTTAGGGTAGCTTTCAACAAACCATTGTACCTTTCAACTCTCCCTGAGGCTTGTGCATAGTATGGGATACGGTAGATCCACTCAGTACCGTGTTCTTTAGCCCAGTCAGTCATAAGACTGCTTGTGAAATGAGTCCCATTGTCTGACTCAATTATTTCTGGAGTACCATGTTTCCACAAGATTTGCTTCTCAAGGCCCAGGCTAGTATTCCTGACTGTGGTATGAGGCACAGGATACGTTTCCAACCATCCCTGTACTTGTTTCCACCACTGTAAGCACATAGCGCTTAGCCTGGTGGCTCTGAGGCAGTGTGATGTAGTCAATTTGCCAGGCCTCTCCAAACCTGTACTTTGACCACCTCTCCTCAAAGTGGTTTCAACCATTTCTCCTGCTCAATTGCAACACATGTCTCACAGTTGCGGATAACTTGCCCAATAGCTTGCATAGTTACGTCCACCTCTCAGCCATGACCCCATTTGTATGTTGCATCTGTGCCCTGGTGACCTGAAGTGTCATGGGCCCATCAAGCCAGAAAAAGCTCACTCTTATATTTCCAGTCTAAGTCTATTTAGAACACTTGAGCAGCCTTATCTGCTCGTTGGTTGTGTCGATGTTCCTCAGTGGCTGGACTCAGAGGCACGTGTGCACCTACATGATGCACTTTTACCTCCAGTTTCTCTATCTGAGCTGCAAAGTCTTTCCACAGGTCAGCAACAGAAATAATTTTACCTTTTATCTGCCAGTTCTGCTGTCACTGCTTTAGCCAACCCCACAAGGCATTTGCTGCCATCCACGAGTCAGCGTAGAGATAGAGTCTCGGCCACCCTTCTCACTCAGCAATGTCCAAAGCCATCTGGATAGCTTTCATCTCTGCAAACTGACTTGATTCACCTTCTCCTTCAGCTACTTGTGCAATTAGTCCTGTAGGACTCCACACGGCAGCTTTCCACTTCCAGCGGTTCCCTACAAGATGACAGGAGCCATCGGTGAAAAGAGCAAATTGTTTCTCAGTCTCTGGTAGATGATCATATGGTGGAGCTTCTTGAGCTCATCTCACCAGTTCTTGTGGTGGCATTTCAAAGTGGGTGCCTTTTGGCCAGTTTGTAATTGCTTCCACGATACTTGGATGATTAGGTCTTCCTATTTGAGCTCACAGGGTGATTAAAGCAGCCCATTTACTCTAAGTCACATGGGTGGCATGATGGACAGAAAGGTTATTCTGGAACATGAATCTCAGCACTGGTTATCTGAGCCCCAGGAGGAGCTGCACTTCAGTGCCAATCACTTCCAAAGTGGCTGTAACTCCTTCATATGCTGCAAGTATCTCCTTCTCAGTTGTCATGTAGCTGGTCTTAGAACCTCCGTAGCTCCATCTCCAGAACCCCAAGGGTCAACCTTGAGTCTCCCCTAGTGCTTTCCGCCAGAGGCTCCAGTTAGGACCATTGTGCCCTACTGTGGTGTAGAGCACATTCTTGATGTCTGGTCCTGTTCAAACTGGTCCAAGGGCCATTGCCTGCACAATCTCCTTTTTGATCTGCTCAAAGCTTTCTGTTGGTCACTCTTAAAGTCACTCTTCTTTTGGGTCATCTCATAGAGCAGTTTCACAGTTTCACTGTAACATGGAATATACATTTTCCAGAAGCCAATAGTCCCTAAAAAGGTTTGAGTGTCCTTTCTAGTAGGTGATGGGGCCATAGCTGTTATTTTGTTAATCATATCCATTGGGATCTGGCACCATCTATCTTACCACCTAATTCCCAGGAACTGGATCTCTCATGAAGGTCCCTTGACCTTGTTTCTTTTTATAGCACAACCAGCATCCAGAAGAATTTGGATGATCTTTTTATATTTCTCAAAGACTTCTTCTGGCAAGTCACCCCACACAATAATGTCATCAATGTACTGCAGGTGTTCTGGAGCTCTATCCTTCTCCAGTGCAATATGGGTCAGTCCATGGCAAATGGTTGAACTGTGTTTCCACCCCAGGTTTACTGGCAATTGGCACCTGTTATCTTCAACCTTCAGCAATCCCACTACAAAAGGTAATCTGAAAGGCCAGGCAAAGTATGTAGCTGTTCAGTGTCTTCAGTCTCTACAGCTGCTATACCAAAGGCCCACCAGTACCCTTTTGGGTCATTGAAATACCCTTTCTCGAAACAGTCTATGCCAAGGATGCACAGAGCATCTGGGCCAGTTACTACAGGGTGCATTTGCCACTCCTTACCAATGAGGCTCACATCAGCCTCCACAACAGTCAGTTGTTGAGATCCTGTTGTCACTCCAGAAATACTGATGTAATCTGTCCCTTTATGATTCGATGGCATTAGTGTGCACAGTGCACCAGTGTCCACCAGTGCTTTATGCCTTTGTGGTTCTAATGTGCCAGGCCATCGAATCCACTCAGTCCAGTAAACTCAATTGTTCCTCTCCTCCTCCTGGCTGGAGGCAGGGCACCTCTAATATTGAGCATTAGAGTTTGATGCACCATCCTGGGTGGTGACTGGTGCATCCTTCTTCTTGGAAGAACCATCTCCTGCCTTTGTTCTGTTTAGTAGCTCTTGCACGCATATCTGGAGAATATCACTGGGTTTCTTGTCCCAGATTCTCATGTCCTCTTCAAAATAATTTTGCAAGAGAGACCACAGGTGGCATCGCAGTGGGTCCTGTCTCTCTTGCTGCTGTCTGGTAGCGGGATGTCTCTTCTTAATGGTTGCAACACGTGACCAGTTTTCTCCAGGGAGATTCTGGGGTTTACCTCCCCATCTGTTTGGTATCTTATTCTTTCAGTCAGTCACTTGTTCTATGGCTGAGGTGTGGAACTGATGGGAATCAGAGATGATGTCTCCATACTGTTGTGCTTTGAAAGCTACCTCACACACAGTTGGTCTTTTGTAACCCTCAAAGCATCCCATGAAGGAGAATATATGGGCATGTGTTGCTGGTATAGCCTGTGAAAACTTCCAGAACATTTGTGTGTCACACAGAATGTCATCAGGATTTCTAAGCCTATCTTAGATCACCTCTGGCCTAGCTATTTCTCTCAAGTATGTGATGGCTTTCTCAAGAGTGAGTGTTCTGCTTCAGCGCCATTCAATGTCACCCTTGTGGGGGTATCTCTCTTTCACAGCTGAAAGAAGTTGGTCCCACAGGGTGGTAGTTCCCATTTTACTACTAAGTGCTCTATCAATACCAGCATCTCTGGCCAGGGATCCCAACAGCTTGGCTTCTCTTTCATCCACATTGTAGGTTTCAGCCCCACTATCAAAGCATCAGAGCAACCAAGGAAGAATTCCCTCACCATCAGTGGGGGTGAAGTCCTTTCTCATGAGGTGCAGTTCTTTTATAGAGAACGGCTGGACAAGGTCATCGTCATCATCTGATTGAGGAGGGCCTGCTGTTTAATTTGTTTGAGAATGGCTTCATTTTTTATCTGTTTGAGAGATCCCTGCTCCATCAACTGATTTAGAATCATCTGCTTCCCCAACTTCAGTCTCTATTGTTACTTGAGGAAATCGGGTGTCTCAGACTGGAGCAGGTGAAAAGAGAAGTGTGCTTTGCCTTTGCCTTGCTCCTGGTCACAGGATTAACTAGTTTGATTTGAAAGGGAGTGGACTTTATCTTTGTAATAGCAGCACTTGTAGAAGCAGCTGTTTTTGCAGCAGTACAAGTGGTGTTATCAGCAGCGGTGGTCGTGGCAGCAGCAACAGTGGCAGTAGCGTTGCCTGTGGGGGAGTGGCAGTGACTGGAGCAACACCTCACCCTAAATATCCACAGTACATTATAAACATTTAGCAGAAGCTTCCCTACTGCAACAGTGCTATTCAAATCAGTAAAAGGAAAATTGGCTGCATCCTGGCTCAAACTCAGTAATAGCAGAAACATCTCTGTATTATTAAAAGTTTTCAGCACAAATCCAAAATAATACAATCTACTATGAAGAAAGTTAACTCTATCACATCCAAAGCATCACAGTTTTCTGTACAGAATTGCTAATTTAAAGTGACATAATTCTAAGATTTATTTGCCCTCACATACAACCAGGATATACTAGCATATTGCAATAGGAGTAAGCACGAAACTAATGTAAACTATTCTCTTTAAAGACAAGGAAAATCTAGGGGGCAGAAATTGAAACAAGAAAAAACAAAACAAAACAAAACAAAACCCAAAAATTAGTTCTTGTGCTCCCTCTCTTTCCCCCACTTTGTTGGAAGTGTAGAGAAGAAAATTTCTGTGCAGAAATGTTCTACTTTTTAATATCATTCAGTAAAATCAGGTTTCACAAACTTCAAAAAGAAATCAGTTTCTATGCACAGACTTGTAAGAGTAGAGATGTAGATTTACAAATGTAGGTTTAACAATCTTATCTAACCACGTACTTTAAAATCAGATACAACCACATTTCTATCCTAAGATAAACTTCTACTGTCAGGGCATTTAGAACAACTAACATTAACACTGATAATATAATACTGGTGATTTTATTTACAGTCTAGGACACAGATTTCATATCATTCTCCTAAAAACTATACAATCTCATGGAAGAAATAGATAATGTTAATATTTAAACTAACTCAAAGCTTTTCATTAAAAAATGTTATTTATTTCCTTGAGTATTCTCAAACTTACAGATTTCAGCTGATGATCCTGGGATTCAGGATTTAGATTATTTATTTATTTATTTATTTAGCTGCTACAGCAATTTTGCCTTTTATTTTTAAATATGCTGTATCTATGAGCACATCACAGCCTACACTGATAATAGTTTATAAATAAACATTGATATTCATTTGCATTTTGCAACTCCAGTGAAAGATGCATTACCCTTCATTATTCTGTTCATGAACCTGATGATAACTTCTACATTGTCTTTTTTAATTGCTCTCCAAGTTCAAAGCTCTTCTTCTACATAATAAACTTACATTTACATTAAGTTCTTCACCCTGAAAGATACTAAAGCCCTTCAAAAGCTGTGAGCTGAATTTTGTCCTTAGTTTTATCCAAACACCCACCAGCTGCAAAGAAATGGAAAATCTCAGAGGAGATAATTTGATAACTTGAATGAAAGAAAATGGATCACTTCAGCAGAAAATACAGAACTAGTTCAAACTAGTAAGAAGTGTCTTCCTGTAATTTAATTTGTTTTTCTTCTGGGATTGCTCATTTTTTTCATAAACAGATTTCCCTAGTCAGTTGGAAGTTCTTATTATGTGCAAAGACTGTACTTATTAAGGACTTACTTCTGTTCCACTTTCACTCCAGATTTCACTCAATTGTTTTAACTCTGTGCTTATGTCGTGTTTTGTGGACTTTATTTTTCCCCAAAATTTTTCCTAATCTGGTAAATAGGCCAAATAACACAAATTTTCCAAGTAATGCTAAATCTATCATGTTCAAGGTGGATCCACCAAATTAGCCATTATATTGCAGGTTTCTGCCTGATCAGAGTGATATGGTAGCTTTCACCAAAAATATTTTAAGCATTATCTGGCATGTATGCTCTAAGTTTTTCCTTCCAAGACCCACTATTAAAATTCTAGGCAGCCTAAAAAAAAAAAAGAATAAAATGAAGATTCTGCTACCATGCAAATTACAGATTATAAACACTTTTAAAATAACCAACTGAATCAAGTAATATAAAATAAAATAATAAATAAATAAATAAATAAATATCCACAAAAAACACCCAAGTAAAAAGTTAAAGAAATTGTCAGTTTATGGATAGAATGGAATTGGGTGAGGAAAGCAAATAAAGTGCCTATTATCTGGGAAAAGATACAGATTTGTATCTTTTTCTGTTGTGTTAGGTTCTAAACTGTTTTATCAGGGGCATCTTCAAAGACTTTATTTCTTCCTGTGTCTGAAACAAATAAGCACTCTTTGCACACACATTTTTTTCTGCACAAGGTAAGTGCTAAGGATGGTCAAGTGGAGCCATGGGTACAATAGTGATGGCCAAAAATCAATGTCAAATGTTATTTCTAAAATCAAAACTGCTTTTTTAGGAAATATTTTTCACCAAACAACTGTACTGATTCTAGGCTACCATCTTAATATACTTACAGATCTGACATGTAATACAAGTTTCAAAAATCTTTGTAATGCGTATATGGATTTTGCCCTTTTTTTTAAAAATGTTGTGATGACCTCAAGTCTTGGTGTATCAGGAGTCTTTTTTTAATCAGTTGCACTGAGCACAAAGACATATGTCAAATCAATCAAACAAACAAAATTAATTAATGTGTGGACCCACATTTTTCCTTGTCTTTCTCTTACCACTGACACACCTGTAGAAACTTTTCCTGTTGTTCTTAACATCCCTGGCCAGATCCAACACTCTGTGCTTTGTCTTTCCTCCTTTGCTTCTCTGACAACTTGTTTGTACTCTTCCCAGGATACCTGTCCCTTTATACCTTACTTTTACATTTAACTGTGGCCAGAAGATCCTTGCTCATCCATGCAGGCCTTTTGGCACTCCTGCCTGCCTTTCTTTTAGTTGAGACACATTGCCCCTGTGGATGGCAGAGGTGATGCTTGAATATGGACCAGCTGTCCTGGGCTCCCCTTCCCTCCACAGCCTTGTCCCATGGTATCCCCATGGTAGTGAGCTTGCTTTGCTCCTTTCTCACTACCCTAAGGATCCTGAATTCAACCATGTCATGGTTGCTGCAGCCTAGTCTCCCATTTAGTTTTATATCTTCAACCAGCCCGCCTCTGTTGGTGGGAACAAGATCCAGCATAGCACCTTTTCTTGTTGGTTCCTCTACCATTTGGAGGAGGAAGTTGCAATTTACATATTCCAGAAACTTCCTGGATTGCTTGTGCCTTGCTGTTATGGTCTTCCAGCAGATACCAGAGTGGTTGAAATCCATCATGACTTCTGTGCCCGTGAAGCTTCTTCTATCTGCCTGTCGAGGCCATCATCAACTTGGCCATCCTGATCTAATGGCCTGCAGCAGACCTCCACTATGACATCTCCTGCACCTGTCTTCTCTTTAACTCTGACCCATAAGCTCTCAGTCAGCAACTGATCCATCCCCTGGCAGAGCTCCATGGGCTCCAGCTGGTCAATGATGTAGAGGACGACACCCTGTCCTCTTCTCTTTTGCCTGTTCTTCCTGAAATCTTACACCCAACCGTCTCCACGCTCCAGTCACAGGAGCCATCCCACTATGTATCAATGATACAATTAACATCATAACCCTGCAGGCATCCACATATCTGCAATTGGTTTTGTTCATTCCCTGTGCTCTGTGTATTCACACCAAGACGTTTAAGAAGAGCTCCCATTGAAGCAGTTGTGCTGGCAGGGATTACATTTTGCAGGTTAGGTGCTTTGCTGTTGCCCTGAGATTCTTTTGCAGGCCCAGGGCATCTGTTACTGGCCCTGTCCTCAAAATGGTGGGTGGGAAATGAGTTGAGGGTCCCTTCCCCTGGCATCAGTTGTTGAAAGCCCTCCTGACTAAACTGGCCAGCCTGTGGTCAAAGACTGTCCACCCTTTCTCAGACAAATGAAACCCATCAAGCCTCCAGGGGACCAGGTTTCTCAAAGTGAGTCCTGTGGTCTATGTAACCAAAGCCAAGACTATGGCACCACTCCTGTAACCATTTGTTGACTTTTACAATTCAGTTGGCCCTTTCTAGCCCTTTCTCTTCGACTGGAAGGATTGAAGAGAGCACTACCTGTGCTCCCAAGCCCTTCACCGCCGCTCCCAGCACCCTGTAGTCTTTCCTGATAATCTTCAGGTTACTCCTGGCTGTGTAAGTGGTGCCTTGTGAAATAGTAGGAGCAGATAATAGTTGGTGGACTGTAATCCTTCTGTTCTGTGCTTCATTTGAGACCTCAGTAAGCTGCAGACCTTTCTAGCAAGTGGGTCCAGTTTGCAAATGAGTCAGTCTGTACCCCTGAAAAGGGAGTGTCCCATTACTATGATTTATTGCTGTTTCCTCTGAGCACTTGTTATATGGTGCTTGGAGTGAGCTGCCTTCTCAGCTCCTGCAGCTTGCATGAGTAGTTTTTTAAAGAAAGGGAAAAGGAAATTGCAATAAGACCTGCAGGGTAGGGGAGAGGGCAAGGTGACAGCAATACTGAAGCAGAGATACCAAGGGCAGTGAGGAAGGAGGGGGAAAAGATGCCGAAGAATAGGTTGCCCCGCAGCCAATAGTGGCATGGTAGCTGCTCTGCACATCCCATGGAGAAGCACAGTGGAGCAGTCTGTGAAGGATGGTGGGGCAGGTGTGGACCTGCAACCATGCATGACCCCCGTCACGATCCAGTATTCGGATACTTTTTACAATTTTAATAAATAAAGGTGATCCCAAATGGTGAAATTAAGACACAAATGAGGTCAGATGTCACACACACAACAAACTTTTATTGCGCTAACACAGCAAAGTCCCTAGAGCGGATAGGACAAACAGAAAAACAGAGACAGGAAAGAGAGGAGAAAGCAGAGAGATAGAAGACAGAAAGCGAGAGCATAGTTACCACCCACGGTCCAGCGATGTCGTCGATGTTGTCGGTGGGGAAGTAGTTCCAGGTGGAGAAGTGCTGCCATGCACCCACAGAGTCCCAGATTTTGATACAGTTCTTGGTTCTCGCCCACTGCCCCCTCCCTCCTGCGCCCCCCCC
>NW_009953962.1:538994-541494 GCF_000747805.2 Chaetura pelagica
CTATGTAGTCTTTGTTTGGCTAATTGATGAGATCAGCCATTACAAAAGAGGAGGTTGAGTCAACTGGCACCACAGGATTAGTTTGTTGCAGTGGAGTTTTGGTCCTAGGAAGTGGCTTGAGACTGGTACTCCTTGTCTTGTCCTGCTAAGTCGGTGATTTTCATATCAAGGCCTGGTTATCACTGGATATTCTGCTCCCAGCGCCAGCTGTAGAACTCCTTTGTCTCCGGTTTCAGCATGTCCCACACTAAAGTCCCCAGTTCTCAGGTACTTGTTGCAGGAGGGGAAGCAAAACGGTTGGGTGGGTTGCTGAGGCATCTCTTTAGTTCATCAGCAGATGTCGTTCAACTCTGAGATGCCACAAGACAGACAACAGATATCCTGAGTGCCAAAGTCCATCACTTATCTCTTGGATTGTTCAAGACAAGCACTGTACATCCTGAATGCCACAACCCCACACCATGGGAGGTAACTGTTCCCAAAGCATCCCAAGACTCTGTGGGCAGCCTGGGCTGGAGCAATGAGTTCCTGAGGGATTGTACCTTGTAGGAGGGATTCATATCAGAGGGACCTCTGTGGCATTCAGAATTTACAGTGCTTGTCTCGAACAATCCGCCTCTTGGGAGAGGTGCCTTAGGGCCGTTGGAGACGATTACCTAGCAAGTGGATAGGCTTGAGGGATAGGACTGTTTCCTATCTATTTTATTTTTTGGAGTTCTGATCCGCTGAAAAGAGGGTTGAGTTTTGTAATTGTGAAATTAGAAGTTAAGCGTGTATATCCTCTCAAGGAGTGTTGTTGGTGGCCATGGTGAAATCTAAGTTGTTGCCCTTCCTGAGACGTTTGGCCCTGATTTTGTGAGTTAAGTAATAATGGAAAAGGAGATTCATACGGGGAAATCCTCCCCTAGTGTTGATCCCGAGATACTGTTTAAGATTTTGGAAACTTGTAATGCCCGCCCGTCAGTCTCGGGACAGGACTGGGCTAAAGGAAATTGGTACAATTTGCAGAGTGTGGCAGATCGTATCTCTGCATTACAAAAGGAGGCCAAGTGGCGATTCAGGAAAGGGAAAGGCATAGTATGTGCTGTGCTTGGAGCCTGCCTGGCGGCGGCGTCACAGCATCCAGCTGACTGCCAGACCCAGAAAGGAAAAGTTATCGAGTCTTTGCAAACATTAGTCGGGTCGTTACAGGACCAAATTGCTGGCCTTGAAAGAGAGAATGTTGAGCTTCAGGAAGAATTAGCAAGTGAAAAGGCTCACTCAACTCCTATCTTCTCCGTGCTCCTCTGAGATAGGAAGGGGGGGTAGGTATGGCCCCGAGTCAAGGCCTGCAGATAGTCCTTTCTGGGATAATTGCTGAGATCTCTGCATAACGAAGGGGAGGATGAGACGACTGACACCACAGGTTTAATTTATTGCAGGGGAGCATCCTGCTCCCTAAGAGTCCATCAACAGATGTTCTTTCTCAGATGTCACAAGACACACAGCAGATATCTTGCACTTATCTCTTGGATTGTTCGAGACAAACACTGTAAATTCTGAATGCCACAATCCGCAACAGGAGCTGCGGGAAGCTAAAGCCCGACCAGATAAAACTCCACAGTTATGCCCCCTGATTAAAAGGGAATACTATTATGAGGACCTGGATGACCAACAGCCTTCCTCGGTAACTAAGGAGGTCCCCTATTCAGCCACTGAGTTGGCAAAGCTAAAGAAAGAATTTGGATGTAACCCCAAAGGGTCAGAAACGGAGTATGTGTGGCGAGTCTCTTTGTCCGGGGGTGACCAAATTTTATTAACTGAGAAAGAGGCCAAAGGATACTGGGGACCCGGTGTGTTTTTAACTACTGGTGACCAGAGGGCCCCGTGGTCACTCACACAACGCGCCGCTTATTGGTCTGGTGGATTAGACCCCCTAGAGAGGGGGGACCCTTTGGCTATTGTTGGAACCATGGAACAAATATTAGAGAGCGTACAAAAAGCAGCCTGTTTGCAGATGATGCACAACCGGCAGCTGACTCCTTGTCATGAGTCCCCAGTATTATTATCAGTGGATCCAGAAAGAATGACCCCATTAATTCGTAGCCTCTCTGAATCCCTTAGATCTGTTGGGATTCAACTGCAGGGACAAATTAAAGCTGCCAGCCCACTTGAGCAACTGGAAGAGATCTTAACTCCAGATCGTAACACTCGAAAGTCAAAAACATGGACCTGGGGGGAGATTGCACAGGAGTTGATTAATTATGGCCGGAAATATGGGCCAGCTAATCCCACTCCTCATCAATCAGAAACTAAAGCAGTCTGATGGGCAAGTTCGTCCCCTCTTGATAGACCCCCAGGAGAAAGATTTAGGTGTCCCGAACCTAACTTTACTGCTCCAACGACAAGGAGAGACTTTTGGCATCTTGGTTGGTAAAAAGGGATTCCGCGTGATTTAATGGATGGGACCCTCACAGATGTGTTGAAAAAAATGGTGACTTCTTGGCCAGATAAAATGCCT
>NW_009953962.1:541900-549400 GCF_000747805.2 Chaetura pelagica
CCCTATGCATTGCCCCTGGGCGCCAGAGCAGGGATCGCTCCAGTCATCGAAGATCTAAAGCAAAAAGGGGTGGTCGTCCCCTGCCATTCCCCTTTTAACTCTCCAGTCTGGCCAGTAAAGAAACCAAACGGGAAATGGAGGCTCACAATAGACTATTGCAGGTTAAATGCCAACACAGCTCCTCTAACTGCTGCCGTGCCAAACATTGCTGAGCTCATTGCTCTGATACAAGAGCAGGCACACCATATCATGGCTACTATTGATGTTAAAGATATGTTTTTCATGGTTCCTTTGCAGGTAGAAGACAGAGATCAATTTGCTTTTATATGGGAAGGACAACAATATACCTTCACACGCCTTCCCCAAGGGTACAAACACTTTCCTACTTTAGCACATCATGCTCTAGCACAAGAACTCGAGTTGATTCCCAGAGAGGACTGGGTGAAAGGATATCAGTATATTGATGATGTGCTAATTGCTGGGGATCAAGTAGAAGCTGTGCGAACCACCCAGGAAGAAGCACTGGATTGTCGAGCCACGGGGTGATGTGGCATTGAGAATTTACAGTGCTTGTCTTGAACAATCCAAGAGATAAGTGATGAACTCTGACACTCAAGATATCTGTAGTGTGTCTTGTGGCATCTGAGAAACATTTGTTGATTGACTAAAGAGATCTACAGCTGGCTCTGGGAGCAGGATACTCCCCTGCAATAAATTAAACCTGTGGTGCCAGTCGTCTCATCCTCCCCTTCGTTATGCAGAGGCCTCAGCAATTATCCAAACAAAGACTATCTGCAGGACCTAACCCCTCTCCTAACTCGGAGGACCACGGAGAAGATAGGAGTTGTTCCCTACTCCGGAAAGAAAAGTGGGGGTGCAGTGGGCAAGAACTGTATAAAAGTCTGGGACTCTATGGGTGCATTTGAAGTACTTTTCCACCAGGAACCACTTCCCCACCGACGACATCTCTGCACCGTGGGTGGTAACTATGCTCTCTCGCTTGCTGTCCTCTGTCTCTTTGCTTTCTCCTCTCTTTTCTGTCTCTGTTTTCCTGCCTGTCCTATTCGCTCTAGGGACCTTTGCTGTGTTACTCTAATAAAAGTTTGTTGTGCACGTGACATCTGACCTTGTTTGCATCTTAATTTCACCAGTTGGGATCATCTTTATAAAAAATTGCCACGTATCCAAATACCGGATCTTGACAACCTCACAGCAGAGAGGGGCAAAACTGTGAGAAGTGCCCCCCTGAGAATGGAGGTGTGGCAAAAAACAATATATGACAGGCTGACAGTAAACTAGGTCCCTCTGGATAACAACCCATCCCACTGGCATGTTGACTGCACCAGTTAGCATCTTGTTATCTGCAAACTTGCTGAGGGTGCCCTCAATCCCACTGTCTGTATTGTTGATGTAGATATTAAAGAGCACTGGTCCCTGTACGGAGCTGTGAGGGACAGTACTCGTCACTGGTCTCCACCTGGACATCAAGTCATTGACCACTACCCTCTGGATGCAACCATTCAGCCAGTACCTTATCCACTGAGCAGTCCACCCATCAAATCCATGTCTTTCTGACGTAGAGAGGATGTTGTGAGGGACTGTATCAAAGGCCTTGGAGAAGTCCAGATAGATAACATTCACTTCCTTTCTCTTGTCCACAGATGCAATGACTCCATTGTAGAAAGCTATTATGTTGGTTAAGCAGGACTTGCCCTTAGTAAAGCCATGCTGGCTGTCTCAAATCACCTCTTTGTCCTGCACGCGCCTTATCAGACCTTCTGGGAGGATCTGTTCCATGCTGTCCCAGGCACAGAGCAGAGGCTGACAGGTTGGTAGATCCCAGGGTTCTCCTTTCTATGCTTTTTAAAATTGGGTCTGATGTTCCCTTTCTTCCAGTCACCAAGAGCTTCACCTGACTGCCATGACTTTTCATATATTATGGAGAGTGGCTTGGCAATGACATCAGCCAATTCCCTCAGGACTCTGGGGTGCATCTCATCAGGTCTTGTAGTGTTATGCATGTTCAGGTTTCTCAGGTGATCTGAACCTTGTCTTCATTTACAGTGGGAAGGACTTCCTCACCCAGCTCCCTGTCTTGAGGTCCTTCTACTCAGGAGGCATGAAGAGAGGTATCCAGTGAAGACTAAGGAAAAAAAGGTTGCTGAGAACCTCAGCCTCCTCCTCATCTGCTGTTACTAGCTTGCCTTTGTTGCTTATTGTTGGGAGGAACTCACACACACACACTTTCTTTAACCTTCCTTTTATTACTGACATACCTGTAGAAACCCTTTCTGTTATTCTTCACATGCCTTTCCAAGTTCAGGTCCAGCTATGCCCTGGCCTTCCTGCATGATTGGCAGTGTTTCTGTACTCTTCCCAAGATACTGGTCCCTGCTTAAACCACTTGTGCAGTTCCTTCTTGCTTTTAGTTTGGACAGGATGTCTTGACTTACTATATCCATTGATATCCAATGATATAATGATATCCATTTCCCTCATGCTGATTTAAAAATGTAGTCATTTTATCACAGAAGGCAATCTACTGGGTCAAGCATGATTTACCCTTTATAAATCTATGCTGATTGTTACGAGTCACCTTATTCACAAGGACAGAAATGTGCTTCAATACGACCCACTCTGCGATTTCCCCTGGTATTGAAGTTGGTTAACTAGTCTGTACTTCCCCAGATTTTGGTACTTTTGATAAAGAGTGTAACATTTGTTTTCTTCCAGTCATCATAGATGTCCTTCAATTTTCACAAGTTTTGAAAGATGTTTTTTAAAAGCAGCCCTTTGAAGATATTGGCCAGATCTCTGCAACTTTGGTTGCAGCCTGTCTGAGCGACAGGTCCATCTTTTGTTTATTCAGCTTTATTTTATGAATTATTCACAGCTTCTAGCTCTTATTGCTCATCTATGGAGATGACTGGCTGAGGATTTCCTTGACCAGTGAACAAACAAAAGACCTGAGAGTGATGACTGTTCATGCATGCGTAGACCTGATGTCCTGCTTTCCCGCACTTACAGGTAAATAAAAGCTTTCTTTTCATACTTAGAATTCACTTATAAATAAATCCTATAGTTAGTGCAACACTGCAATTATTTGAATGCTACATAAACATATCTATGCTTTGTGAAAAATGCGATTGTTTACTTCCCTTGTACTGTACTTGCTGAAAAATAGTAATTTGTATGTGTTGCCATACAAGGAAGAAAGGTTTGCTTTTCAAATTTCTTTGCACCTTAACATGTTGACAATCAAATCCTGGCCTGTCTTTAGGGCAATGAATGAACAACGTGTTCTTAAACAATATTTTAAATTGTCCATTTTCTTATCAAACCTCCAATTTCTTCAAACATGATAAATACACTTACCATCATCCACAACTATGAACCAAATTTTAAGCTGTAATTCAGTCAATTGAATTGCTTGAATTCAAATTGAAGTTTCAAATGTCTTGTATCTGTAAATTGAACTACTTGGTTATAATTTATTTTTTTTTAGCTTATGATATAATAATGTGAATACAGCCTTTTCCTTGTCTTGTTAGGTCACAAATTTTATAAAAATATCTGTAGCTCACAGACATGTGACAAATGTGACAAATATGACAAGTGTAATACTGGGGTCTAAACCATTATCTTTGGGCAGACTAACACATGATAAACAAAGTCAAAGACAAAGGCAGAAGAAACTGTAATAAGAAAATTTCATACACTTTATGTCACCTGTCTGGCATTGTTGTCACTAAACCAACCAAAATACTAGATATATAATGTACATAGATGTGTTTATGATTTTATATATAGTCATGAACGATACACTAACTGTGATCATGTGTTTAATTGCACAAGATAAGTTTGATTGGAAATTATTCTTTGTAATAGAAGTAACATAAAATTTATTACTTGTAATATGTAAAAGTTCCAGTTAATTTTATTTAGAGGGAGATATTACATAATAAGGTAAACCATAACTTATGTTCCATGGAAAAGAAAACCAGAATTACATTAAAAGTGTTTACATCAGAAAATGAAATGTGAACCATCAAATCACAAGTTGCCAAGTTGAGTTATACCAGCATGCTAAAGTTTAACAGTAATTCGAAAGGGAAGGGAAGGGAAGGGAGGGGAAGGGAAGGGAAGGGAAGGGAAGGGTGCATGACTTTGTTTTTATTATTCAGACAGCTGGAGACAAACATCATATAAAATTAAGAGAGACATTTAATTAATGTTGATAGTTTTCACAAAGACCATTGTGGTTTTTTGTGTTGGTTTTGTTGTGGGTTTTTTTTTTGCATAAGCTTTAACAGATTTACTCTTTACTAAGAAAGACCATGAGATAATTAATTTGTACTTGTTTAACATTTACATACTTTGTGAAAACTACAGACCCAGGAAATTAAAAATATGTTTTAAAGCTTAAAATAATCTCTTCCCCTGGCAACTGCTTAGGAAAATTAGACCTTTGACTTTGATTCAGAAATTGTTTATGCTCCTAATGGTAATTGCATCAGCATTTGATTAAGGTTATCCATTATGTAAAGGGTAATTATAAAGCATATGAGGTATCAGAACAAGCATGGAAAAGCCTCAAGAGTTTCAAGTCACAAATGAGATTTACGATGTTCAGGGCACATTCTGTGATTAAGTCTAGACTAAAGGTAAGTCAGAAATGTATTTTGATTTTATGCTCTAGGGACCTTTGCTGTGTTACTCTAATAAAAGTTTGTTGTGCACGTGACATCTGACCTTGTTTGCATCTTAATTTCACCAGTTGGGATCATCTTTATAAAAAATTGCCACGTATCCAAATACCGGATCTTGACAACCTCACAGCAGAGAGGGGCAAAACTGTGAGAAGTGCCCCCCTGAGAATGGAGGTGTGGCAAAAAACAATATATGACAGGCTGACAGTAAACTAGGTCCCTCTGGATAACAACCCATCCCACTGGCATGTTGACTGCACCAGTTAGCATCTTGTTATCTGCAAACTTGCTGAGGGTGCCCTCAATCCCACTGTCTGTATTGTTGATGTAGATATTAAAGAGCACTGGTCCCTGTACGGAGCTGTGAGGGACAGTACTCGTCACTGGTCTCCACCTGGACATCAAGTCATTGACCACTACCCTCTGGATGCAACCATTCAGCCAGTACCTTATCCACTGAGCAGTCCACCCATCAAATCCATGTCTTTCTGACGTAGAGAGGATGTTGTGAGGGACTGTATCAAAGGCCTTGGAGAAGTCCAGATAGATAACATTCACTTCCTTTCTCTTGTCCACAGATGCAATGACTCCATTGTAGAAAGCTATTATGTTGGTTAAGCAGGACTTGCCCTTAGTAAAGCCATGCTGGCTGTCTCAAATCACCTCTTTGTCCTGCACGCGCCTTATCAGACCTTCTGGGAGGATCTGTTCCATGCTGTCCCAGGCACAGAGCAGAGGCTGACAGGTTGGTAGATCCCAGGGTTCTCCTTTCTATGCTTTTTAAAATTGGGTCTGATGTTCCCTTTCTTCCAGTCACCAAGAGCTTCACCTGACTGCCATGACTTTTCATATATTATGGAGAGTGGCTTGGCAATGACATCAGCCAATTCCCTCAGGACTCTGGGGTGCATCTCATCAGGTCTTGTAGTGTTATGCATGTTCAGGTTTCTCAGGTGATCTGAACCTTGTCTTCATTTACAGTGGGAAGGACTTCCTCACCCAGCTCCCTGTCTTGAGGTCCTTCTACTCAGGAGGCATGAAGAGAGGTATCCAGTGAAGACTAAGGAAAAAAAGGTTGCTGAGAACCTCAGCCTCCTCCTCATCTGCTGTTACTAGCTTGCCTTTGTTGCTTATTGTTGGGAGGAACTCACACACACACACTTTCTTTAACCTTCCTTTTATTACTGACATACCTGTAGAAACCCTTTCTGTTATTCTTCACATGCCTTTCCAAGTTCAGGTCCAGCTATGCCCTGGCCTTCCTGCATGATTGGCAGTGTTTCTGTACTCTTCCCAAGATACTGGTCCCTGCTTAAACCACTTGTGCAGTTCCTTCTTGCTTTTAGTTTGGACAGGATGTCTTGACTTACTATATCCATTGATATCCAATGATATAATGATATCCATTTCCCTCATGCTGATTTAAAAATGTAGTCATTTTATCACAGAAGGCAATCTACTGGGTCAAGCATGATTTACCCTTTATAAATCTATGCTGATTGTTACGAGTCACCTTATTCACAAGGACAGAAATGTGCTTCAATACGACCCACTCTGCGATTTCCCCTGGTATTGAAGTTGGTTAACTAGTCTGTACTTCCCCAGATTTTGGTACTTTTGATAAAGAGTGTAACATTTGTTTTCTTCCAGTCATCATAGATGTCCTTCAATTTTCACAAGTTTTGAAAGATGTTTTTTAAAAGCAGCCCTTTGAAGATATTGGCCAGATCTCTGCAACTTTGGTTGCAGCCTGTCTGAGCGACAGGTCCATCTTTTGTTTATTCAGCTTTATTTTATGAATTATTCACAGCTTCTAGCTCTTATTGCTCATCTATGGAGATGACTGGCTGAGGATTTCCTTGACCAGTGAACAAACAAAAGACCTGAGAGTGATGACTGTTCATGCATGCGTAGACCTGATGTCCTGCTTTCCCGCACTTACAGGTAAATAAAAGCTTTCTTTTCATACTTAGAATTCACTTATAAATAAATCCTATAGTTAGTGCAACACTGCAATTATTTGAATGCTACATAAACATATCTATGCTTTGTGAAAAATGCGATTGTTTACTTCCCTTGTACTGTACTTGCTGAAAAATAGTAATTTGTATGTGTTGCCATACAAGGAAGAAAGGTTTGCTTTTCAAATTTCTTTGCACCTTAACATGTTGACAATCAAATCCTGGCCTGTCTTTAGGGCAATGAATGAACAACGTGTTCTTAAACAATATTTTAAATTGTCCATTTTCTTATCAAACCTCCAATTTCTTCAAACATGATAAATACACTTACCATCATCCACAACTATGAACCAAATTTTAAGCTGTAATTCAGTCAATTGAATTGCTTGAATTCAAATTGAAGTTTCAAATGTCTTGTATCTGTAAATTGAACTACTTGGTTATAATTTATTTTTTTTTAGCTTATGATATAATAATGTGAATACAGCCTTTTCCTTGTCTTGTTAGGTCACAAATTTTATAAAAATATCTGTAGCTCACAGACATGTGACAAATGTGACAAATATGACAAGTGTAATACTGGGGTCTAAACCATTATCTTTGGGCAGACTAACACATGATAAACAAAGTCAAAGACAAAGGCAGAAGAAACTGTAATAAGAAAATTTCATACACTTTATGTCACCTGTCTGGCATTGTTGTCACTAAACCAACCAAAATACTAGATATATAATGTACATAGATGTGTTTATGATTTTATATATAGTCATGAACGATACACTAACTGTGATCATGTGTTTAATTGCACAAGATAAGTTTGATTGGAAATT
>NW_009953962.1:551900-553572 GCF_000747805.2 Chaetura pelagica
AAAGAAAGAAAGAAAGAAAGAAAGAAAGAAAGAAAGAAAGAAAGAAAGAAAGAAAGAAAGAAAGAAAGAAAGAAAGAAAGAAAGAAAGAAAGAAAGAAAGAAAGAAAGAAAGAAAGAAAGAAAGAAAGAAAGAAAGAAAGAAAGAAAGAAAGAAAGAAAGAAAGAAAGAAAGAAAGAAAGAAAGAAAGAAAGAAAGAAAGAAAGAAAGAAAGAAAGAAAGAAAGAAAGAAAGAAAGAAAGAAAGAAAGAAAGGAAGAAAGAAAGAAAGAAAGAAAGGCATCAAGTAAGATCTGGAAAGATTTTTCTTCATCTTCCTTAGTCAAAAGTAGGATTTTGGCCCAAATCTTGAAGTCTTGTATCGATCTGAAGCCTTATGGCCACAATTTAAAACATTTAAATATACTTATATCTAGCACTTCAACTACAAACATATAAATAATGGCAACAAAATCCACAAAAAAACCCACACTTAAGACACTTTATTTCTTTACACTTTCTGAGAGTAATTAGCTCTCATATTATTTTTTAATTATTAGTATTATTAGCATGTACATAAAACTTTTATTTAAGAAATTTTCACAGTGGCTTGGCTAGTATATATTGTATTGTTACCCTGTAAGGGCTACACTATGAAAAGCTGCTCAGCTGTATCAGTCAGATTTTAGTTTGTTTGCAGGTACTTTTTTCCTCTTTACCTAAAATAGATAAATGTAATATGTTAGAGTAAAAGTGACCGACTCAAACTCCACTGTCACTGTGAAATTCCAAGTGATTGTTGTGTGCAGAACAGTAATACTAGCAGTGACACACTGGCAGGCTGCATACTTTTCACAGAATTGCTTCTTTGTGTTATTATTCCAAATGACATCTGTGCTGTTGCAGATGACCCACCTGTTCAAGTTTGTAGGTCATTTCATCTCAAGCATTACTATTGTCTTCAAGACAGCAAAGAATGAATTAATTTATTTCTTTGCCACAGGTTCATAAACTCTTCTCAGACTCTGCATGGCTTGGTAACATGAAGAGCTCTTAAAAGTTATACAATGAATCTATAAGAAAATCTGTAGTCTACAGCATGATCTGTACTTATTTGGAAAACATTTCAGTAGTAGGTCATAGGAAGCAGACATCTAAGACTTGTAAATTAACAGATATCAGGTAAAGTTTGTACGCACACAAAAAATCCATTACTCCCTAGAGGCAGTGAAGAAATCACTTCGTTGGATTTCTCAATTTCCCACTCTCAGATGTCCAGCTGTATCTCCAGAAACTACCATTCTAAACACAAATCATCCTTCTTGTTTTCAATTACTGGGGTCACCTGTAAATTTGGCTATTTACTCTATAATCCTTCTTATTGTGAGTAAAACCCGGGTATTGATGTATACATATTCAGTCTCAATTCTAAAATGAGAGTGCACATATCTTTTATGTATCTCTTTCATAATTTTTTTTATTAGTTTATATTATGTACTTATGAGCCATAAGCTTCCTTATTCTAATTTATTAACCATTGGAATAATTTTGCTAGTGCTAGGACTGAAGGATTAGGTCTTATTTTTTAACAAATCTCCTTTATAAATTATCCTTCCTTGAAATTGTTACATCACAGCTAGCTCTGTGGTTTTCTTTATAAAATAAGGCAAACTCCTTATTCCATTAAAACCAATGG
>NW_009953962.1:553626-603904 GCF_000747805.2 Chaetura pelagica
CTGCTGACTTCAGTGAGAATAGATTTCAACTCATACCTCAGCTGATAAATGACAGCACCTATAGTAATAAACACCTATTCTTTCTTGTTTTACCTTGACAGCATAAGCAGGTTAATAATGTCAAATTAAAATCTAACAGAAATTGACATAAATGACACCACCACATAACTTTGCTCTGTAACTGGTTGAAGATTTCTATTCTTTGTTTGCTTTTGTCACATATTAGGTATTTGAGAGTTCTGAAATTAACTTACCAAAGATTAATGTTGCACTTCTTTGAAACTCCAGTAGTGTTATGGAGGGGGAAAAAACCCACTTATTTTCGTAGAATCATAGAATGTTAGGGGTTGGAAGGGACCTCTGGAGATCATCAAGTCCAACCCCCTGCCAGAGCAAGACCACCTAGGGCAGGTCACATAAAAATGCATTCA
The DNA here is from genome assembly GCF_000747805.2 of Chaetura pelagica. Lineage (NCBI taxonomy): Eukaryota > Metazoa > Chordata > Aves > Apodiformes > Apodidae > Chaetura > Chaetura pelagica. Next base: position 554,058 of record NW_009953962.1, read on the forward strand.
GACAGGTCTTGAAAGTTCCCAGAGAAGAAAACCCTACAACCTCTCTGGGCAGTTTGTTCCATTGCTCCATCACATTTGCAGCACTGAAGTTTCTCCTAATTTTGGGGTTGAACTTCTTGTGTTCCATTTTGTGTTTGTTGCCCCTCATCTTATCACAGGGCAACACTGAAAAGAGAGTAACCTACTCTTCTTGATACCCACCCTTCAGATTTTTGTAAACATTAATAAGATCCCCGCTTCTCCAGATTAAACAGCTCCAGGTTTCTTAGCCTTTCCTCACAGGAAGGATGTTCTAGTACCTTAATCATCCTTGTAGCTCTCTGTTGGACTTTCTGTAGTATAACCCTGTCCCTCTGGAACTAGGGAGCCCAGAACTCGAAACAATACTTCAGATATGGTCTCACCAGGCCAGAGAAGAGGGAGAGGATGACCTCCCTCGACCAACTGGACACACTCTTCTTAATGCAACCCATGTTACCATTGGCATTCTTGGCCACAAGGGCAATTTGATGCCTCATGGCTAACTTATTGACTACCAGGACTCCAAGGTACTTCTCCGTGGATATGCTTTCTAGCAGGTCAACCCCCTAATCCGTATTGGTGAATGGTATTATTCCTCCCCAGGTGCAGGACTCTACACTCTACATTCAGTAGCCCAGCTCTCCAGTCAGTCTGAGACTTGTTGAATGGTCACACAGCCTTCTGGTGAATCAACCAATCCTCCCAGTTTTATACTGTCAGCAAACTTGCTGAAGATACACTCCATCCCCTCATCCATGTCATTGATTAATATGTTGAATAAGACTGGTCCCTGTATCGCCCCTGGGGAATTCCACTAGTTAACAGGTCTCCATCTGGACTCTACACCACTGATCATGACTCTTTGATCTCTGTTGTTTAGCCAGTTCGCAATCCATCTTACCATCCACTCTTCCAACCCACACTTCCTTAGCTTCCTGAGCACAGAATTATAGAATCATAGAATTCTTAGGGTTGGAAAATACCTTAAAGATCGTCTAGTTCCAACCCCCCTTCCCCTTTGGTGGACAAGCCGACTAGAAGAGGAGCGCTGCTGGATCTTGTACTAACCAGCAAGGAGGGCCTTGTTGAAGCAGTGGTGGTCAATGGCAGCCTTGGCTGCAGTGATCATGAGATGGTGGAGTTCAGGATCCTGTGTGGAAGGAACAAAATACTCAGCAGGACCAGAACCTTGGACTTCCACAGGGCAAACTTTGGTCTCCTCAATCATCTATTAAGGGAAATCCCATGGGACAGGGTGCTAGAAGATAAAGGAGCTCAAGATAGCTGGTCAACATTCAAGGACCACTTCTTGCAAGCACAGGATCAGAGTGTCCAAATGGTTAGGAAATCTAGTAAGGGTGCTAGGAGACCTGCATGGTTAAAGAAGGAACTACTGGGCAAACTTAAGTGGAAAAGGAAAATCTATAGATCATGGAAGGAGGGGCTGGTCACTTGGGAGGAATATAGGACTGTTGTCAGAGGATGTAGGGAGGCAATTAGGAAAGCTAAGGCCTCCTTGGAACTTAACCTTGCAAGTCAGGTTAAGGATAATAGAAAGGGCTTTTTCAAATACATAGCTAGCAAAATTTGCAGTAGAGGCAATATTGGCCCATTGAGGAATGAGGTGGGAGCCCTGGTGACAGAGGATATAAAGAAGGCAGAGGTGCTGAATGCCTTCTTTGCCTCTGTCTTCACTCCTGCAGGGTCTCCCTATGAGCCCCAGATTCATATAGCCCCAGAAGAAGTCAAGATAGAGGAAGAGTTTGACATGGTAGATGAGGATTGGGTTAGGGATCAGTTGAGTAATCTGGACATCCATAAATCAATGGGTCCAGATGGAATGCACCCAAGGGTGCTGAGGGAGCTGGCGGAGGTCATTGCTAGGCCACTCTCCATCATCTTCAGTAAGTCATGGGCAACAGGTGAGGTGCCTGAGGACTGGAGGATAGCAAATGTCACTCCAGTCTACAAGAAGGGCAAGAAGGAGGACCCGGGTAACTATAGACCGGTCAGCCTCACCTCCATCCCTGGAAAGGTGATGGAACAACTTGTTCTTGTCACTATCTCCAGGCACATCAAGGACATGGGGGTCATCAAGAGCAGTCAACATGGTTTTATCAAGGGTAAATCATGTTTGACTAACCTCATAGCCTTCTATGAGGAAATTACTAGGTGGATAGATGATGGTAGAGCGGTAGATGTGGTTTATCTTGATTTCAGTAAAGCATTTGACACCGTCTCCCACAGCATCCTTGTAGAAAAGTTGATCAGGTATGGGTTTGGTGACCAGGAAGTGAGGTGGATTAGGAACTGGTTGAAAGGAAGGAGTCAGAGAGTTGTAGTCAATGGGGCAGAATCTGGTTGGAGGTGTGTGACTAGTGGAGTCCCACAGGGGTCGGTACTGGGACCGGTGTTGTTCAACATCTTCATCAACGACCTGGATGAGGGTATAGAATGTACCCTCAGCAAGTTTGCTGATGACACTAAGCTGGGAGGAGTGGCTGACACACCAGAAGGCTGTGCTGCCATTCAGAGAGACTTAGATAGGTTGGAGAGTTGGGCGGGGAGAAACATGATGAAATTCAACAAGGGGAAGTGCAGAGTTTTACATTTGGGGAAGAACAACACCATGTCCCAGTACAGGTTGGGGGCTGAACTGCTGGAGAGTAGTGTAGGTGAAAGAGACCTGGGGGTCCTGGTAGACAGGAGGATGACCATGAGCCAGCAATGTGCCCTTGTGGCCAAGAAGGCCAATGGCATCCTGGGGTGCATTAGAAAGGGTGTGGTTAGTAGGTCAAGAGAGGTTCTCCTCCCCCTCTATTCTGCATTGGTGAGGCCACATCTGGAGTATTGTGTCCAGTTCTGGGCCCCTCAGTTCAAAAAGGACAGGGAACTGCTCGAAAGAGTCCAGCGCAGAGCTACGAAGATGATTAGGGGAGTGGAACATCTCCCTTATGAGGAAAGGCTGAGGGAGCTGGGTCTCTTTAGCTTGGAGAAAAGGAGACTGAGGGGTGACCTCATCAATGTTTACAAATATGTAAGGGGTGAGTGTCAGGGGGACGGAGTTAGGCTTTTCTCGGTGATGACCAGTGATAGGACAAGGGGTAATGGGTGTAAATTGGAGCATAGGAAGTTCAAGGTGAATATCCGAAAAAAATTTTTTACTGTGAGAGTGACAGAGCACTGGAACAGACTGCCCAGGGAGGTTGTGGAGTCTCCCTCACTGGAGACATTCAAAACCCACCTGGATGAGTTCCTGTGTGATGTACTCTAGGTGACCCTGTTCTGGCAGGGGGGTTGGACTAGATGATCTCTCGAGGTCCCTTCCAGCCCCTAAGATTCTATGATTCTATGATTCTATGATTCCATGAGCAGGGAGATCTCCCACTAGATCAGGTTGTCAGAGCCCCATCCAGCCTGGTCTTGAAAACTTCCAGGGATGGGATTTCCACCAACTCTCTGGACAGCCTGTTCCAGTGTGTCATCACTCTCATGATGAGGAACTTCTTCCTAATGTCTAATCTGAATCTACCCACCTCTAGTTTTGATCCATTCCCCCTAGTCTTACCACTACCCAACATCCTAAAAAGTCCCTCACCAGCTCTCTTGTAGGCCTTCTTAAGACACTGGAAGACCACAATAAGGTCTCCTCAGACTCCTCTCTTTTCCATCAATGAGGATGTTACGGGAGATAGTTTCAAGCCTTGCTAAGGTCAGGTTATACTACATGCCATCACAGAAGGCTATCAGATTAGTCAAATGTGATTTCCCTTGCTGAATCCATGCTGGCAACTCCTGATAATCATATTTTCTTCCATGTGCTTAGAGATGACCTCCAAAATGAGCTGCTCCAGCATCTTTCCAGGGATGGAGATGAGGCTGACTTCTCTGTAGTTTCCTGGACTGGAGTGACATTGGCTTTCCTCCAGTCTTCAGGCACCTTTCCTGTTTTCCATCATCTTTTGAAATTGATGGACAGTGCTAGAGCAACAACATCAGCCAGTTCTCTCAGCACTCATAGGTGCATTCTATCAGGGCCCATGAATGTGTGTTTTTTCAGTTTGCCAAAATTATCTCTAATCCAATCCTCACTGACCAGCAGAGAGTTTTCCTTCCTCATGGCTTTCTCTCTTACTTCCAGGGTCTGGGATTCCCAAGGGCCAGTCTTTGCAGTAAAGACTGAAGCAAAGAAGATATTCGTTAGCTCTTCCTTCTCTGTATCCTGTGTTATGACGGCTCCCAATTTATTCAGCAGTGAGCCCACATTTTCCCCGTTCTTCCTTTTACCACTGATGTATTTAAGAAGCCCTTCTTGTTCTCTTTTACTTCCTTTGCCAGATCTACCCTTTGAGAATAAGAACTCCTTCTGTGGCAGTGCCTAACACAATACGGCCTGGTCCTGTGTAGTCCTGAGTATCAGAAGATTTTCAGCATATTCATCACCAAGTGAAATCAGCAAAATATTTGTTAAATTAATATTAGATTAAAGAAATCTTCTTCATACAAATATTTCCTGTCAAACTCAAATGAACTTAAAGGTAACATCCTGGCCTCCACACAAAATCTCATTCTGTGCCCAGGTTTTATAATCTTAGTATTTGATAAGCTAAAAATTATGAATATCTGCTAAGGTGATGACTGGCTAGGTAGAGAGCAGTGGATGATGACTAGAGGAAGGCATGAGTAGACAGAATGGAGCCAGACTCTTCTCAGTGGTTCTGAGTGACAGGACAAGAGGCAGGAGAAGAGATAATGGGCACTGGCTGGAATATAGGAAGTTCAAATTAAACACAAGGAAAAATCTTCTTTTCTGTGAGAGTTACAGAGTCCTAGAATAGGTTGCCCAGAGAGGTTATGGAGTCTCTTTCTGTGGAGACATTCATAGCCCATCTGGATACATTCCTGTGTGATTTACTGTAGGTGATCCTGCTCTAGCAGGGGGTTGGACCAGGTAGTCTTCAAAAGTGTATTCCAACACCAACCACTCTGTCACTCTGTGACACTGTAATAGGAAAAAAAATTCATACAAGAAATCATCTTGTGTGCTAGTTTTTCTAGAGCACAGGCAGGCATTAATTGGGCCAAGGTGTACAGAATGACATACAAGGTAAAGGCAGCAATTCCCAATAAAATTGTTTAATAATTACATCATTTTTCCTTATTGTGAAGGTGAAGTCAAATTATAGAATACTACATATTTTCTTTCTGTGACACAAACCAAGGAATGCTGTTAGTTTATGTTTACACAGTGACAGAAAAGTGACTCATGTAGACATATAATTTGAATATTCTATGTCAGACATTTTCCTTTCCAGTGTAAATTATTATTTTTTAATTGCAGGTCTTAATGGCCAGAGCTTATGTCACTGACTGCTTCAGACCAGAGAAGATTTCATTTCTCATTTTTAAATATCCTTCTAAACACCAGGGTAGTGTTAAAAGATCAAACACTAACCACATATTCTCTCCACTTTTCATTATTTTCTGGAGAAAATTCTGCTGCTCCAAACTAATGATCCCAATTTGTCCTGCTTCTTTTTCCACCCCCTACGGTAAGGCTCACAGCCATCCTCACCACTTGTGAATTACTTCAATACAGCTTATTGAAGATACTTGAATGGTGACAGTAAGGGGAAATGTTAGACTTCAGGCTTTTTTTTTTTTTTTTCCTTAATGAGTGTGTGCAGTATGACTTTAACTCTTACAGTCTCCCTGGAACATAAAGATTGCTATGATGCCAAATAGTAGGGCACATATCTAAAGCATCAGGTAAAAATTTGCCAATTTTCTATGACTTACAGTACATACATCTTTCAGATCTCAATTATAACTATAAATTAAACAAACAAAAAATTCCCATCCAGGAGTTCATGAAACATGAACATGAATTGCAAAATTAAAAGTCTTGTTCAGTAGTGGAAACCAGAAAAATACTTATAATTAATGAATCAATCAATCACTCACCTGCCCCTATCAAAGAGGCTGTTATATTAAGTATTACGTTCCACTGTGTTTCAAATCAGCTTTTTAACATTATTCTTGCATTAATTTGTAATTAAGAAAATAACACCTTGTAGGAAGCAATTGTATGAGTTTTTTTCTGACTCTGGTCATTTCCCCTGTCATTGGGAAGTCTTAGGTTCTTCCATTTGTCTAATGATAGCCTCTGCTGACAGTTACAGTCCAGAGCAAAAATGTTTCAAGCAGTGAGCAAAAATGGTAGCAGCAGTAGTAGTATACTATATTTGATTTTCTTATCTCTGGCTAAGGGGAATAGATTTATATTGAAGAAAGAGTTCAATATAGAAAAGTGGGATGTTAAAAAAGAAGTAATAATTTTCCATATAGGAATTTTTAAACAAAATGTTAAGACTCAAATCTAATTTTTCAAAATAATTTTAGTTCAGATTTTAATGATGGCTTACCTTATCCAGTTCCTACTCGAAAGAGTGACTTACGAAAGAAAAGTACTCCCCAACTTTGAAAAAGGAAAACAAAAATTACTTACAAGACATAATGGCAGACTGCAAATGTGACTAAAAATACCAGCATCAAACCAAGATGGAAGAAGCCTTTGCATTTTTATCAGTGCAGGACAAAGAGGCTTTTCCCTGAAATATTTAGTTGTCAAATGACAATTTTCCCCAATAATTTTTCCTCTGATACATAATGTTCATAACCTGAAAACAGGGTTTTCCAAAACCAAACTATCTTAAAGCCCCTTCAACTTTGCAGATGTATGAAATACCAACAGAGCCGATAATTATACCCATGTGAAAATTACTCAGATTCTTCCTTTCTTTCCACTTTCCCCAGTCCCTCCTTTGAATGTTTCCTCCTTGAAAGAAGGACTGACTGTTGGCATATGTTGTGAGACAGTGAATGTCTCTCTTTACCCACAGGAATTCACTGGGAAGTTAAAAAAATTCAAACAACCAGAATTTATATTTTATGCTCTCCTACAACTAAACATTCCATGTTGCTATGAAGCTTGGAGAAATAAAGTAAATCAATGGACATTTTAAAAGGTTAGGAAGTAATAGCAGTATTCCAGTAGTACTTAAACAGGGTAAGATTTTATCAGACCTCCACTTGTCTATATCATCTTTACAGACTGAATAGCAGGGTTCATTCAAAAAAAAAATAAAAAATCCCATTTTTGCACTCTGAAGGACCATTTCTACAGTCCCTCCATTTCTGTTATTTTTTAGGCCATTAAAAAAAGGACATCCTCATATAAGGCTATAAATAACAGTCGTAGAACATCTTCTTCTTTCAGGTAGATTTTTTATTTAAATGTTTGTTTGCTTGTTTGTTTGTTTGTTTTGCTGTGGGCAGGAGGAGCAGCTAAGGAGGTGGAAGAACTGTTGTACCAGCATAGCACTGTCAGACCATGTGACGTGAACTGCAATCAATCTGTTAATGCAATAAATTCTCTAAATCCTTCCCCTAGGGTATTGAAAATCTAACAAGAAAAACAAGAACATTAAGGGAGACCTAAAGTTCACTTTTCAACTGCAGAGTCCAGAATTAAATTCTTTGAATACAAAATAAAGTACAAATCTGTGTTTAAGCAAAAATGCATCTGATGCAACACAAAGCAACAACAGCTACTCATAGGTGAATCACACAGACTGCTGGATGTGCTGGCAGTATTTCACTGTACCAGGTAGCAAGCCTCCTAATCTTAAAACTTACCCAGAGCCCTGTTTGGCTTCTCTTTCAAAACTACATGAAAACAGATTGAAAATTTTCATACACAAATTTCACATTTTGATTTTTTTTATCTGGTTTTGGTGAACAATGTTAATCACCTTGCTTGCAAATTCTACTTGCCAACATTGAATTTTGCTTTCATAGCCTGTACAATTAATTTTTTTTCATTTATTCTAATTATATTTATTAGAATTCAAGGTAACAGAGTAAATATTTTAAAACACAAACTGTGGGAGATAAAAAACCAGAAAGTTCCTCATTCATCTGGCTATCAAATTAAACAACAGACTGCCTACAGAACAAATTAACAAATCCCTGTGAGATACATCTAGATGACTTAGCCAAAAACCGTGGCAACAAAATAGCAGAGGAACAATGGTGTTCCTCTTATAAGTGTACTATAGTAGTTTGCAGCTACAGCCAATGTAATTCCAATATTAACCTATTGGGGTATTCCCTAAGATAACCTTATACTTCTTGGTACAAGAGAATAAAAGAAGAATAACAAAAAATGTTATTATGAGGCATAACTTTAAATCAAGTGATATAAAAATGCATATTTCACATCATTATTAGGGAATAGTTGCACCACTGAATTGAGTATGTAAGTTTTGCAAACATCTCTCTAGCAGGGGATTTTTTATTTAAGTTATTCATGACGTCATGATGTCTCGGTCTACTACACTACATCTCTGATATACATCAACTACTAAAGAATAGGTGCAAAGACCCTTCTACTGAAGAGAACAGAGACCACCATGTGCCAAAAGAACATGACAAACACTTCTCAGTAAGGTAAGAAGACTGACAAGTTACTTAGTATATGAAGAAGACAGATTTTTTTAACTAGTAGGGTCTGCCTCTATGACCTAATAATAATAATAAAATAAATCTGTTTATATATTCAGTTAAGGTGTGGTGAAATCAAACACAAATTATGTTTAGAGATTTCATTTGCAAAGGTATTTTCCTTTAGTGCTTTAACTATTTCACAAGTAAATAGGTTCATGATCTTGGAGCTATTTATCTGCCGCCTCTTCCTTTCCTTGCAGAATTTTCTGATTATGAATTTTCCACCATCAAGGAAGTTCTATTAATAGTTTTATTAATAAAGTGGGGTTTTTTTAATAAGGATTAAGGGCTAGTTAGGTGATTATTTTACTTTTTGGAATATGCATACAAGTAGACCAAGAAAAGACAAATATTATTGGAATTTGGTTTATTATGGCCTAGATTATTATGGCATGGCATGGCATGGGGAAGAAGAAAAGTTAGAACAGAAAAAATAAAAGCATGATGTAAAGAGTTTGTCTAGGACATTAATTTTTCTGATAAATCCTTGTGTGTTCTTGGAAAGTAAGTCCAGAGCTCCATTAATTCAGTTGCAGTTTCATACTGTTAAAAGAAAGCATCAGATTTACAAGAGATACTATCAGAAGATGTTTTGCCTCCATTTCTCTTACCTTTGTGCAGTTCTTGCATTTTATTTTTCCTCAGGGTGGAACTTCTACTCACAAATGAGGTGAGTAGAAACCAAACAAGCAACAGCCAACCAACCACAATAATTAGTAAATCACAGTAAATCATCCAGTGTGGCATTTCTAAAAGCGTAAAGGATCCATATGTAGGAGGGATTAGTGCAGTTGAAAGTTAGATATCTGTTAGCCTCCATCCAGCTATCAGCAGTCCAGCTAATCACCACTTCGGAACTGTTAGACTTGACAGCATGACCCCTGTCAATCACAGTTGGTTCAATGTTGTGCTGAAAATGGAGCAGTCACTAAAGATGGCATTATTTCAAGCTAAGCTGTTTCAGCAGAATGTTTGTGTGCATCAACAGACTGAAATGTCAGAGAGCTGAAGATGATGTGGGTGAATGTAAAAAGGCAGAAAAGACTGCAGAGGAAAAGGAAGAAGACAAAAGAGAGAATGGGCAAGAAACAAATACAAGGAAAACCAGAAAGAATGAGGAAGAAATAAATACAAGGAGAAGCAGAAATTGAAATATCTGACTCAATGTTGCAAAAAATATTCTGAAAACAATTACAGTTCCACCAAGTTGATGTAGCAGGCAGGAGAAGCACACATGCAAACTGATCATTCAGGTTATTAAATTCTTTATGTCCCAAGTGTCCTTTAATGAATTCTCACATCATCCAGCACTCCTCACCTTAATTAGAGCCTAAAGAACACTAAAGGATGGAAGGAAGGCAATAGAAGTCCCAGATCTGCTTAATTTTTTACCCTAGAATCAGACACATGCTCCATTGAATGTCCATTAACAATATCCACAGAGCTTATAACCCTACACTTCTGTACCACTAACTGAAGTTCTAAATAATATTAGTATTATGGACATATTGCATGTTTATTAATTGCTGCTTTTATGCAGAATTGTTACTTATTTTCACTTTTATAAATAATGTTTGCAACGTTTCATCTTGTTTTTGTGTTGCTTTTATGATTTCTTTTAACTGAGGGTCTTTCTTTCTTTCTTTCTCTCTTTCTTTCTTTCTTTCTTTCTTTCTTTCTTTCTTTCTTTCTTTCTTTCTTTCTTTCTTTCTTTCTTTCTTTCTTTCTTTCTTTCTTTCTTTCTTTCTTTCTTTCTTTCTTTCTTTCTTTCTTTCTTTCTTTCTTTCTTTCTTTCTTTCTTTCTTTCTTTCTTTCTTTCTTTCTTTCTTTCTTTCTTTCTTTCTTTCTTTCTTTCTTTCTTTCTTTCTTTCTTTCTTTCTTTCTTTCTTTCTTTCTTTCTTTCTTTCTTTCTTTCTTTCTTTCTTTCTTTCTTTCTTTCTTTCTTTCTTTCTTTCTTTCTTTCTTTCTTTCTTTCTTTCTTTCTTTCTTCCTTTCTTCCTTTCTTCCTTTCTTCCTTTCTTCCTTTCTTCCTTTCTTCTTCTTTTCTTCCTCCTGGTGTGCAGGGTTCATTCTGGGTATATCTATGCTTAATTCTTATGCATCTATATTTAACACAGTAAAGCAGAGAATGTGCAGTAGGCATTAACAGTAGAAAATTCTTGTGGGTGCAGATAAGATACTCCAGATATCTGCACAAATGTGACAGTTTGATTTTTCTAAAAGAGAATGAAAATAGATTCCTTCCCTCTCTAAACCAATTATATTCTCAGCAATTCGGTTATTTTAGGAGAGTAAAACATGACAGAATGGCATTTTTACAGCAAATAGATTAGCTCAGAACTCTTTATTTCTGCTGCTTATTCTGCATCTGTGCTTTGTCTCTCTTCTATTTTCTGTAACCTATTATGATGGTACAACACACTCAGAAAAGCATATGGCAGCTTTTTCAGTGACTATGTTAGCAGAGCTTGGCTAGCCAGTCCATTAAAAGTAAAAATAAAAATTGATTAAAGCAGTAGTCATTAATGTAAAAGGTAACTCCTTCTTGCTAGAACCAGACTATTGGAAAAATCTTGCAGAAGTAAAGGTATTTGAATTATGTCATGATAATACTAAACTACAACCTGCTCTTATAAAGTTATCTGGAACCTGGTGTAGCTAGAAACATTATGCAGAGCTAGCTTTGTACTGATAACTACCATACCTACTTTTAATAGCTTCCATTAGCTGGCAGCTGCAATTCTGAGAAGTAACAGACAAAACTAGAGGCCCTGTGTGAGACAGAATGGAGTCCTTTAATTGTCAGTTCAGGTATTTCAGATTAAAACCATTAGCCCTTGTCTTATTGCTACAGGCCCTGCTAAAATGTCTGTCCTCATCTTTCTTACAGGCCCCCTTTAAGCGACAGAAGGAAGCAATAAGGTCTTCCCAGAGCCTTCTTTTCTCTATGCTGAACAACCCCAAGTACTCCCAGCCCATCTTCCTAGGAGAGACGCTCCAACCCTCTGATCACTTCTATGGCCTTTCTATGGCATGTCTCTGCTGTGCTAAGGACCCCAGAACTGGACACAGTACTCGAGGCAGGGTCAAACCAGAGAGTAGAGGGGAAGAATCCCTTCCCTTGACCTGCTGCCCATGCAATGAGAGAGCACTGTCCCAGTCACAAGCTATAGGAACTAGGATCATTGAGAGACAGCCTTAGAGGTATTTTGGCTATTTTGATGCGCCTGCATCTCTTTAGCCTCAGGTTAGCCATCACTGGGTAGCACTCTACAACTTCATGTACCCACCAGGATACAGCATCCTGGCGAGTTGTGGAGAACTACAATTCTCCGAGGCCATAGGCATCGATTATCAAGTCAGGCTCCTTAAAAGCCTGAATTAATAGGAGCAGCACCACGTTTAAAGATAAAAGGCAGCTGACCCAGCGGCTGCAGCAGGGGCAGAGGGATGCCCGGGCGGGCCCTGCGGGCCGGGGCCGGTTTCCTGCGCTGGGCGATGCCAGGAGCGGGAGCGCCGCCTGGCGGCCCGCGGTTTTTGTTTCACGGAAACATTTTATCGTCCCTTTTCTCCGTGTGGAATTTGCATGGAAATAGCATTTGAAGGCTCGCCTTGCTGAGTAAAATGCCTCGTTTCTGTTCTGTGTTACCTGGTTTTATCTAAGTGATGTGTTTGGACACTGAAACACGGCAAATGGGAGAGCGATTGCTGCCTGAAACATACAACCACATTCAGCAAACAGAATACAGACCATAGGATGCAAGCCACAGTTTTGTCATTTTGTTCTTTTGTTCTTTCTAATCATAAAGGAAAGGTTTTGATAGTGGAGGAAGGAAAGAAATAAAACAAACAAACAAACAAAAAAAAAACACAACAAAACCCAAAACAAACAAAGAAAAAACAAAACAAACAAACAAACAAAAAATGAAAACGCTGATATCATGAATCAATGTCAGTTCACCCTAGGAAAAGAGCTGTGCTCCTGCACTGTCTTGTTTTAATTCCCTAATACAAAAGTACTGAAGGCTGAATCAAATTGGGTTCAGTGGCTGGATGTCTTTAACAAGAATTCAATTGTCATCTTCTCTGCAATACAGCCAGGAAGGAACCATGCTGCGCACAGGATGAGCTCTGGGAGAGAGGCAATGGGTAAAGAGAGCACAGCTCTCACTATTACTTAGAAGGCATATATATTTCTGGACACACAAACAAAATAATAAATACTCCCCCTCCTCGAAGCATTCAGTACAATGTATTGATACAGAAGAATTAAAGGAGCAAGGAAAACTCCTTCTCTTTCCTTAGAACTAATGGCAATTCATCTGGTATTTTGGTATGTGCATTTCTGATTACATGACAGTATTTCATTAACTCTTCATGGCCATCTATTGCAGTCAGCTTTTCAAATTATCTGCTGAGTTTCTATGTGTTTTTTCTAGGCTTGGTTTGCAGTTTCTTAGTAGATCTGCTATGTTTGTGAAACTTGCACTACAGTTCTCTCCTTAAGAGGTGTCAACCAAGTGGTTTTAAAAGCTCTGTGTTCTGTCCTCTTTGTCTAACCAGTGCACCACAATGGTGCAAGACCACAGGGCTTTCCTTACTGGAAACCAAACTGCTTGCTGTTGCAGCTATTCAACTACATTCTTCTTTAAGTTGATTAACAGGCATTTCTGTAATGAATGCAAGGTATCAGTGTGTTGCAATTAATGCACTGTAGAAACATGTTTCATGTCTAGACACATCTACATTTTTCAAGTAGGGTATAAGAGGTAAATTATCTGAAAATGGAAAATAATAATAAATAATTCAAGTAATGTATTTTTAATCATTATCATTTTAGTAACTCAATCAATATTTATATCTGTATTTCTGCTCTAAAAAAATGTGTTGTTACTTCTGATAATCAATGAGCTCTAAGCATTCACACTGGTTATTGTGGAAGCATGACCGAAGTACATGCCTAGTACTTAATGTTGCCTCTCACTGTTCATTAGTCAGAAAAGTTTCACAGGGCATATACAAAAGCAGATAATTATTCATTTCCAGTTCTGTGAAAGATTCTCAAATACAGAACTGATAATTTTTATTCCTTTTTTTTTGTTGTTGTTGTTCATATGCAGCTGGTAATGCTTAATGTAGTTGTTAATTCAGAGATCAGCAATACTTAAGAGTACTTCCATGACAGTGTGGTTTGTGTTCAAGGTAGGACCTTTTTATTTTTTTTATGTCGCTGTCAACCATACTCTCTGCTTGTAGGCTAACAGACAAGAGTATATACTGAATTATTGTTTTCTCAGTCTTCTCATCTGCAAATTTCTCAGACAACAGAATCTGGTGTAAACCAGCAGAACAAGCCTAGGCAAAACACACAGAAGCACAACAGATTTGTATTATTTAAATAATAATGATAATAATAATAATAGTAATAATAATAATAATATATATAATAATACAGCCTACCAAATACAATAGATCATTGGAAAAACTGAAACAGGTTTAGTGCAGTAAGCAGCACTCCAGTATTCTCCCTTATCGATTAGCTAATAATATGTCTTGTTATTTTGGAGGAAAACAGGTTGTTTTCATGCTGCTCAGATTGGTAGTGAGTGTACAAATAGTACTCCTATGGAGCTTGGTGGGAAGGAGAGAAAAAGAGAAGATGGAAGATTACAGAATTCAAAACATCCTCTTATTTATATTTAGCCCAGTGGGAACCCAGTTTTTTAAATTACTTTGCTGTGTTTTAGAAAGGGACTTACTGAGAAAATAGATTTTTGCTAGAAATTTCACAAGTCCCAAATGTTAACATCAGTCTTCAACTTTCAAGAATCACAGAGCAACCTCAGAAGTCATCAGAGTACTTGAAGGAAAAGTAAATTTTGCATATATAAATTGCTGAACAAATTCTTACACATCCTGATGTATAGCTACATCAAGCTATTGTGTCCTGTATCTCTGTGAGCTACTGAAAAATTTCTCTAATTTTCTTCAAAATAATCTAGCTTTTGTCACCCCAGAATATGTCTGCCTTTCTGCCTGAGGACAGGAGGTCCTCATAAATCCAAATGAATGGGAATTTTTATTTTTGTTTTCTTTTCTACACAAATTGGAAAGAGCCAGGTAGGTCACTGACTTGAGAATTTGACAGCCTCTGATAAGTAGGTAACAGATGTGCAGAAGGTCCGCATGTGTACATGCCTACCGGGGCCAGAGCACTTTGTTAAAAATTAACTTTTAACACTAAGGAAGCAATGTTTCCAGGACTATGCCTCTTGTAAGCACTTAATAGAGAAAGTAAAGAGTAGAAAAAATAGGAAAACAGGATCCAAATTCTATGAGCATTCATTTTCCTGCCAAACAGTGGAGTGTTCCATAATCACACAGTATCCAATGCCACTTATTTCTTTGTCATTAAAAATAGAATAATAGAATGGGTAGGGTTAGAAGGGTCAAAGATCATCTAGTTTCAACCTCTCTACATGGTCAGGGACACCTCCAATTAGACCAGGTTGCACAAATCCCCACCCAACATGACCTTGAACACTTCCAGGGAGTGGGCATCCACAACTTCCCTGGGCAGCCTGTTTCAGTGTCTCACCAGCCTTACACTAAAAAATTTATTCCTAATGCCTAACATAAATCTACCCTCGTCCAGCTTAAAACCATTATCCCTCATCCTATCACTACACACTCTAGTAAAAAGTCTCTCGTCCTCTTTCCTGTAGGCCTCCTTCATATATTGGGAGGCCACTTTAAGGTCTCCCTAGATCCTTCTCTTTTCCAGGCTGAACAGCCCCAGCTCTCTCAGCCTGCCTTCATAGGGCCCCAGCCCTCTGATTATCTTTGTCCTCTGGACTCACTCCAAGAGCTCTAGGTTCTTCCTGTGTTGAGGGCTCCAGAACTGGACACAGTACTCCAGGTGAGGTCTCATGAGAGCGGAGAAGAGGGGCTGAATCAGCTCCCTCCTTCTCAGTGATGCCATTAAAATCATAGCCCTGCAGGCTTGCACGTATTTGCAGCTCCTCCTGCTTATTTCCCATGCCATGTGCATGCGCATAGAGGCATTTAAGTTGGGTCCCCATTGAACTTGCCTCAGTGCCTGGGATTCCATTATCCTTCCTTTCAGGTATTCTTCTGCTGGCCTGTGATCCTTCTTCAGGCCCAGGGAATATCTTACTCAAATTGGCTTCAAAGGGGTGGCAGATGGATTGAGGATCCCCTCCCCCAGCAACTCTGGTTTAAATCCCTCAACAGATTGGCAAGCTGTTGCCAAAGGTAGTCACCTACTTCACTGAAAGATTAATCCCATCAGCCCCTAGGAGACCATGTGTCTCAAAGAGAGTCCCATGGTCTAGGAAGCCAAAGCCCTGGTGGTGGCACCACTCCGGTAGCCGGTTATTGATTTTCCCCCATGCATTTGCTCTTTCAATCCCATTCCCTTTGAGCAGGGAATAAAAACTATCTGGCCTCCCTAGTTCTTCACTGCCACTTCCAGGGCTCTGTAAGCAAATGTTACATATGATGTTACATAGCCTTTTCACAATTTCCTTCAACTCAGACACCTGCTGCAGGAGGTCCTCTACCTTGCCACACCTAATGCCTGAAAGTTTCCCACCTAACCCTGACTCATGCAAGAGTTCCAGGCACTTCCCACAGTCTGCAGTCTGTACAGCAACCTCTTCTTTCAGCTGCTCTGAGTCTAGGAATCAGTCACTACAGGGTTGGATGGTGTAGAACCCCCAGCCAGAGCTGCAGGCCTTGTTCCCTGCTGAGTGTTCACTCTAGGCATTCTAGTTCTTGCAATTAATTGGTCAGACTCCTTTCATTATCAAGATTTTAGTTGTGCTTTTCTTTTTTTTTTTTTTTTTTTCCCTGCTGGTTTTAATTGACAAGGAGTAAATGTGGGTGATGATTCACAAATTTGTGATACTAGTGATCATATGATTTTTTACTGAACAGTATTAATACTTAAAGGTAAAAAGTTCTATATCAAATACAAACTACACTGATCTTTATTCAGAATCACAGAATCATCATAGTTGGAAAAGACCTCTGAGAACACCTAGTCCAGCCTTCCACACAGGGAGGAGTGTGTGTGTGTGAACAACACAACATACCCAAAGAAATGACAGCGAAACCCACAACCACACACCCCACAAAACCAACAACATGTAACCCACAAAAAACTCACCATGCCCACTAGAGCATGCCATGAAGTGCCACATCTGCATGTTTCTTTAATACATCCAGGGTTACCTCAAGGTCATCCTTACTTATGTAGGAAAACATGCAGTAAACATCCTTAACTCACAAACTCTCTCCTTTACTTTTCTGATGCTTTGTAGCTCCACATTTATCCTAAGCAGAACACTTGAAAAATCCTGCTGTCACATCTGAGGGTAGTTAAAATCTTGTTATTAGTGCTCATCATTTCCTTTTTATATGGTTTCATTTTGGTTTGTGTATGTGGTTTAAACAAGCAAAGAAAAACCAAAACAAAACAACCAGAAAAGAAAAAAATAAACCAAAGAAACCCAAACAAAACCACATAACAAAAACCAAGCCAACAGTTTTGTAAAATAAATAAAATTAAGTTCCACCAATAATATCTTAAACTACTGTATTTGCAAAAAAAAGGGAAAGAAAGGAAGAGAGAAAACTGGAATTTACACTAAGAATTTTCTGGTCTAAGCTAATGTAATTCACTGTTCCAGCAACTTAGCTGCAGACTAGCTGATTTCTAAAAATGCAGTACAAAAGAAGGGAGAGAGTGAAATAAACCCTTAGTAAAGTAAAAAATCCTGCACTTTGGGTTTTGGCAGAGCTTAAAAATAAAACTCAGGCAACATGAATCTGGATTTGAACGTCCTATTTTTTTGCAGTTTAATTTGCACACTGACCCTTTAAACTCTTTTCCAAGCACTGTATCCTCAGGCACAGCCACAAGGCATAACCATCTCCTGTAGTGTGACTTCATCATAGGTTCTCACCTCCCTGCCCAGCAAGTCCTGAAATATCTAGTAATTTTTCTTGCCCCACTTTCAGTCTGCTTTCATATATCCTAACATAATGAAAAGTACCTGCTACTGCTAGACCTTTATACATGATGAAATCAATTTGAGAGTTGAAGACAGAGACTTAATTGCTTTCACAACTAAAATTCAAACAAAGTTTTAAATAAGGTTAATTCATTTTCCATTAAAAAAAAAATAAAATAAAATTAAATCCTCCCCACAATAAAATGGGTCTGCTTTTTAGAATAAAATAGTTCCTACAGTTATTTATAACTAATTGCTGAAGTTATGCTGTGGTAGAAAGAGAATTTAAGAGTAATTTTGGTCAGAATGTGGATCTGAGTCAATCTTAAATCTCACACTTTTCTTGTTCATGCAGAATATTTAGCTAGAAAACATACTGTTTTTAATCTGACACAAGCCTATTCTCTGCTAAAAGAAATAAAATAAAAATAATGAAAAACATGAAACTGTTCAAAATTGATATTGTAATTTTCTTCTTTACATGGGTCTGTGCTTTTATGAATTATTTATCCAAGATATAGGTTTTAATTTTTAGAAACTATCTTGTGTTTTCAGACAAAACATAAAATTAAGATAACAGCTTGAGCTGACCTCATTTCTATGTTGTATTTGTAGTATAGATTTATGGATTTTAAGGCCAAAATTGATATCAGTCACATTTCCAAGTGGCTTAATACACACTGAGCAAAATAATAAATATCTGTTCCCAGGATTCATATTAAGCTTATGCAATTAAATAGGAAATCTATGCTCTTCACTGCTTTAAATATAAACAGCAAGGCTTACTTAAAAGTACCAAGGTCACAAACTCGGTTTTTTTGTAGGATCATGGTGACAATCAGCAAAACTGTGGAACTCGTGTTCTGTTCTTGCAACAGACAGTGCTTCTCTTCTTGTGTCAACAAACACCAAAAGAACCCTGAAGAAATGCTGCTATCAGAGAAACTGCTGAGAAAAAACAACAGTAATAGCAAAAAATAGAATATCTACTCAATTAAAGTTCTGTGATCAAAAACTTCACAGTTGTTTTCTAAAACATCTGTACCCATTCATCTGTCTTTATTACTTGTTGGTTTCTAATTTTGCATCAGTGGTTTTTGTCTACTTAGAGCCTGTAACATTTTGTTACAGTCAAGCCTGAATTCTTCTTGGAGACCATGTCCCTTCAGATAGGAAACCTTTTTTTTTTTTTTATTTTCAATGTAATAACCACCTGAGCTTGCCAAAAAAAGAGGTTACAGGAGAAATTGCCCTAAAGCCTCATTATTTGCTGAACAGAGAGAGCAGAATCCCACAGTTCTACTCTGCAAGGTTTATCTGATACCAGAACTTCAGTCTCCAGACTCCAGCAATAGCTCACATTACTTCTTATAAATTTTCTAAGTAAGTTTTGGGAGAGTTTATGCTGACACAAGTTACTATTTAATTAAAAAAGCAGCAGCTTCTCATCGATTGCCTCTCCTTTTGATTTTCCTTTCGAGACTTTCTTCCTACCATGCCACTCTTGAAGATGATTCATTACCAAAACTGCTACCTGACTTCAAGGAAAGAGAGAAATAGCTTTCTTTTTTTTTTTTTTTTTTTTTTTCTTTTTTTTAACACTTCAATGTCACTGCATCTCAAACTCCCTTGTTGTATATACAAAGCCTTCATTACTTCAGTAATCACACCCAGAAATTGATGATTTTTAACTATTTGATAGGCTTTCCTGTTATAAGTTTACTGAAATTCAGGTGTTTCTCAGGCCAGATCAAAATCTACCTATAAGTAGAAAATATTATTAGTCATGTTTGGGAATGCTCGGCTAAAATATTGCAGAAGATCACACTGTCTCATTAATGTGTGTCAAATCATTCCTGGGACTTTTTATTTGTTTTAATTTAGCTCACACAAAGAATGATTCAAAGAATAAAAGAGTATCTTTGATACAATATATATGTAAATTTTAGCTACACTTTGAGATATGTAAGTCCACCCAAGATATTCATACTGGCCCAACTCATCAAAAATTAATAGCTCAAACCCATAAAAAATGGTTCATATTCTATACTAATTGCTAAATATGCAAGTATGTTGTCAAAATTCAGAATAATGTTGCTCTAGAAAAGCTATTCCTTTAGTTCTTTAGAACATAGACCATGTCTACATGTGGCTGCTATGTTCAAGAGCAACCTGCAGTAGAAGATACCTTGGGGCTCACCTGCCCTTCAGCATTGAACTGACTTGTGGACAAAGCAAGTACAAAATGCCAATAGATGTATTGAGCATACAAGGCTGACTGTTTTCCAGAAGTGAACACTGCAGGCATGAGCAGTAAATTTGCCTATGAAAGTTGCCACCAAAATATAATACAGCCTCATGTCTACTAGCTCACAATTTAACAGTATCATAAATGGCAGTATTACATTTTCAGTCTTCCTTCCTCCCACCCACCTCATATTCTCAGATTCATGGATTAAGAAAAAGAAATACTAAATAAGTGAAACACATAAAATAATGTGTGTGAGATATTCCAGAGCAAGTAATATTTAAAAAACAAGAGAAGCAGAGAAATAACTTAAAAGAACGTGCACATTTCAGATGTTATCAATACACTAATAGTTTCATGGAATCATAGAATCATTAAGGTTGAAAGGGACATCAAAGATCATCAAGTTCCAACCCCCCTGCCATGAAGACAAAACCCTACCATTAGACCAAAATCTTGTCCAACCTGGCCTTAAAAACCTCCAGAAATGGGGCATCAACCACCTCCCTGGGAAACCCATTACAGTTCCTCACCACCCTTACAGTGAAGAATGTCTTCCTAATATCTAACGTAAATCTCCCCTCTCTCAATTTAAAAACATTAGCCCTTGTCTTATCACCATCTTATCTGATGAAAACCCCTCCCCAGCTTTCCTGAAGACCCCTTTCAAGTACTGGAAGGATCTATAAGGTCTCCCCAGAGCCTTCTATTCTCTAGGCTGAACAGCCCCAGTTCTCTTTGTCTGTCTTCCTAGCAGAGGTGCTCCAGCCCTTTGATCATCTTGGTGGCCCTTCTCTGGACCCTTTCCAACAGGTCCATATCCTTCTTGTGCTGAGGCCACCAGAACTGTGTGCAGTACTCCAGGTGGGGTCTCACCAGAGCAGAGCAAAGGAGCAGAATCCCCTCCCTGGCCCTGCTGGCCACACTTCATTTGATGCAGTCCAGGGTGTGTTTGGCTCTCTGGGCTGTGAGCACACACTGGTGGCTCATGTTGAGCTTCTCATCTATTACCACCCCCAAGTCCTTCTCCTCAGGGCTGCTCTGTAGCCATTCTTCCCCCAGCCTGTATTTGTTCTTGGGGTTGTGCCGACCCAGGTGCAGGACCCTGCTCTTGGCCTTGTTGAACTTCATGAGGTTGACACTGGCCCACCTCTTGAGCATGTCAAGGTCACCTCTGGATGGTGTCCCTTACCTCTTGGGTGTCAAGCACAACACACAGCTTGGTGTCATCAGCAAACTCAATCCCACTGTGCGTGTCTTCAACAAAGATATTAAACAGCACCGGTCCCAGTACTGACCCCTGAGGAACACCACGCATCACCTGGCTCCATTTGGACACTGAACCATTGACAACAACTCCTTCAATAGTGACACTGTCTCACAAGTTCCTCACACTCAAGAGGGCACTAGGCCTTGCTCACAAGAGACTTTGTAGACCAGGATGTCATGTGGGACAGTGTCAAACACTTTGCACATCCAGGTAGATGACATCAGTTGCTCTGCCACCATCCACTATCTCTGTAGCCGTGTTGCAGAAGGCCACCAGACTGGTCAGGCATGACTCGTCCTTACTGAAGCCATGTTGGCTGCCACCAATCACCTCTTTATTTTCCATTTGTCTTAACGGACTTTCCAGGAGGATCTGCTCCATGACCTTGCCAGGCACAGATGTGAGACTGACTGTCCTGCAGTTCCCTGGCTCTTCCTTTTCCCCCTTTTTAAAAATAGGAGCTATGTTCCCTTTTTTTTCCAATCAGCAAGAACCTCACCAGGCTGCCATGACCTCTCAGATATGATGGACAGAGGCTTAGCAATTTCATCCACCAACTTCCCTCAGGACCCATGGGTGAATCCCATCAGGTCCCATTTATGCACCTCCAGGTTCTTTAGATGGTCACAAATCTGCTCTACACCTTCAGTGGGCAGTAATTAATTTCTCCAAGTCCCTGCTTTCACCTTCTGTAGCCTTTGTTTTGAGGTTGGAGAATTTGCCAAAGACTGAAGCAAAGAAGCTATTGAGGACCTCAGCCTTCTCAATAACCTGTGTTGCTATCTCACCTATTTCCTTCAGGAAAGGGTCTACACTCTCCTTGGTTGTCCTTTTCTCCCTAACATACCTAAATAAGCTTTTCCTTTTATTCTTTACATCCCTGACAAAATTTTCCTCCCTTTTTTTCCTGCATAGTGGTGTTTCATCCATCCTTTACTTTCTTGCTTCTTCTGAGTTTCTTATCCTCAAACAACAGCATTGCATTGTCTTACCAATGCCTAAATTATTCATCCAATAAATTGTTTCTTCTTCTGATAGCTTCCTCAAAAGACAGTGGAGAATCAGTGCACATTTTCCTACTGGAAAACAGGAATCTTTACATCTTAGCAGATAATTATGTTTTAATTTATCTTAGGTTAACTTCTAACCATTACCTGATACAGAACTTGGGTATAACTATTTACTGCAGAAATACCTCAGAAGAATTAATTCTTGCTTACCTCACTGTTCCCCCAGATGCCTCTGAGCAACACATGCTAGGCTCTTGTTGAAGAAGAAGAGCTGAATGAGGATGGGGACAATAGGCAAGCTACACCAAAACTGCATACACAGTCAGACAGGCCTACTGCCCATAATACCATCACACACAAAAGAAAAAAAACAGAAGGGTTATAGTTGTAGGTGACCCTGTTCTGAGGGGAACAGAGGGTCTGATATGCTGTGTAGACCTTCCTCACAGGGACATCTGCTGTCTTCCTGGAGCCTGGGTTAAGGACATCACTAGAAAACTTCCTAGCTTTAATGAAGTCCACAGATTACTACCCACTACAGATTTTCTATGTAGGTCAAGAGGAAACATCAAATAGTAGTCCACGAACAATCAAGAGACACTTCAGGGAGTTGGGACAGTTAGTGAGACACTCTGAGGTGCAAGTTGTTTTTTCCTTCCTTCCAGTTGAAAGTAGTGCCATTGTAAAGAACAGGAGGATCCAATCTGTCAAGACATGGTTTCATAGCTGGTGTCACCACCACGATTTTGTGATTATTTTTTTTTATAATGAGGTAGACTACACAGCACCAGAAATGCTGGCATCAAACAGAAGACACCTTTCTAAAAGGGTGAAGAGAGTCTTTGCCCAAAAGATTGTGAAGCTTATTTACAGGGCTTTAAATTAGATGCAAAGCGGGAGAGGGATAATCATATCAAGAATGTCTTCCTGAAGTGGCAGGAAGATACACCAGGGTTGGAAGGATAGGGTGATAGTAAGGGCCTTCAACCTGTTGCCTGCAAGCATGCTCTGGATACTGCACCACAGGCAAAGTCTTACAGAGAGAAGTCAGGGCCTCCTGAAGTAATAGGAGACAGCAGGATAGCATCTGTGAAATGCCTTGGGAGAATAAAGGAATATTCCTCTAAGAAGGTGGCATAGCTGGCAGCCCAGCTGAAGTGCCTCTACACCAATGCACTCAGCATGGGCGACAAACATGAAGAGTTGAAAGCCACAGTGCTACAGGAAAACTACAACATACTGGCAGTTATGGAAACTTGGTGGGATAAATCTGATGACTGGAGAGTGGTTATCAATGGCTACAAGCTGTTCAGAAGTAACAGAAGAGGAAGAACAGGTGGAGGTGTTGCCTCCCATGTAGACAAGTGGGTAGAGTGTGAAGAGTTGTCCCTAAAGAATAGCCATAAGCAGGTCAAAAGCTTATGTGTAGGAACTAGGGATCAGGACAAGAAATGGAGTCTTGTGATTGGAGTCTACTACAGGCTACCAGATCAAGTAAAGCTTATCAATGAAGCCTTCTTACTCAAGCTGAAGGAGGTGTTGTGCTCACAGACTCTCATCCTGCTGGGGGATTTCAAGCAGTTTGATAGCTGTTGGAAAAGTACCACAAATAAATTTTAGGAAAACAAACTTCCAGCTCTTCAAGGAGTTACTAAGTAGGACCCTGAGAGAAACAGCCCTCAGGGAAAAGGGAGCACAACAGAGCTGGCAGATCTTTAAGGATGTTTTCCATAGAGTGCAAAAGATCTCAATCCCCAGGTGTAAGAGATCAGGCAAGGAAGGCAAGAGACCAGCTTGGCTGAGTCAAGACCTGCTGGTCAAACTAAAAGGCAAGATGGAACTACACAGGAAGTGGAAATGAGGACAGGTATCCTGGGAAGAGTATAGGAATGTTGCCTGGTTGTGTAGGGATGAGGTCAGGAAGGCCAAGGTGCAGCTGGAGCTAAACTTGGCAAGGGATGTAAAGGAAAAGAGCTTCTACAGGTATGCAAACCAGAAAAGAAGGTTAAAGAAAGTATACACCCCCGATGAGCAACAGTGATGAGCTAGTGATGACAATGGTGACAGACGAGGACAAGGCTGAGATTCTCAACAAATTTTTTCCTCACTCTTCACTGGCAACCCCTCTCCTCATGGTTTTAAGTTGAAGGCCCACAGATGTGAGCCTTCCCAGGCCCAAAACATTACTTAAAAAATAAGTATCTCATAATATAACCACCAGAGCATCCCAGTCATGTAGAAACCTAGGGCAAGGGTAGTTTTCAAGCAATCTTGTCTGTGTACTTGTAGGTGTCTAAGAAAAGCAAACAATTTCCTACAGTGGGATTAGTGATATAGTAACAGCTAACTTTTAAGCACCTGTAAGAGATTTTTCTGAGTCAAAGTCAATAAGTTCTATAAACAACGTGCTACCTCACATCTATCCAGAATATTTACCACTCAGAATCATTAAATCTAGTTTTCAAGTGTTGTGCTATTCACCTTTCACCTCTACACTCAATGCAGTGCAGTTGAGGCTTGTCCAGTTCTTTCCTGATCATTATCACATAAACTGTGCACCACTCCCTGATCCACAGGATACTTGTTCTGTTTAAGCTCTTCACCTAGCCTATGCACATCACGTGAACAGGTCTGGATTTCCAAAGATGTAGCATCCTGTCCTGGTTTCATCACAATTTTACGAATGAGAAATTAAAAAAAAGAAGAAAAAAAAAAAAAAAAGGAGTAAACCAGCAGATGGCTTAATGAGGTTTGAGAATAAGAAGGTAATAGACAATGCTCACTGCTGGCAGCTTCTGATGTATCTTGCAGTAGAGAAGCCTAAAGAGCTCTCTAGCATTTAAAAATGTAGGAAATTTAATTAGTAAAAATTTTGACAAATCTTAGGGTTTGTACTGTTAAAAATTATTTTAGTTTCAAGTTTTAGTTTCATAAAATTGGGAAATCGTTTAAGAGCTTTGACCCAGATCTGGAATTAATTTAGAACAGTACTTTAGAATATCACCTCACAAGAAGCTTTTAATTATGTTTAAATTTAGTCTTCGTGATACAGAAACTTGGTGTACATTTTTCTACATTAAAATAGAAATTTTTGCAACTTAGTGGATCATAATGTTTTAATTTAACTTAGGCCAATTTCCGACACTTACCTGAAACAGAACTTGGATATCACTAATTACCTCAGAAGAATTACCTCACTGAAACAGGTTGCCTAGAGAGGTGGTGGAGGCCCCATCCCTGGAGACATTCAAGGTCATGCTTGATGGGACTCTGAGCAATCTGTTCTAGTTGGAGATGTTCCTTTCTTATTGTAGGGAGGTTGGACTAGATGACTTTTAGAGGTCTGTGAAGGACCAGGCATTTCTTCACATGAACATAAAATGCCCTTTAGGTCCCCGGCTCATCGTTGCAGCCTGAGTCCCAGCTCACCTAGTCCCAGCTCTCGCCTGGTTCCGGTTCGCTCCAGCTAGACCCGGCTTGACCCAGCTCATCCCGTCCCGTTGCCGCAGCTTTTCCTGCCAGCCTGCCTGCATTGCCTGCAGCTACCCACCTCAGGAACATATCTGCTGCTGAGCACGTGTGGTGAGACTAATTCCAGCCACCCCTGGTTCCAAAACGGGGTTGCAGGGGAAGGCATAATCCTCTCCCTAAAGTGTTCCTGTCTTACCTGCACACAAATCGCGACTCTATGAGGGACAAGCGTTGGGCATATCCTTCCTCCTCCTTCCCTCATAAATAATTAAATAAGGTGTGTAAATAAGGTATACCTATATATAAGTGTTAAGCTTGTTATTTGGTGCTTAAAACATATTTCACAGCTTGTACGTGCTTTAATTACCCTTTTTGAACCTCCTGCCCCAAATTGCTTTGTTTTCCCCACAATAAACCGTGCATTCGTAAATTCTAATTGGGGATTGGCTGCTGTTATTGGAAATATTAGTAAGTACTGAGCAAGTTACTCACTCAGAAAGTCAGTGCTGAAGCCACTGCTCCTCTGTGAGAGGCGAGCGCCACGTGTGGACCTCTCAGCAGATACCGACAAGCTAAATACACTCCAAAAAGGAGATATAATAGGTTGCGGATCATGATAAAGTCCCTTCCAACCCAAGACTTTCTGTGATTCTGCAATTATATAAATAATATAATATACAATAATGTAAATGTAAGAGCAAAGCTTTCAGAACAGTAGTTTAATTTTAAGTTACTTTAGATTCTTCACCTATACAGAATAGAAAGGAGTCCTGATGTATCACAAGTTCTGCAGCACCTGTGTTAAAGCAGAAACACAATATGCCCCTTTGAATTTTAGCCAGCCACAAAATGCTGTTGACCACAAGAAACTGAACTTCAAAGGGTCTGATTATGTCATGCTTGCCTTCTGCGCTGTTTCAGAATTGGCTAGAGAATTTTCAAGTATTTGTTAGAGAAATTTCTTCTCAAAATCTTTTCTTAAATACTCTGTCTTCCATCACTTCTTTTTGTGTGTGTTCTATCACAGTTCACATGTAATACTTAAGTTCAAACTTGAAGTTTAAAATTTTCAGTGTTGCTTCTATTTCCATTAAGAATGCTTATTCAATTATATTAGTAGGTAGGTTTGAATGAAATTTAGAAATTTTTCAAAGTAAATTTTATACCCCAGGACAAAGTCTGGTTCTGTATTTTAAACCCTGTAAATAAACACTCTGTTCCTTTTAAGCTGCCTAACTTCACCCTGACCAAATTTATCTCTTATTTCAAATGTGATTTGAAGAAATTTCCACTCCTTTGTCTAAAGATCTGACAATATTTTCTGATCATTCAGAATCCCACAGCCAGTAATCTGTGCAAATTCTATAGATTATTTCCAGACATTACATTCATTTTACAGACTAAGTAATTTAAATTATGCTCTATAATTTCTTCTAAATTTTGTTCTGTTTCTTTGTACTGTGAACCACTTAATCTGCTCTTTGGGGATTGGCTGCTGTTATTGGAAATATTAGTAAGTACTGAGCAAGTTACTCACTCAGAAAGTCAGTGCTGAAGCCACTGCTCCTCTGTGAGAGGCGAGCGCCACGTGTGGACCTCTCAGCAGATACCGACAAGCTAAATACACTCCAAAAAGGAGATATAATAGGTTGCGGATCATGATAAAGTCCCTTCCAACCCAAGACTTTCTGTGATTCTGCAATTATATAAATAATATAATATACAATAATGTAAATGTAAGAGCAAAGCTTTCAGAACAGTAGTTTAATTTTAAGTTACTTTAGATTCTTCACCTATACAGAATAGAAAGGAGTCCTGATGTATCACAAGTTCTGCAGCACCTGTGTTAAAGCAGAAACACAATATGCCCCTTTGAATTTTAGCCAGCCACAAAATGCTGTTGACCACAAGAAACTGAACTTCAAAGGGTCTGATTATGTCATGCTTGCCTTCTGCGCTGTTTCAGAATTGGCTAGAGAATTTTCAAGTATTTGTTAGAGAAATTTCTTCTCAAAATCTTTTCTTAAATACTCTGTCTTCCATCACTTCTTTTTGTGTGTGTTCTATCACAGTTCACATGTAATACTTAAGTTCAAACTTGAAGTTTAAAATTTTCAGTGTTGCTTCTATTTCCATTAAGAATGCTTATTCAATTATATTAGTAGGTAGGTTTGAATGAAATTTAGAAATTTTTCAAAGTAAATTTTATACCCCAGGACAAAGTCTGGTTCTGTATTTTAAACCCTGTAAATAAACACTCTGTTCCTTTTAAGCTGCCTAACTTCACCCTGACCAAATTTATCTCTTATTTCAAATGTGATTTGAAGAAATTTCCACTCCTTTGTCTAAAGATCTGACAATATTTTCTGATCATTCAGAATCCCACAGCCAGTAATCTGTGCAAATTCTATAGATTATTTCCAGACATTACATTCATTTTACAGACTAAGTAATTTAAATTATGCTCTATAATTTCTTCTAAATTTTGTTCTGTTTCTTTGTACTGTGAACCACTTAATCTGCTCTTAGGGGCATTTGGATTATAGTAATCACTGCGAATATATACACACCAGTAGTACCTTTATCATATTCAGAGACTTTCAGGTTGAGTCCCAGTAAGAAATCCCCAGTCACTTGCCTATAACATTTCCCAAAAAGCATTTGTCTTCTATTCTATTCTCCCATTAAAATACTGTAAAAACTAATAGTCTTTATTAAAAGAATTAATGAGATCACAGATTGAGACTATGTGGCTACAAGCTGTAGTATGTGTCAATCAATTAATAACATTTTTCAAGTTCAACTTTCTTTTTGGGATTTGAGGTCAGTAACAATGGCAAGAAGAGAGGCAGAAACAGGGTAAAAGGGCATCAACTTTCATGCCTTTTTGGCCTCATCAATTTATTTCAGAAGGAATTTTGCTGCAGGGGTAAGCAATTACAGGTCAAGTCAGTAATAGATTTTTCTACATCCAGAAAAACAATTCAATAGAGAAAAGCTTGATACATGCAGAAGGAAATATCTTCTGGCTGAATGTCTTAAATACTCTAAAAGGCTAGAATCTAAAATTCAAGCAAATAGTTTTTATTGCATCTCTCATATATAGCTCAAGGAAATTGTAGCTCTTCTGAAAAGCACTAGCCAGAAAAGGCTACACAAATTTTTATCTCTATAAATAATTTCTAGGTATGACTCAGAATTTACACTTGATTACGTACTCCACTGCCTAAACATTGAATGTAGGACTCAGTCACTGGGACAAAGGTTGTTCTGGGTTAAAATGTGTAAATTCAACTGAATTCATAGAGCCTTCTACACTAGTGTAAAAATTAGGAATAACTTCCACTAAATAAGAGGACAAATGGCACAGAAAGATTCCTAACTAGGAAAATATTTAACCCGCTGAGAACATGCCGTTTTCAACATAGTAAAGAACAGTGAAATTATGGACTATTCCTTTGATTTAAAAGATTCTCTGACACTTAATGTGCCATAGGAGCACCATGACTTTGTCCTGATCAAGAACAAGTGAGCATAATGAGCCATAGCCAACAGGACATTGCAAACAGGAACTGAGCATGCATGGTACAGATCAGGGATTAAAAAATCTGAAGAGAACACCTTCTGAAACTGCTAGAAACTCAGAGTGTGATATCGTCATGCACTGATCAGGTTAGTGGCTTGAG
This sequence comes from Chaetura pelagica, assembly GCF_000747805.2. Lineage (NCBI taxonomy): Eukaryota > Metazoa > Chordata > Aves > Apodiformes > Apodidae > Chaetura > Chaetura pelagica. The sequence goes on from NW_009953962.1 coordinate 583,370, forward strand.
ACATTTGGCTATAAACCCCACAAGTTACAGATATCAGTAAGTATTAACACCTAGAAGGAGAACCAAAGCTCAAACATTAACACATTGATGCCAAGCGTCTCCAGAGCCCACCATGGAACAGCTGGAGAAAGTGTCAAGATTACTCCAGCTCAAATGTGTCAACTCATTTATAGTCAAACAGTAAGTTTACATATGTGTATGTTCATGTGTCCGTGTAAAGGGTTCCATCAGAGAGCCTGTCCCTCACTTGGTTCCCTTTGATAAAGTGAGGTTAGCACAGTCAGATTGTCTAGTCAGACTTTTCCTCCCATTGCTTCTGGTATTAAAAACGTGGATGATAAAGGGAAAGACAGAGACTGAGTGGTAACCCTGCCCTGGTTCTGTACAGCTGAGATTAGTGTTGTAGATAAATGTATTAATACGCAAATCTTGAAACTTGATTTTGTTATCTTCATTCTCATGTAATCATCTGTTACATCTTTGATTAATTTGCAAAATAAAGCACTACTTAACACAAAAGAAAAAGACCTATCATTTGACAAAAGCATAATTTTTTTCAGAAAGGCAGTCACAAAGCTCCTGAAAAAACATCTTGCTATGGGAATTTTTAATATCTTAAAAAAAAATTCATCCCTAGTTTTGGAAATAATTATTATATAAAAACTAGTTTCATATATCTGGATCACTTTCAGGAATAAAATAAAAGATAATGGTTGGAAAAAATAACAGGGATTCAAAAATACCAGTTCAGAAGAAATAGAAAAGGTGAAGCTTTTATAATTTAAGAGGGAATTTTACTTTTACTTTTTCTTTCTTTGTTTATGTGTGGTTGAGAAACCTAGCAATAGTACAGAATAACAGTATTTATATTTTCTTTATATTAGTGGAGGAAAGAAAGAAAAGATTTCTAGAGTTTGCAAGTTAGTTTTATTTCACATTTTTCTCACATTTCTTGTGAAATAAACTGTTGTTAATGAATATCTCTATTTTTCCCCAGCATAGCATAGATAAAATTTTAGTGAGAATCCTCACACTAAAACATAGAGAACTCTACTCTGCAAAGTCATATTTCCTCAAAACCTCACTGGTCTATAATCCTTCTTCTTGTTCCTTAGCTCCTTTAAACATTCACTGATGTCCCTGCAGGCAGTCTGTTTTATTCATGCAGCTGACCAAATTGTTAGATCTTGTCCCTATTTGCAGTGCAAATTTCCAGATTAGCCGCATTATCTTATGTAAGAAGGTACTTTTAATAATCCACCTTGAGCCAACCTTACTTAATCAGACAATTTACAATGTGCTTCTACACTGTATCTTCACTGTCATTTCACATAGATTTACACTTGTTTTGAGCATTCCTTGGCTTCATAAATGTGTTGTTGGTTTCTGGTTTGTTTTTTTCATGGACACGCAACGCCATGAATTAATCATCACCAGGCACAATATTCTGCATTTAGCAGGTGATGCATTCAAATGTGCATTAATCTTTAGTAGCCTTTCCAGATAAGCTTTTTGGTCACTATGTGCTCAGACAAAGCTTCTTAGAATTAGTGAAGCTGTTGTGTTATGAATGTTTCCTTCCATAAAAGAAAAATCTTAATAACTTGAAATCAGATATTATCTTTAATGACCATTTCATTTTTCAGGCTGTTTTTGTCTGCGAAATGTGACCTACGCACTCAGATGTCAGTGTCTCTCTCCTGCAATAAGGGTTTAATCCTATTTAGCAAATTCAAGCAAATCTGAAAGAATTTTCTCTCATTTATCTTGGAAACAACTTACATTAATGACAATGTGGGAAATATTGGGGGATATATCTCTTCAAGAGAAAGTAAGAGTGTCCTGACCAGGAGACAGTGGCAGCAGTGAACTGGCCAGCCAGTAGCCACTTCCTGATCTACTATCCACACCAAGTGTTGACCCTGGCTAGTGGCAGAGGGTGAAAAGACACCTCGTTTATCCTATGCAGGGGGATTAGAGGGAAAAAGGTGCAAACCCATTGAAAAGCAGAATTGCTTACTTCTAAAGCTTATACTTTGGAATTTAAAGATAATTTTGTCTTCTGTGCGCATTAAGTACTTGGTTCCACTCATCCTTACGTGACTGGTTTCTTCCATGTAGTTGTTCCTGCATAGTTGAAGATAAATGATAGTTGATATATAACATCCCAATTCTTAGAAATCTAAAATGCTGACTGATGTGCCTTCCTTATCATGCAGACAGACTCAGAAGTAATAAAGACAGCATAGACTATCATGATAAGAGGGTGAACTTCAAGCGTTAGTACCTCCCCATTGCTATCTTCCCATATATCCCTGAAAGAGAAAGGACAGAATCCATCTTAGTAAGGTGAAAGAACATATATTGTTTAAAATGAGAAAATCTTTACAGGTAACTCTATTTCAAAAGTTAGCTGGGAGTAAACTGTACCTTCAATAGTAAGTTTGTATGTTAAATTTCATGCTGATTCTTTATAAACAAACTGCTATTAATAAGACACATATTTACATTCCAAGGTATGAAATATGGATCCAAATCAGCTTCATGGTTTAAAAGTCATTTGTATAATTCATGAGTCTGCAACAAACCTAATGAATTAGTCACGTAACTGGCACATTAGAGACAGAACTTGAAATCTGGATGCATGTTTTATTTAAAACTTGATGTGCTATATAAATAAATCATTAAAATGTACTTCTGACTCAAACAGTAAATAATAATGTAAAGAACAGCAGCCGCTAGAAAAAAAATCGGAGAGGAAAGGTGATTGAATGACCTGTGCTAATTAGCTTGCACAGGCAAGTGAAACCTTCAGTAGCATTTTCAGGACATTGTTCTTTTTGCCTGTTTAGAGAAGTGGCAAATCAGTTGAGGGTTGACTGTTAATGAAAGGTTGGTTTAAATTAAATTTAAAGTAGGCAGCAAATGTGGTCCACTCTGTACAACAAATAAGAGAGGAACTTATATTTTTTAATTGTGTGAGTCCTCATAAGAGAATTTCAGATCTCTTCCATCACAACTGCTCTGTGCTTATTCATTTGGCTTTTAGACATCAAAACAGACAATGCTATAAGTGACACAAGAATAAGCCCCTCATGGTAAGCCTGCTCAGTAACAAATTAAAATGTATTACCTTGAATGTGAGAAGCTTTGAAAAGAGCTGCCAGACTGGAGGAGTTTTCAAGTGGAATGCAAAAAGGAGAGATGAATGATATACAAGGGTAGTTCTATTGATTTTGTCATTCAAGGACTTATTTTCAGTTCTTATGCTTTGGCCATATATAATCCTCTAATATGTTCCAAGTTAAAGAAATAATGAAGTCATATACATACAGAGTCACCAAGGTACAAATACAAAAGAAAAAAAAAAAAAAGTCCTTGTGGATTAAGTTTTTGTTTTTCTCAACATCACTGAATCTTTCATAGCTGGAACATACTTTGGTAGCACCAAGATTAATGATACTATTTATCTTCTATAATTAATGCTGAACTCACTCACTACAAGTTACAGTGATATCCCTTTGGTGAAAAGAGAAGCTTAAGTTCACTAGCAATTACCAACAGCTAAAAAGAGAGAGAGAGAGAGAGAGAGATGGTATATATACATGTATCTTCTGCACCCACTCCTAAAGGAATCAAAGTCTCATTCAGATCTCTTGAGAACTAAGGGGGTCTTTGTACATGAAAACTCCTTGGGAGTAGGTTAATGAGCTCAGAAAGAATTTAACCAAAAAAAAAGTTTGTAGGACATGTATGACATGTTAATTGGTCATTGGTAAAAACTTTGCAACTTTTGAAACTTTGCTTCAAAAAAGAAACACCATCTAATTCTAATTTCAAGTTATTAAACACCTGATATAATCCTACATGAATTTAATCTATGAGTCTGGATATCCTAACTTCACATGCCTCCACAAATTCTCCACACTTTTAATCTTCAAATTTTCCTCTTTTACTTCCCTAATCATGGTATAGTTTGTTTTCAGCACAATGCAGAAACTCTGGCTCTCAGCTCCTCCTCACAGCCCATGAAACATATCGATTAACAGTCCAGAGGTCCATTTGTATCCTTACCTTTTTATATTCTTTAGAGTACCCTCCTGACTCACAGCACGTGCTGGAGGTGAACTTTCTTTTTGCTTCTCACAAGCCTGTGAAGATCACATATAAGAGATTTTTACATGCACTCAGGTTGAAGATGAAGGAAGGAAGAGGGAACAAGAAGACCAGGAAGATGCAAAAGCATGATGTATTAGCTACTTGACACTTGTAAGCCACACACAACACTTGGCCCTCACTTCACTAGGGTTCTTAACCTTTCGCTGAAAGATGAAGTTAAAAGGAAAAATAATGTCCTTACATTCCAGAGAACAATTCTCTTTTTACATATATTAATAATGCTTGGTATTCCTCAGTAACTGTGAGAAAGAGCAAAAGGAAAAGGCAAATAATGTGAAGGGAAGGGAGTAATTTAGTTTTCAAGATGTCTGACTTTTCCCTGGAGACACATGGAGAAGTCTGAAAATACCAGACAGAGAAATCTTTAAAACCAGAAGGTCTGAATATGTATATGTAAGAACTTACTGCTAACATCACACAGAAAGGACCACCGATGCTTTCCCTTTAAGATATTTAGTATCTGCAAACTGTAGATAAGGTCTCTGTTCAAAAAAATTCTGTGAGGGTTAAATGGAATAAAGAGTCAAACTTTCTAGATTCATAGGTCTGTTTCCATGGAGCCCAGATGCTGGAAGACATGTAGCTAGGAAACTTTCACTGCAAATAGTAAGAATAGTAGTTAGATTTTTGTTGTTATTGTGCAGTAGTTATAACAGTAGTACTACTTGTAGAAAAGAACCTCCAACATAGCAGATTAGTTTAAAAGGTTCTGCACCTCAGTAAAGGTACTTTGCTAGCAATGCACAGGTAAGTAAATCACAAGAGTAAGTGGGAAAAAATTGAAAAAAAAAGAAAAAAAAAAAAAGGGTGCCATAGTACTTGTATAGCTGTAATAAATTGAGCTCAAGGAACAATGTGTATTTATCCAATTTTCAGAAATGTCTTTCGTGACACTTGCATTGTATCTAAAATAATGTCTAAGAATGCAAATTGTGAAGGGACACCGAAGTTATATAATTAGGTTGAAACAAAGACTATAATAAAAATAGAAAGAAAATCATTAGAGCTTAAATTGAGTAAGATGCATTGGGCTTGGACCGTCTTAGGCACAGGCCTGTTTCAGTTAACAAGTCAGGCCCTCAAATATTCTGGAGAATCATCAAGCCACACCCATGTCTTCCTATATCTTGACAGAAGCTTTATGAGCTATATATAATAACTAATAGCTGGTTCTATATTGCATATTATCCATTTGGTAAATCATTACTCATCCTTTTGAAAGAACACGCTCGTATGCCTGTCTGCTTTACCAGTAATTTGTCCACTTACTTTTCTAAACTCTTGGACTTCTGAGTCTCCAAGCAATTAGGCCTATAAGGCTAGGGAGGTAAGTGACAAAATACTGTCTTTACTGCTATAGTCCCCAGGGTAAGAAGGACATGGACCTGCTGGAGTGGGTCCAGAGGAGGCTCACAAAAGTTATTAGAGGTCTGGAGTGCCTCTCCTTTGAAGACAGGTAGAGAAAGTTGGGGTTGTTAAGCCCAGAGAAGAGAAGGCTCCAGGGAGACTTTACAGCAGCCTTCCAGTACCTGAAGATGACCGACAGAAAAGCTAGGGAAGGACTGTTTACAAGGGTGTGCAGTTATAGGACAAGGGATAATGGTTTCAAACTGAAACACAGTAGATTTAAATTATGTATTAGGAAGAATTTATGAAGAACTTAAGAAGTATGTCAGATATAATTTACCAACCTATTACTCTTTCTTTTTTTTAAGGGGCCTAGTGTCCTATTTCTTTCCTAGTCCCATTCTAGGACCCCACATAGTTCTTAAATTGTCTTGGCAATTTTCTTTATAAGCATAAAGAAATGTTTGCCCAGAGTGATTCTGACTTGCTATCTGTTTCTTTTTGTATCATGGCTTGGCAATACCATGCAAACAATTGCAGCAAAAAACAATGTTTGACCCATATTTGGTCTTGGATACCCTACCTCAGTCAGTCTAACACATAAATCCCTCCCTCTTCTGCTGTCCACATATTCATTGAAAACACAAGGAAAGAAAATTCACTCATTTAAAAATCTACTCTTTGGTTTTATTGAGCCAGGCTTCTGGTAAAGAATTTCCAATCATCTCAGAGAGAAAAATTAAGACCAGTGAGATTAATTGCTAGAAAAATAAAATATTATACCAATATTTCACTGCTTCTTTCCTTACTTTCAATTGATTGCAGCATAAGCCTAGATAATTTTTATCTCCCAATTATTTTAACATAATATGTAAGAAATTCTAGGAACATTCTCACAAAATCCTCAAAATAATGGCCAAATCAAACATACATAAAACATGTGAGGAATGGTACATGGATTTAGGATTCCAGTGACTGTTTCACTAGCTATTTACTACTATCCAGAAAATATTTGTAATTTTATTATAGCTTTTACTATATACTGGTCAAGCAGTTCTATGCAATTTCTCCTGATGTATAAGAGTCCTAAACTATTCTATAGCTCTTGTTTGTTTTCCTTAACAAGTAATTTATTATACCATACAAGTCGCTTGTCACTATCTTAATTTATTTGTTTTACTTCTTAGTTTTCGATAATCAGCTTAAACTAGTATACAGTTCATATTATCAAACTCAGGAAGCGTTTCTGAAGTCTTTAAGCACAGTACTGCTAAAAAACAAGACACAGTTTAAAATTACTGCAAAGGTTAATGTCTCTATAAGCCTTCAAATCAATGGTATCGATTTCAATTAAGGCTTTATTTATCCGTGTTATTTCATTTAGTAAAGATCTAGCAGCAAGACATAAGCATAAAGAGATAATAAAATCAAGTAATAATGTTTGTCTTTCTACCATAATGTCCTCTCCAACACTCTGAAGAGGACCTATTCAGTTGTGTTCAGTCCTGGGACCCTCACTACAAGGGCATTGAATTGTTGGAGCACATCCAGAGAAGAGCATGCAAGCTGATGAGGAGTCTAGAGAACAAGTTCTGTGAGGAAAGGCTGAGAGAACTGGGTTGTTTAGTTTGGAGAAGAGGAGACTGAAGGGAGACCTAATTGCTCTCTACAGCTACCTGAAAGGAGATTGTAGGAAGGTGGCTATTAGCCTTTCCTCCCTCCTCCCCCCACTTTTTTTTTCTTTCCCCTATGTGGATGGTTGGACTAGGTGTTCTTAGAGGTCTTTTCCAACTGTGATGAATCTGATTCTGTGATTCTATGAAGTAGTGGAAGTTTTCAGCAGAAAAATCATATATGTTTTAGATATCTTAAATAGTCACTTAACCATATACTTTTTAATGCTCTAAATACTATTATGTTTATTAAGGATATAATCTCAGTAATAATTAGTAATCACTATAAGAAAATGGCTTGTCTGCACAAATAAGCGGTTATTAATAGAGTTAAACCTTTTTAAAAAACATCCTAACACTTTACCTATGAAAATAAAAAAAATTTTTAGATGTCACAAGTTATGTACAGAGACGTAGAAATACTTAAATTCACTAGTTGCTTTTGAAGATTTTAAAACTAAACTGCTTATTTTAGCAACCTAGTGTTAGCTAGCTAAACGAGCCATGAACAGCCATACTTCAGGTTCTGTTTCCTGTCAATGGAAAAGAGAGAGGTGTCTCTAGAGTGTATTTCAGAATACTGCAGACTAAAGTAGATAGAAAGTCAAGTTTATTATCAATAGTGCTACTAAATCAACGGCCTGCCAACTATCCAGACAGTAGCTGTAGTTAATCTTTATGCATACTATGCAAGAGTTAGAATGTTAGAGAATACTGAAAGAACAAGTATGAGTTTGTTTTCTAGACTTATAAAGTGCAAGAGATGTAAATTTCACTGTGAGGTAAGAAATACCTATTATTGCAGTCATTTGGACCAAAAAGTTAAATTCAACCTTAGATCACATTCTTCCAACTGACATTTAGAAGATGCCTTTCACATCATCAGTTAAATTTCCAGCAAGAAAGTATGCAGTAAAGTCACAAGGTGGGAAATACCTGATTTGTATTTTATGGATAGACATTTTTTCCATCTTCAGTGGGAGGAGAGGAAAGTTCAAGGAAAATCATAAATCTGGCTGTGCAGGTCACCATTTCTAAATCTTCAGTCCTCTATATGACCACCTACAGCTTACGTTTTTCTTTACAGTTAGTTTCCAGCCTACAGGTAGGATTCCTCAGCCTTTCTGCTAACCAAGAAGCAAATAAAATATTAGCTTCCCATATTGAGATATTCAATGTAAATAGTTGTCTTACATAGCTATATGTTCTTCTTCCTAGTTTCCTAAGGTACTAACCTAGCAGTGCTAGCTTAAACCATTGCAGAAATCACTAATGGAAGAGGGACTGTGCAACAACCCCTGTATTCTCAAGGAAGAGCTTCCCTCTCTGCTGTTCTTCCACTGAGCTCCTGCCCTTCTGCAGGTGTAATAGGCAGAAGCAGAGGCCTGAAAGAGGTCATAACCTGATTTCCATCCTTCCCCTCACTTTAAGGCCATTTTGTCAGCACTTCTCTCTCCTTTGAACTATTTACAGTAGCTGTATGCCTTTAATCCTACAACTTTTTTCAGATATTGGAGAAAATATTTTCTTGTATAAGAGTATATTTCTGTTACCATTGTTAATCAACGTACGTTATTCCTACATCAAGCAGTATAACCAAGAGGGTTTTTTCTTTTCTTTGACTTTGCTTGTATTTTTTGTCACATGCTTTGTTGATATCATGTATTTTTAAACATTTTACATTCCATTACCTGTGCTGAATTTGCTAATGCATGGGAATTCTAAACTACTTACATTCAGCTTTTGTTTGGTTTGTTGTTTTGGATTTTTTGCTTGCTTATTTATTTGTTTGTTTAATTCAATTTTATATCAATATTCCTAGCAGAAAATGAGTACATTAGCCTTTTTTCTGGTCTGATGTTTTTCCTTAAAAAAATGTCTAGTAAGTAGTTTGGAGAATGCTAATTTATGAATGTGCGTTCACTACACTAAATTTCGACATAGAAAATGGCAAATATGAACAGGTCAATGGTAGTCAATATGTAAAAAGCTAGCAGAGCTAATAATACAGGAGGTAAGAACTAATGCAGAAAAGGGGTGGGGATTTGTCTTTCTGGCAAGCACAAAGTATTTTCACATTTCCCTTGCAACAAATACCTGAGCTTTTTAGACCAGGATACTATTGGATCACAAGTGTATGCAAGAATTGTTGTAAAACATTTCAGTCATAATCTTTTTGCAACCAAAATCTAAATAATAAGCTGATAAAGGTTAGTAATAATACAAGAATTATAAACTACTGTAAAATCAATTAGGACTATCATAAAATATTTTTATCTATGAAGGTTAAGTGCAATGCCATGTAGACGTAGATTTCCCACGGTCTGTGTTTATATCATGGGTGTTAGCATATTAATGCAACCTAATCCCAGAAGCAGAGGCTGGATGAGCACATTGCAAAGTTACTGGGAAGTAGTCTCGCCATGACAGCAGAAATCTGGATCTGAGTTTAGTGCTCTCCATTATTTTCCATATTTGTGTGCATCTACACACAAACTCAGATGTCCTGTAAATTGTGGATTTATTAGTTCAGATTGGCATTAGCTTAAACTTCCTGTTTCAGAGATTCTGACACTGTCCAGTAACCTGAAAAGGAAAAGTATTGGAATAACAACAAAGTCAAAAGGCTTGCTGATAATTCTTTATAACCTGAGTTGTGTCATATGAATAGTTTTGCACATGGAAATATGTAAATTATTATGCTTAATCATGCTTCATTTGGAAAAACTCTTCAAAGTAGGGAAGTGGTTGCAAAGAATATAAAATAAATGCTGCCTTGTGCATATATAAAATGCCCTGCTATTTGAAACATCTTTTGGGGACTGTATAATTTCTTCCAAATATAGTGCAATTTAAGCAAGTGCTTCCTAGATAAAAATCTCATCTAAAAATAAAATAAAAAATATATATATATAAACAAGGAAATTTTCTCAAGATTGACAGTTTTTGCATCTGAAATTTTTATGCCTATGAAGACCAACCACTTGCTCTCAACTGAGTCGCCTATGCCTTGAATTCCTCAAGTCATGTGCCTCAGAGAGTGGGATCTTCACAGGAACAGTAATAAAAATGGTACTGAATATCAAGTTAAGAGTCTCTAGGTGGATGCAAAATTAACTTGGTGAACCCAAGAAATGACCAGGCTTCTACAGAACTTGACTTGCAGAAGAAGGTTCTGTGGAGTCTATTATCAGTATGGAAAATGTATAGCTTTTTTCCTGTATGTTATACATATGTTGGTATCTCAAGAGTTCATCTTTTTTTTTTTTCCCTATACAAGCAGACATATTGAATTAAGTGTTTAATAACAACATAGAGAATTATCAAGAAACGCTTCCTAGATTTTCTGTAATTCATTGCTTCACTTTCAACTCTTGCACTTACTATGATTTGCTTTTTATTTTGGCAAATCCATGCAGTCATAGTAGCCATACCTTCCATATCCTGTCATTGATAATTTAAAGGGTGTTATCTGTCATCAAAGCTATAATGTAAAGGTCAGAGTTTAGATATTACAGTTCAGGATATGCATCTAGCCCTGACCTAAATCCAAGTTCAAATGGAAAAAATGAGGGAAAAATCTATTTTCAAACAAAACATGTTTTATCTGCTGGACTCTGGGGAGATTTCTGAAAACAAATACAGAGCTATAATCACTGTCACCAGCAATGAAGGAATGTAAGCAAGAGGAAAGAAAGGAGAAGTAATTTTTTATTTTATTTTTTTTAACTTTAAGGATTGGAACATCAGGGATTGTAAAGGAAAATCTTTTAGTGGTGATGACTATAAAGTCCTTTCTTCCTTTCCATGCAAGTGTGTGTGTGTGACTATTCCAGTGTTTTATAACAGAAAGGCTTGGTCAAGGAGAAAATAAACCAAAAAAACTAGTTCAGATTTAATCTGAAATGACTTGTGTAGCAGGACCACTTCATGTATCTGTTTCATAACAGCAGAAAAGTGATGGAGTTCGCATACTGCTGATTTTCTGGGTCAGCAAAGAACTGAAGAAGACCTAGAAGTTTATCAAGGCAGAACAAATTCATGCTAGAGTACAGAGGATTCAGCTTGCTGCAAGCAGTCAGAAAAGCTGACAACATTATCATCTCAGTAATGATAAGAAGCAGCTGGAGATATGAAAGTATTTATTTAGTAGTGGTTTTAAAAAAAGGCCAATAGAGCCAGAAATCTTATAAAACTATAGCAGATGTTCTCAGTAGTTGTTTTATCCAGTCATTGATTGGTTATAATTTTCTGTACAACCTAGGAAGCCTCAAATAGGAGCCTTTGTTTACTCTGAAATAAAACAGACACTGCTTATGACAGTGAGAAAAAGAGGAGATTTTCATTTTACACAAGCACATTTGCATATACTATATACTCATGTTTGGATTTCCCAATGTTTTCTTTTAGAGGCTTTATATATTTTCTTAGTTTGAAACTATTTACTTGGAAATTTTTCACAGCAGTTGCTACTGTTCTTGGGTTTATGTAGCAGTTTAAACAAAATATTTCATCTATATGTGGTAAGGTAGTTAGAAGAAATATGGGTTTGCTCACATTCAAACATCCTAATTCTCATTCCATTGAGAAAAGCTGATGTCTTTGCACTGAAAAGCTTTAATCTGACAGAGGAGTCATCCAAAAGTTAAACCTCCAGAACTTTCCCTGAGAATTTAACATATAAAGACATGACTGCATAGATTCCTTTCTAGAGACCAAACTCTCTCAAGATTGCACATCTTGAGCCTTCTTCATTCTGTCATGCAGCCAAATTTCACACTTTGTAGATGGAGAGTAACTAACATGCTGAAGGATGATGACTGTAGCAAGGCAGACTTACACTTTCCTGCAAGAATTATTCCCACAGACATTGCTGTTGTGGCAGCGGAAAGAATAAAAAGCTTAAATTCCACCTGTTCTGAATTTTCCATTGAATTGCCAGCATGCAGAAGGAGTGACAGGACAATGCAAAAATTAAGGATAAACTTAGTGAAGAGAAAGAGATACAGGAATAATAATGATAAGAAATCAGACAAGGAATGGCAGATAGACAAGAAGCTAATATAAAAAAGTTAAGAGACAGAGGAAGATGTGCCACCACAGGACTGGACATAGATATTTCATATTCCTGATTTGGTTTTGTTTACTAGTTACTGTGGCCAGTAAAAAAAACCAAAACAATGGTAGCCTGTTATTGTTGATTTTTTATTAGTTTGTATTTTGTTTACTGGCTTCATGTGTTATCCAAACATAGGATCCAGACTTGCTGTAGTCATATCAGTTTCATATATTCACATAAATATAAAGAGTTCCAAAGATATTTTAAATAATTTCTTGTTTCATTCAAGAAGCCAGTCAAGAAGTACCTGACCTTTGTAAAAGATGAAAAATTATGTATGAAGTACAGGCAAAATTAGTTTTTGTGAAGTGTAAGTTTAAACACATAATAGACCGTTTTGTTGGAGCAAAGATGGTGCTGACAATGACTGTTTTCCACATGCTCTTAAAGAGTTTTTGTATGGCTCTGAGTTCCACAAATTGTCAACATCTGTCTTTCTTGAGGTGCTTTGACTCTTTGACATACACTACCTCCACAGTCCATATGATTGACATTTTCAAGCGGAATTAAGTGGACTGGGAGTACCACTTTATTGCAGACATTCTTAAAATAGAAATTTGGCTAAATTAGTGCCTTAGAGAATAAATACTCCATAAATACTGAGCTATCAGCATCTTTTAATTTCTGTCACTTTTGGATGACGTGATTGACTTTTGCAAGGGTCATTCTGTTTGAATATCTGAGTAGAGTAGAAGTAGAGCTGGTTTTGAATTATACATTTCAGCCTGGTTGGATTTAAAAAAAAAAAAAAAAATTCAGCTGCAATTTGAACACGTTTCTCTAGCAGTATTGACTTGCATAATGTGAGAAAAGGAGAGAATATTCTTTACACAGCCTGCATTATTGATATTTTCATTTAATGGAGTGCTAGATGAATTTTTACTTTTCAAAGCCACTGATGCATTTCTGCTTCTATGTGACTGAGTTAAAAAGTTTAACTTGATTGAAAGTGAGTGCAATAAAGTTTTTAGTTTGTCAAAATCTTGACTGTTTATATTTAATTTCCCCCCATTCATTGATATGGGCATATTATCTGCATCGAATTTTATGACATCAAGATCTATTTCTTTTCATTGCTTCAGCAACTGATCACAAATTGCTACTGAAGTCCTTATAGTGCACAAGATAAAACCATCTTCTAGTAGTATTAATATACATAGCATTAGCAGCTGTAATTTCAGTGAGAGGAATAAATTATACTTATTTTAACTTGTATATCAGATTATTTCCTGTGGGTTTTGGCATCACAGCCAGGATTTCTAGCATATTATTTACATCAGCACAATAAATCAATACTTAAAAATCTCTAAGGTTATAATCAAATAAAACTTGCTAATTTACATAATTTCTAAAATCAACTATTCATTTTTAAAGAGTGTTTGGGGATGCTGCAGAACAAAATTTCTAACCAAAACAGCATTTGAAAGACTTCAAGAAGAAAGAGTGGCATATCTGAGTCAGGTTTGGGACTCACTGAAGAGAGACGATGCAGGTTATATGTTGGTCTTGGACATTGCTAAATGAACTTTTTCACTCTGCAAGTTGTTCTATAGTTTTCAGTAATAACAACACAAATTTTTATGTAGTAGCCTAAAGAATATGTGGACTCCAATTTGGGCACTAATGCCATGCGTAAGTTCAACTGTAATCAGGAACAACAAAACCCAACATGCTGAATAAGGAAGAGCATATAAAAAGCAATCATTCATAGAATCATAGTTGAAAAGGACCTTAAAGATCACCAGTTTCCAACCTCTCTGTTATAAGTAGGGACACCTCTCACTAGATCAAGCTGCATAAAGCCTCATCCAACCTGGCCTTAAACACCTCCAGGGAAACAGCTTCCACAACCTCCCTAGGCAACTTACTCCAGTGCCTTACTATCCTCGTGGTGAAGAATTTCTTCCTAAATCTGTCTGACCTAAATCTACCCTCTTTCAGCTTAAAACCATTACCCCTTGTTCTATTCCTACCCTCTCTGGTGAAAAGCCCCTCCCCAGATTTTCTCTAGGCCCCTTCAGGTACTGGAAGGCTGCTATAAGCTGCCCAAAGCCTTCTCTTCTCCAGGTTGAATAGCCCCAACTCCCTTAGCCTGTCTTAAAAGCAGAGGTGCTCCAGACCTTTGAACATCTTTGTGGCTCTTCTCTGGACCCTCTCTAACACCTTAATGTCTTTCCAGTGACGACAGCTCCAGAGCTGTACAAAGAACTCCAGCTGGGACCCACCAGAGCAGAGTAGATGGCCAAAATCACCTCCCTGGCCCTGCTGTCCACACTTCTTCTGATGCAGCACAGGATGTGTTTGGCTCTCGAGGCTCTAGCACACACTGGTGGCTCGTGTTGAGGTTTTCATCTACTACCACCCCCAGATTCTTTTCCTCGGGACTCGTCTCTATCCATTCTCCCCACAGCCTTTATTTGTGCCTGGGGTTGCACCGACCCAGGTGCAGGGCCTTGCACTTGGCCTTGTTGAACTTCAATGCCAACCTCTCCAGCCTGTCAAGGTCCCTCTGGGTGGCATCCTGTCCCTCTAAGGAGTCAACTACTCCACACAGCTTGGTATCACCAGCATATCCCACTGTCCGTGTCTCCAACAAAGATGTTAAACAGCACTGGTCCAATACTGACCCCTGAGGGACACCACTCCTCACCTGCCTCCATTTGGACATTGAACCATTGACCACAACTCTCTGGGCGTGGCCGTCCTTATCTGCCCAGTGGTCCATCTGTCAAATCCATGTTTTGTTATTTTGGAGACCAGGATGTCATAAGGGATAGAGTCAAATACCTTGCACAAATCCAGGTAGATGATGCCAGTTGCTCTGCCATTATCCACCATCTCTGTAGCCTTGTCATAGGAGGCCACCAAACTGGTCAGGCGTTATTTGCCCTTAGTGAAGCCGTGTTGGCTGATGCCTATCACCTCCTCATTTTCCATGTGCCTTAGCAGATTTTCAAGTAGGATCTGTTAAGGCACACAGAAAATAAGGAGGTGATAGGTGTTTGCATGAATTTTGAGAACTAAACACATAAAACTGACTACAGTGGGGTGCTTTTGACTAGTTTGGAGTTAAAAAATATTTAGTTTTCTATTTGAGAAGGAGAGTAGGACAGTCCATTCAGAAAAATGTGTTTATTAGAAGATGGAAGCAATTTCCATTCTAATGGTCAGTGGCTATGGGATTTGCCTAACAACTCTAGATTCAGCCACTCATTCTGTGTGAGAAGTGAATTCCAGTTTTCTTCTGTCAGTAGACAGACTGAACACAGTACAAAACATGATACCCTGAGGCTTTGAAACTCATGTCTACTGGAAGTTTTGTGTTATTTTTTGTACATTTAATACTAGTTGAGCAAGAGAGAGAAAATAAAAGCTTTACTTAGTATTATAAACCCTAGTGGGCAAATAGCTGATCTTTAAAAATATTTTCCAAATATTTTAATAATGTAAAATAAATGCTTACATATTAATTGGCTTGGAGATTAAAGTATACATCTCTCTTGAGCGGGTTAATGTCCTAACATGTAAAGTTAAAAAAGATATTTTACGGCCTGTCAGGAAATATTTCAGTCTGGTCATTGCTTGGTCAACCCAGATGTAAGGGGGCAAGCAATCACCTGAACACCTGTGCCCCACCAACTCATTTCTGAAACAATCCCAAATCAAACACTGAGTCTGTGCAAAGTAGGCTGAACCTCACCCAGAGAGGTGTGGCACCAGGTGCCATACAAGAGGCAGGCTCAAAATGCCTGGGGCTCGTGCCTGACATCCCAGGACCACACCATCATGCTGAGATCATTGCTGGATCCAAGGGTGGTGATACATTTCCTATCCCCACTTTCTTAATCTCTCTTTCTCCCTCTGTCTCTCTTCTGTCTCTTTCCCTCTCTGTTTCTATCCTTATTCTTGGTACATAGGGTAACATAGTTTCTAATTTTCCTAATTATTTTTTTCCAGTGGTAACCTGTTGTTTTGAGAATACAATTTTGTTAAAATCTGTTGGTTGTAACCTGTTATTTTAAGAGTACCATTTTTCTAAGTTCAGTTAGTTGCAATCTATGGCCTTGAGAGTGATATTACGTACTTTTGACAAACTTTATAATCTTTCTCAATTTTAAGTAAAGTTGAGCTTTGTATAAGCCTCCTGGTTAACTTTGTGGGATGTGATATTTAATTTGGGCTCCCACCTCTGGGGACCTGTGCCCACTTTGTGGGACGTGATAGAGATAAACTAAATGCTCTGTCATTTCCAGATGAGATTTTTCATGAGCATTGCCGGGCTCCCCTGAGATGACATCTGAAGCCATCTGTCAAGGATCCTTGATTATTAAAGTGAGAAAGAGCAAACTGGCTTGATACAGATAAGATAAGGGTGTCTCAGATGGAAAACCTAAAATAGTAGAACAAAATTAAATAAAGCAGAATTTTGCACAGAGGATTTTCTGGCTGATTTAATGGCATGCTAACACTTTTGCTATGTTTAATACTCTTACGAGCTTACTCAGTTGCACAAACAGTGTCAATTCCATTCAAAGCAACCTTTATCAAAATGCACCAGTTAGTTTTTCAGTTATTATGCTGACATGCTACAATAAAATTTATTCAGTATGCTAATCTAAAAATGCCACGTTGCACACATTTAAATTTAGGCTTTTCATTGGTATGATCTCAAGATACTAATTTGAATATGGTAGCTAAAGTAGGAATTGTGATATTATTTTCACATCCTAAGTACTCAGAAAACCAGATCATAATATCTTCTCATTGAATGCAGTTTGTGCTGCATTTGAAAAGGTAATACAGATTCACTTAATTTTGCTAAAGAAAATGTGGACAGCTACTAAAAGGATTCCCTGTACATATTTAAACTCACTTTTCTTGCTGCATCCAACAAAGATAAAGGTTAGAAAACTAATCTACTAGTATTAGATTATAGTATCCTAATTTTTTTTAATATTATGGTTTTTGTAGGAACAGGCAATTTCAAGGATAACCTATGTATTCTAAAAAAACACCCACAAAATAACTACGTATTTAAATTGCTTAAAAATGATGTTTCAAATGAGTTAAATGAGAAAAATGTACGTTGTAATAGTAGTAACTATGAGAAAAAAAGGAATTAAATGTGTTTTCCATTATAAATACCTGAAACAGGAAACTGAGGTGTTGGAATTATCCAAAATAGGTTTTTTACCTGGATTTCATTGACCAGTTAGCTTTTTTGGTTCATAATTAATAATAATAATAATGATCATAATAATAATAATAATTGTAAATAATTTAAGGCCAGAAAAAGCTGCACAAGCCAGTTTTGCCCTAATCTAACTGTTATTGCATCATCTCTTCACTTTGCATATCCTAAAAGAATCAGAAAGCCAAAAAATAAACAAATGTGTCATAACAAAGAAAAAAATTAAAAGTTCTAATGAGGAAAAGCCACCTCCATAAACCTTTGAACTTCTGTCTCTTTCTCTGCAGCTCAGCTAGTTTGATATATGTGTAGGTAGAAAACAAACATTGAATTTTCTCTGGGAAAGATGAAAAAGCATTTTGGTAATTCACATTGCTTAATAGTGTTGTATGTGTGAATTATGCATGTTTTCCAACTGCATTTTACAGTTCCCTGGATTTACCCAACAATAAATAAAAGCAGATGTAAGCAACTATAGAAAGATTCAAGGTTTACTCATTTCTGCAAACCAAATTTCCACATATCTCCGTTTATCTCTTAGCATGTTATTCCAGTTTAAGTCCTTAGCACAAGGAGCTGCTTAGGAAGCCAAGATCAGATTCCAGTGCTGCCACAGCTGGGAATTGAATATGGCTAAATGCTGTCTCATTCTTGCATCAAAAGTTTATTTCTGCAAACCACAGCAATGGAGCCTTCTCTCTCTATGGGTGCTACAACCAGGCTTGTTAATCAGTCATTGGTACCTGTAAATTGTTAAACAATGTTAAACAAATACCCAATGGTAACAGTGCTCAGCTAAGGAATTGCAGATGAGCCCCTGACTTGAGTAACTTGTTTGAAATTTAGAACATATTTTCCTCTGCTGAAGTCCTGTGGCAGAGTTTCTGTTCCCTGACTGTATAATCAGGTGATTAGTGGTGGAAAAGTCCTGACTGAAGCATTCTTCAGTGAACATTCAGATGTGCTAAAAGCTAGAAAATATCTGCATTTTACCTCAAACCCAAGGTCATCAGTCAGTTTTAGATAACAAAAATCACCTTATGGATGAAGCAAATTACTTGCCTTTAAAACATGATGAGGAAAGAAGGAAATGAATCTTTGTCTAACTTTTTTTTTTTTCCAAGCCACTTTAGAAATGCAATAAGAAGCTGTCATTTGCTTATTTGCACTGAGAGAGAATAACACTTCAGACAATCTTTTGACCCTTTTGAAAGTATGTTTCCAAGAAAAATTCAAATTTTCACCTATCGCTGAACAGTCTGTGTGAACTCCAGTAGGCCGACAAAGCTGAACTTTCACAAGTCAAGGGCCTAGGTGCTTCCCCACACACTCTCATGTATTAACATAGACACATAAAACTATTCAAGTGTGATTTTATTATTAACTGTTGTGGTAAATATTTAGTAATGCTTTCAAGAAGGATGGTGTGTCAGGCTCAACTGTGCTACAGTTGAGTTTGGAAACCATTGAAAACACTTGCCTTCTGTTCAGACAGTGCAAAAAAATGCAGGGTTCAATAACCATCCAGTGTCTCACTCCCAGTGGCATGATTTACTACTGTGCTCTTAAAACTGTGTGTTTCCTAAATCTTCCACAGGGGACACACAATCCAGTTTCACAATTTGCTATTTGAGTGAATTGGTTTTGCTAAACACAATAGGTTCAGAGATATCTGAACTCTAATCTGAAAATCACTGAGGTCAGTGGAAATCATTCCAGTGACTCCAGCAGGCTTTGTGTTAGCTATTTGATGAAACCTTGATATGAAATACATTTTTCTGTATTCCTGATTTTCAAATTGATGTTTTTTAGGGAAGGGGGAAGTATCAGTAGCTTATCTTCTCTTTTGACTAGAGATTGTGCTACAAATATTTTCTAACACAATAATTTTATAAAAATTCCATAGAGAGAAGACCTGTAATTATTTTATTTTGTGGCTGACCAGTTTTATAGACTCAAGCTAGACTAAAGTAAACTAAAAGATCCAGGAAAAAAAAATTAAAAAATCACTCTCTGCAAACTATTCAAATTACAGGGAAAAAAAATGCTAGTAATGTCTTTATAACAGCTACCCAGGAACATGGTGAAAAATTAGAAATATTTTGAGGTGATTATTTACCAAATGATTCTTATGAGCAAACAGGTGAAAAGAAGAAAAAAACAAGTGTGCAGACATTTTCTTGGTTGAGTAAGGTGAAAGTAAGGACCTGGACCAACTTTCTTCACTAAGGAATATGCTACAAGACTTGACTCAACAGTATGCAGGCAGAACTAATAATTACTTCAGTAAGCAAATACTTAATTCATCTAAAGAAGCAGTGCATATGTAGACATTTTCAAGATTTCTTTTGCTCTGAAGTATTAGAAGAAGTATTGTACAGAAGATTTAAATTAAACCAACAGAACAACCACGCCCCTTTCAGCTCCCTGCAGACATGTATGTGTTTCCACTCTGCACAGAAATTATTTTCATCCATTCTGATTATTTCTTCACAGGAATGAAGATTCCCCCTATAAAATGAAGGAAAGTGAACTGGTTTATATGAAACATCTAATTGATATGTCCCTAATGTAAATTAAGTTATAAACTGACATATGCAAACTTTGATTTTAACTATAAAATACATATTATGTGGTAAAGTACATGCAAATATTTGGTTGCAGTGTCTATTACTATTACCAGAGGAGTCAAGAAAAGTGAGCACTCTAGGTGATAAATCATTTACTAATTCCTTAGTATGTTTTGAGTATTTATTTTGCTTGTGTTGATAAACAAAATATCTTTGTGATGGTAGTGATGTATGTGCTGCTGCATCATATACAAAGCAAAAAACAGATAAATAAAACACTGGAGGAGAGGGTGTGTGGTGACATCAATGTCAGGAACTTATACAAGGTAAGATGAGTTGGTAAAGGATAGCTTTCACAGAGAATTTCTAAAATGCCAAGTCTTGATAGTATTTTTCTTCGGCTTTTTCCAATCAGAGTGAATCCTGAGTAAGGATGCCATCAAATTGTAACCAATG
>NW_009953962.1:604213-612332 GCF_000747805.2 Chaetura pelagica
AAAGAGTGTGGAGAAGGAAAGGATGCCAAACCATAATGTATCCCTACACATTCAATTAAAATATGATCCAAAATGAAAGTGGGTTTTGAAGCATCCTCAAATGTCTCCCAAGAACTTGTGCCAACTCACATCAGCTTGGTCTCCATAATGTTTACTACAGACAGAGAAAAAACATTTTGACCACAAATGGTAACTTGTGGGACTCCATTCCACAGCTATTGTTTAAAGATTTAGATAAAGTATGTCATTTAGCTACTGCTAGTTTTCAAGAATGCTTGTGACTTGTTCAGAATATCATACCTCTTCGCTACTATCTTTTCACATTGCCATTCTAAAAAACACAGAAACTGAAAAATGAGCATCATAAGAACCAACTTTTCAATTAATCAATTTACCAACTTGGACTTTACATAGGGAGACAATTCATGTTTCTAATCTTGAAAAAGAAAGTGCAGTGAGAGGGCTAGGACACTTAAAATTTCAGGCTGAAGAAGGGAGAAAAATAACAATTTCCTTGCTATTTCAGAAAATTCTCAAAACACTATGATAACAAGTAAGGAAAGTCCTGATTCTGCCTTTTAAAGAAATGTAAATGATACTACATTTTTGGTTCTGACCACTGCATCCGGGATTCAAAGTCCAGTAGGTGTCTTCTGAGAACTGCTACAAGTCAGTATCTGAGAGTATCAGCATACTTACCACGTCTTCAGGTGTTTCTGTGTAATGCAACCCAAAATAAATCAGACAAAATATTTAGCATATTATATTTCTAGATGTCATCCTTTTAAATCACATACAAAAAATTAATGTTTAGTCACAGACCACTAGACAAGCACAAGTCCAAGTCCTACTTAGGTGCTTCAGTTCACAGTTGTTAGTTGATTTTACTGATGCCACTGAATGTTTTTCTATGACATAAAACTTTTTTTTTTTTTCTTTTTCCCAGCTATCAATTACATTTTTATTTCTGTGAATTTCAATTATAAGAATTACAAATTCTAGATATTTCTCAAAGGATTTGTTTCCTTTCTGGGAAGAAGAGATGGCTTTTGCCTTTATATAGGAAAGGTACCTCTTTCTTTCTTCATGAAGATGGTATAGCAGGAGTTTTCAGAAAGGCCAGAATTAGAAAGAAAAAAAATTTATAACCTCCAAGCAAAAATACTGCTTAGGGACGGGAAGAAACAAATTTATAACACAGAGAGCATAAATGAACATGGTGTTTTCAGCCTTTCTTTCAAATGTAATGTTTCTTCTTTGAAAAGGAGTCTGCCAATCTGAAAAGCAAACACAACCAGTGTTTTCTGCTGCTCATGGGTGAAATTATGGGACTACTATGGAACAGCAGTTTAAGCCACTGAGACAGCTGATGAAAGTAATTCTGAAAATTAGGGTAGCTCTTGCTCAGGAGGGTAAATACATGAAATATGTTTGCTTTAGAAAAAAAAAATTAAATTATATTTGTAACAGCATGCATACAGTTTCTGAAGCCACTCAATCAACTCAAAGAAATGTTGTAAAACTATCCTCACAATTCTAGACACTCCAAACTGTAATTCAGAAGTCATTGGAATAATATCAGCCTTTTATGAACAGAAGAGAGCAGAGACTTCAAATGAAAATTAGTGCTTAGGCTATTTTCTCTTCAGCCATAGAATAAAAAACTTACTTTTCCTCTGTGTTTGGGAGTATCTTACCATCAGTTGAAACATCAGTCATGGGCATATTGTCATAACAGAAATTGAGTGTATTTTTAATGTGTTATTGGGTAGTTCAGTGGTGTGCAGTTACAGAAAAGCACCAGATAGCTAGTCAAACATCGAACACCTGCCATGTAAAGAAGGTATAAATCTTTGATTTTTAATGTAACTAAAACTTCCTGTATAAAAGGGGGATTATTCATTAAATTATATATATGTACTCACAACAAAAGGAGGACTAAAAGGGAATCTCCATCCTGTATTGGATGTGGGAGGAAACATTGTTACAAAGGATAAGGAAGACTTTAAGATACTTAATGCCTTCTTTGCCTCAGTCTTTAATAGCAAGACCAGCTGTTTTGGGGGTACCCCATCACCTGAGCTGGAAGACAGAGACGGGGTACAGCATGAAGCCACCATAATCTGAGGAGAAATGGTCAGTGACCTGATATACCAGTTAAACACATACAGGTCTATGGGGTTAGATAGGATCCTAAGGGTGCTGAAGGACCTTATGGAAGTGTTTACCAAGCCCCTTTCCATCATCTATCAGCAGTTCTGGCTAACCAGTGACATCCCCATGAATGGAGGCTATCAAATGTGGCACTCATCTAAAAGAAGGACCAAGAGGATCTGGAGAGGTACAGACCTGTCAGTCTGACCTTGGTACTGAGGAAGGTTGTGGAGCAGATCATCCTCAGTGACATCATGTGGCACACATGGGACAATCAGGCAATCAGGCTGTCACAGGTTTATGAAGGGCAGGTCCTGCTTGACTAAGCCAATCTCCTAAGACAAGATGATGCACTTAGTAGATAAGGGAAAGCCTGAAGGTGTTGTCTACCTATACTCTAATAAATCTTTTGTCACAGTTACTCACAGCATTCTTCTGGAGAAACTGGCTTCTCATGGCTTAGATGGGTGTATGCTTCAATGGGTAAAAAAACTGGCTAGATTACTGGGCCCAAAGAGTTTTGGTGAATTGAATTAAATTGAGTTGGGAACTGGTCAATAGCAGTGTTCCTGAGGGCTCAGTATGGGGTTCAGTTCTCTTTAATAACTTTATCAATTATCTGGACAAGTAAATCATGTGCTTCCTTAGCAGGTTTGCAAAGAATACCAATTTGGGTGGGAATGTTGATCTGTTGGAGGGTAGGAAGGCCCTACAGATGGACCGGGACTGGTGGATTGATGGACTGAAGCCAATTGTGTGAGATTCAGCAGGGCTCAGAGTCCTGCATTTGGGTCACAACTACCCCATGCAAATCTACAGGTTTGGGGAAGAGTGGCTGGAAAGCCACCCAGCAGAGAAGGACCTAGGGGTGTTGGTTGACATCTGTCTGAGTATAAGCCAGTAGTGTGCCCAAGTGGCCAAGAAGACCAACAGGATCCTGGTCTGTGTCAGTAATAGTGTGGCCACCAGGACTAGGGAAGTGATTGTCCCCCTGTACTTGGCACTGATGAGGCTACATCTTGAATACAGAATTCAGTTTGGGCCCCTCACTCCAAGAAGGACATTGAAGATCTGGAGCATGTCCAAAGAAAGGCAAGGAAGCTGGTGAAGGGTCTAGACCACAAGTCATACAAGGAGCATCTGAAGGAACTGGGATTGTCTGGAGAAAAGGAGGCTGCAGGTGGACCTTAGAGCTCTCTACAGCTGCCTGAAAGGAGGTCGTAGTAAGGTGGGTGTTGATGTCTTCTACCTAATAACAAGTGATAGAACAAAAAGAAATGAATTTAATTGTCTTTTTCAACCAAAACAATTGTATGGGCCTATGATTCCGTAGTATGAATTTAGGTAGGACATTCTTGTTTTGTTTAAAGGTCTTAAACTCCTGAATTAATTTTTTTTCAACCAAATTTTTTTTCTCTGGTTCTGTTAAAAATTTGATGTTTGTAAATCCACAAATATACTTAGAATTAATTACTTACATGTGAGCCTGTTACTTAAAGTAGTACTTGTGTAATGTTCATCATATTGCTCACGGAAGTAAAAGCCACATTCGGAAGTGGGGCAATTCAATTATGGACAAAGTCTCTCACTGAAGATGACAGTGCCGCAGAGTCTGGAGTCAGCCAGTCATCCTGGCAGACGTTCAGTCTGTCTAAGATATACCCTGAAAAAAGAGGCTCCATTTTAGGAGGAAAGGAAATAATTTCTGTTTGGCAGGGATATATGTGGGTGTAAAACACCATCACCTTGAGGAGCCAGTAGATCTTCCTACTTCTATATCCTTTTATTCCAAGTTTACCCACCTAGTGGACAAAGGGAAAGCAATGTATATGTGCTTGGTTTTTGTTGTGGTTCTTTTTATTATTTTAGCAGATTTTTATTCTGTCTCTCACAACATCCTTCTGGATAAAATGTTGAGTGTACAGCTAGTCATGCACAAAACAAAATGTGTGAACAACTGGCTGAAGAGTTGGGCTTAAAGGGTCATAGTAAATAGGGTAGTATCTGGTTGGCAGTCAGTCACCAGTAGTGTTCCCCAGGGCTCAATAATAGGCCTACCTCTCCTCAATGTTTTCATCAATGACTTAGACATCTGAGTTAAGTGCACACTAAGTTCACCAGTGATACTAAAGTTTTGAGAAGCTGTTGATTACCTTGAGGGCAGAGAGGCCTTACAGAGATAAAAAGGATAAAAAAAATATTAGAATGTGTGCAAAAAGGGGTAACAATGATTGTGAAATGTCTAGAGGGCATGACTTATGAGGTGAGTGGCTGAAGAGAATAGATTTGTTTAGCTTAAAGGAGAGGAGATTAATGTATATCAATATATTTTGTTACACACACAAAGAAGAAAATCTTCTGCAAAAATTTCAGCAGAACATATCCAGGCCTTTATTGAATAAAAACTACAACCAGCAGTAGCTGTCATTTCCAGTAAAAATTTGTCTAACTCAACCTTAAAAAAATGGAGTCTCCACAACCTCATTTTCCAGTTTATTCCAGTCCCTACTGTTAAGAAGCTTTTTCTAATGAAAAACATGTCTCTCTTTTGATGCGCTGTAAACCTCTCTATAGTAATGGGAAAAAAAAAAAAAAATCTTTCCTGTACTAGTCTGTATTTATCCTCTTCAGGATAGAATAAATAGATGTTGAAACACAAATGATATTTTTCACAGCCTTGAATTTTCATACTTTATTGTCCTTCTATAGAGTCTTTATTCACATGTTTCTTAAAACATCATGCTTCAAATGGGACTCCTTACTTTGGATGAAGCTTTAACTTTTATGAAGAAAGGTGCCTTTTTTTTTTTTTTTTTCTGGGAAAAAATGTTTATGCATCTTACCAAGCCAAAAAAATGGGACTCCTTACTTTGGATGAAGCTTTAACTTTTATGAAGAAAGGTGCCTTTTTTTTTTTTTTTTTCTGGGAAGTAATGTTTATGCATCTTACCAAGCCAAAAACAGCAGGAGTTAAAGTCCCAGTAGTTGAATGAAAGAGGTTTGTGAGTAGATGAAAAACAAGAACAGTAGCAAAGGTATAATATGAATCAGTCCTGCAATAATGGAAGCCTTTGTTCTAATGTATATACAATTTACTATAGATGGACATCAACTTAACTTTTTTGACAGCTTTATGTCAAGTTTTCTGATGTTATGGGGCAGCTGAACCTGTCCATTTCAACAAGAAGATCCGCTTCCTTTCTCCTTGAAAAAAGTGTATTGAGGTTATATGAACTGTAGGATAGAATATACTACATGGGACAGAAGGAAATTGACATATTTTAGTATTTAAAATAAATTCTCCAGTACACAATTAAATGTAAATGGCCAATACTAATAACAAATATGAAATATTAATTAACATAACTTATCATGACACTCATGTATATCCAGTAGTATACTGACTACCTCAACAGTATGAATACAAACTTTTGTGAAGTTAATGCTTTCATTTTGTTCTTAAGGACCCTGGTTTTGGGACTAGGTTTTGCAGACTTAGAGAATTATTATAGTTGATCTGTACTCTAAGACCATGGGAAAGATTGGTTCAGTGATTAATTTCATGTTAGACACATGGGAACAAAACAGCAGAGTATGTTTGTCTCCATAATCCCTTTTCCCAAATGTAATTATAAGTGGAATTAATAAATATGTTTCTTCTGAGCCAATAGGAGACACATTGGAATTGCTAGGCTGTATAATAACTTAGTACAGATTATCAATCCTCAGCACCAGAGGGAATTATTTACTAAAATTGTATTTCAAAATAAATTTTAAAATTTAGAAATTTTGCATAGATTGTTTTCCAAGGGAAATGTCACTTCCACCAGAACAATGACTTATATAATTTTGAGCATATCCTATGTATGCTGTATATATCTCAGCCTCTCTTAGGGGCACCATTTTTATGCTTCATAATAAATACTGAGTCAGAATGTTATCTTCCATGACCTCAAGGAAGTAACAAGACTAACAGACAATAATAACTCTCTTCTGTAATTAACAGTTTGTTACAAAGTGAGCTTCTACTGTTGCCTTTTTTACTGTGAATATTTGACTCAGGATCAGCAATTAAACCAGCAACAGCAATGCTCTTGATCCCCTCCCCCTCCCACCAAGGTAGGGAGACAGAAAGGGAATGAGGAGAAAGACACTCTGGATTTAAAACTAAACTAGACAGCTTAAATTAAACACTAATGACAAAAGCAAATATGTACAATTATATACAAATATGTTCAGGAATGTACAAAACCCATATTGCCTCCCCCCACCACCAGCAACTCCTCTGGCACTCTCCTTAGCTGTGAGCAGTCCTGGAGCCACCAGAGAGAGAAGCAGAGTAGACAGGAGCTGAGGGCAGAGCTATGAGGGTCAGGAATGCATGAGCATAAGAATCAGAGATGATGAATGGAGTCCTCCCTGGACACCAACCATGGATGAAGAAGCAGGAAGGAAGTTGATTTCTGTGATCTTTGACCTTTGCACCAAGTTTACACAGATATATGGAATGGAATACTTTGGCCAATTTTTCTGTCCATCTAGACTACCCTCCCTACGGGCTGCCCCCGGCAGCATCTAAGGCAGCAGAGCGAAGTTACCATGGCATCTCAGCAGTAGCATAAACATTCCAGTGTTATCAGTCCACTAGCTGGAAAATTTGTTGCTAGTTAAAAGAGAGCTTTTAACTTTTTTCTTTTTAAAGAGAGCTTTAAAAAAAAAAAAAAAAACACAAAAAAAAAGAAGGAAAAAAAAACAAACAAAAAAAACCTAACACCAGTAAATGGAAAATTGTCTTCATCCCAGCTCAAACCAAGACAGCTAGTTTCTGTGAAAAGGGAAACAGGAGGTATGGAGGATCGCAGGTGTTAATACAACGCGAAGGGAAATGCTATTCTGAATCTTTTAGCATGTTCCGTAAGATTTTGAGAGTTACTGAGCTAAGCCTATTTTTGTTTTCTTCAGGTCTTCCCATTGGCTATGATCTGGTAAGTGTATTTACTTTGATGAAATAGGTTCTATGGCCTCAGGACCCTCATGGACTGCATGGGCAGCATCAGTCAGTTATCTCAAGACTTTTTTACATTTAAAAAAAAATAAAAATGTAATACAGTACTCTGCTCTGAAAATGTTGAAGGCTTATTGTTGACCTAGCTCCAGCCTATTTCAGATACTTGTGTTTTCTCCTACAGCTGTGTACAAACAGTGTTTTTCTAAAGCTCTGGACCTTTAGAGACCTTGAATGACTCTTCTAAAATATGAGAATATGTTTAAGACTGAATTACTTTTATACCTAAATGCAGAACATTCTTTTTCAAAATATAATTATCCATAATATAGTAGTCCAGCTGCCTTCAGTCCGTAGAGCGTTGTTGTCTCTGGTTTAATTGCCAATCCTGAGTCAAACCATGACAGAAGATAAGGCTTGGATGACAATAAAATTATCTGTAATTTTGGAATAGAAAGAATTAAACCACCATTTTCTTTACAGTCTCCTGGTTTGTTTTTGTTTTGTTTTATTTCCTGTAAGTAGATTGTATGATGATATAGAAGTACTCAGTATGGATAGATTAGGATCAAGAGGAACCCAGAAAAGTAAAGCCTATTTTGAAGGACCAGGTATTTCCTCACACGAACATGAAATGCCCTTTAGGTCAGCAGTCATACCTGATTAAAATGGCGTCTCCACGTGGCGCTGAACCCTCTCTGTGTGGGGGGGGGGCGTAGCAGCTGCAGGGGAGGAGCTGCGGCCGGAAGCAGGGGCAGGACTAGGTCCCGTCTGATTGGCTGAAAAGCCCGGAAATACAAAACCGGCCAATCGGGAGCGCAGAAAACCCCATAAAAGAGGCAGCATGGCGTGCTTTTCTCTCACTCTTGTTCTCTCCTTGTGTTCGGCGCGCTGTTCCGCACACACTGCATGCCGCCGCCATTTCCTGCTGCGTGCTGCTGCTCCCCGCTCGCTGCTGCC